>NC_084587.1:11742441-12064941 GCF_033807715.1 Cololabis saira | reverse complement strand
TCGTTGGCCTTAATTAGCCCCGCCCCTTCTTCTGATTGGTTGTCCCTTTTTTCTGCTATAACTTTTGAATGGTTTGACATAGAGAGTCGTGGGTGGTTTCATCAGATTCTGTATGGAGTCCTTGACCTTCATTGGCCTGAATTAGCCCGGCCCCTTCTTCTGATTGGTTGTCCCTTTTTTCTGCTATAACTTTTGAATGGTTTCACATAGGAAGTCGTGGGTGGTGTCATTTCTGATATGCTTATGGGGGGCGGTGGCCGTGAGTGCGAGGGCCCGTTCATCGCTGCTTGCAGCTTTAATTATTATTATTATTATTATTATTATTTTCCTGACAAAGTGATGGCCTTTTTGCCCCCCTTAACATGCCCAAAAAGTCACCAAATTTTGCACCCAAGTCAGGCCTGGCGAAAAATTTGATATTTAATGGTTTGCATTAATGGGCGTGGCAAAATGGCTCAACAGCGCCACCTAGAAAACTTTGTGCCTCAAGCCCCACGATACGGTTTGACGTACATGCACGAAAATCGGTACACACCTGTATCATGGCGCAACTGAAAGAAAAGTCTCTTGGCGTCATGCCCGAAACCAAACAGGAAGTCGGCCATTTTGAATTAGTCGTGTCATTTTGGCGAAATTTATGCCATTCCTTCGAAAGTTAATTCAGCCCGAACCGTAACGTGCACCCAGGTGTGTTATACATCAAAATGTGCGTCTCCATCCTGCGACAACACGCATTACTTTTCTCTTTCAAAAGCGTTACCGTGGCGACGCTAGACGCCAAAAAGCGCGCCCACCCTTCATCTGATTGGTTTGACAGAAAAAACTTTGTGCCTCAAGCCCCATAATACGGTGTGACGTACATGAAGGAAAATCGGTACACACCTGTATCATGTCACAACTTAAAGAAAAGTCTCTTGGCGCCATGGCCTAAACCGAACAGGAAGTCGGCCATTTTGAACATTCTGAATTAATTGCGTAATTTTGGAGCAATACATGCCATTCCTTCGAGAGTTAATTCAGCCCGAACCGTATCGTGAACCCAGATGTGTTATACATCAAAATGTGCGTCTCCATCCTGCGACTACACGCATTACTTTTCTCTTTCAAAAGTGTTACCGTGGCGACGCTAGACGCCAACAAGCGCACCCCCCCTTCATCTGATTGGTCCATATTTGATAGTTCCCCAAAAGGCACCAAATTTGGCATGCAAGCCAGGCCTGGCGATAAATTTGATATTTCATGGTTTGCATTAATGGGCGTGGCAAAATGGCTCAACAGCGCCCCCCGGAAAACTTTGTGCCTCAAGCCCCACAATACGGTTTGACGTACATGCACGAAAATCGCTACACACCTGTATCATGGCACAACTTAAAGAAAAGTCTCTTGGAGCCATGGCCGAAACCGAACAGGACGTCGGCCATTTTGAATAAATTGTGTCATTTTGGCGAAATTTATGCCATTCCTTCGGCAGTTAATTCAGCCCGAACCGTAACGTGCACCCAGGTGTGTTATACATCAAAATGTGCGTCTCCATCCTGCGACACCACGCATTACTTTTCTCTTTCAAAAGCGTTACCGTGGCGACGCTAGACGCCAAAAGGCGCGCCCCCCCTTCATGTGATTGGTCCATATTTGATAGTTCTCCAAAAGTCACCAAATTTTGCATGCAAGCCAGGCCTGGCGATACATTTGATATTTCATGGTTTGCAATTAATGGGCGTGGCTAACGGTTCAACAGCGCCCCCTAGAATACTTTTCTCTGCCATAACTTTTGAATGGTTTGACATAGAGAGTTGTGGGTGGTGTCATGGGACTCTGTAATGAGTCCTTAAGCTTCGTTGGCCTTAATTAGCCCCGCCCCTTCTTCTGATTGGTTGGCCCGATTTTCTGCTATAACATTGGAATGGTTTGACATAGAGAGTCCTGGGTGGTGTCATCAGATTCTTTATGGAGTCCTTGACCTTCATTGGCCAGAATTAGCCCCGCCTCTTCTTCTGATTGGTTGTCCCTTTTTTCTGCCATAACTTTTGAATGGTTTAACATAGAGAGTCGTGGGTGGTGTCATGGGACTCTGTAATGAGTTCTTTTGCTTCGTTGGCCTTAATTAGCCCCGCCCCTTCTTCTGATTGGTTGTCCCAATTTTCTGCTATAACTTTGGAATGGTTTGACATAGAGAGTCCCGCTTCCTGATTCAAACATCTGCCGGCCCCGCCCCCCGACCAATCAGTGGCGAGTAGGGTGATGACGGCCCCGCCCCCCGACCAATCAGTGGCGAGTATGGTGATGACGGCCCCGCCCCCCGACCAATCAGTGGCGAGTAGGGTGATGACGGCCCCGCCCCCCGACCAATCAGTTCCCTGTAATGTGGTGACCTCAGAAATATTCCCGGCTCAGCCCGGTTACAACCTTGGCAGAATGGTTACAGAAAAAGTAATAATTAAAATAGTAGGGTTTTACTAATATTTATAACTTACAAATATTTAAAAAATTAGGAAAAAAAAGTTCAGGACATTTTATCGCTATGTTGGTCTGTCCTAATCCAGTAGGTCAAATGAAAGGAATAGCTGAGACTTAGCTCAGCCAGATTATTGCGGTCTTTGGTGCCAGAGGTTGGGAGTTCAAGCCTGGCAATATGCCCGAAACTTTTGTCAGCAATCTTTGTGTTTTTTTTACATCAAAATGTTCGTCTCTGTCCTGTGACGACGCACATTACTTCTCTCTTTCAAAAGTGTTACCGTGGCGACGCTAGACACGAAAAAGCGCTCGTCCCATTCATCTGATTGGTCCATATTTGATAGTTCTCCAAAAGTCACCAAATTTTGCATGCAAGCCAGGCCTGGCGATACATTTGATATTTCATGGTTTGCATTAATGGGCGTGGCCTAACGGCTCAACAGCGCCCCCTAGAATACTTTTCTCTGCCATAACTTTTGAATGGTTTGACATAAAGAGTCGTGGGTGGTGTCATGGGACTCGGTATTGATTCCTTGACCTTCATTGGCCTGAATTAGCCCCGCCCCTTCTTCTGATTGGTTGTCCCGATTTTCTGCCATAACTTTTGAATGGTTTGACATAGAGAGTCGTGGGTGGTGTCATCAGACTCTGTATGGAGTCCTTGACCTTCATTGGCCTGAATTAGCCCCGCCCCTTCTTCTGATTGGTTGTTCCTTTTTTCTGCTATAACTTTTGAATGGTTTGACATAGAGAGTCGTGGGTGGTGTCATTTCTGATATGCTTATGGGGGGCGGTGGACGTGAGTGCGAGGGCCCGTTCATCGCTGCTTGCAGCTTTAATTATTATTATTATTATTATTTTTCTTCTGACAAAGTGATGGCCTTTTTGCCCCCCTTAACATGCCCAAAAAGTCACCAAATTTTGCACCCAAGTCAGGCCTGGCGAAAAATTTGATATTTAATGGTTTGCATTAATGGGCGTGGCAAAATGGCTCAACAGCGCCCCCTTGAAAACTTTGTGCCTCAAGCCCCACGATACGGTTTGATGTACATGCACGAAAATCGGTACACACCTGTATCATGGGACAACTTAAAGAAAAGTCTCTTGCCGTCATGCCCGAAACCGAACAGGAAGTCGGCCATTTTGAATTAATCGTGTCACTTTGGCGCAATTTATGCCATTCCTTCGGCAGTTAATTCAGCCCGAACCGTAACGTGCACCCAGGTGTATTATACATCAAAATGTGCGTCTCCCTCCTGCGACCACACGCATTACTTTTCTCTTTCAAAAGCGTTACCGTGGCGACGCTAGACGCCAAAAAGCGCGCCCACCCTTCATCTGGTTGGTTCAGACAGAAAAAACTTTGCGCCTCAAGCCCCATAATACGGTTTGACGTACATGAACGAAAATTGGTATACTCCTGTATCATGTCGCAACTAAAAGAAAAGTCTCTTGGCGCCATGGCCGAAATCGAACAGGAAGTCGGCCATTTTGAACATTCTGAATTGATTGCGTAATTTTGGAGCAATATATGCCATATGCACTTGCAGTGCGAAGGCCCTATTGTATTTGCAGGAGTTTTTATTAGGGCCCGAGCACCTTCAGTGCGAAGGCCCTATTGTATCTGTAGGAATTTTTTCTTTCTTTTTCTTCTGACGAAAGGAGGGCCTTTTTGCCCCCCTAAACGTGCCCAAAAAGTCACCAAATTTTGCATGCAAGTCAGGCCTGGCGAAAAATTTGATATTTAATGGTTTGCATTAATGGGCGTGGCAAAATGGCTCAACAGCGCCCCCTTGAAAACTTTGTGCCTCAAGCCCCAGAATGCGGTATGTCGTACACGCACGAAAATCGGTACACACCTGTATCATGGCGCACCTGAAAGAAAAGTCTCTTGGCGTCATGCCCGAAACCGAACAGGAAGTCGGCCATTTTGAATTAGTTGTGTCATTTTGGCGAAATTTATGCCATTCCTTCTAAAGTTAATTCAGCCCGAACCGTAACGTGCACCCAAGTGTGTTATACATCAAAATGTGCGTCTCCATCCTGCGACTACACGCATTACTTTTCTCTTTCAAAAGCGTTACCGTGGCGATGCTAGACGCCAAAAAGCGCGGCCACCCTTCATCTGGTTGGTTCAGACAGAAAAAACTTTGCGCCTCAAGCCCCATAATACGGTTTGACGTACATGAACGAAAATTGGTACACTCCTGTATCATGTCGCAACTAAAAGAAAAGTCTCTTGGCGCCATGGCCGAAACCGAACAGGAAGTCGGCCATTTTGAACATTCTGAATTAATTGCGTAATTTTGGAGCAATATATGCCATTCCTTCGAGAGTTAATTCAGCCCGAACCGTATCGTGAACCCAGATGTGTTATACATCAAAATGTGCGTCTCCATCCTGCGACTACACGCATTACTTTTCTCTTTCAAAAGTGTTACCGTGGCGACGCTAGATGCCAACAAGCGGACCCCCCCTTCATCTGATTGGTCCATATTTGATAGTTCCCCAAAAGGCACCAAATTTGGCATGCAAGCCAGGCCTGGCGATAAATTTGATCTTTCATGGTTTGCATTAATGGGCGTGGCAAAATGGCTCAACAGCGCCCCCCGGAAAACTTTGTGCCTCAAGCCCCACAATACGGTTTGACGTACATGCACGAAAATCGCTACACACCTGTATCATGTCACAACTAAAAGAAAAGTCTCTTGGCGCCATGGCCGAAACCGAACAGGAAGTCGGCCATTTTGAATAAATTGTGTCATTTTGGCGAAATTTATGCCATTCCTTCGGCAGTTAATTCAGCCCGAACCGTAACGTGCACCCAGGTGTGTTATACATCAAAATGTGCGTCTACATCCTGCAACACCACGCATTACTTTTCTCTTTCAAAAGTATTACCGTGGCGACGCTAGACGCCAAAAGGCGCGCCCCCCCTTCATGTGATTGGTCCATATTTGATAGTTCTCCAAAAGTCACCAAATTTTGCATGCAAGCCAGACTTGGCGATAAATTTGATATTTCATGGTTTGCATTAATGGGCGTGGCCTAACGGCTCAACAGCGCCCCCTAGAATACTTTTATCTGCCATAACTTTTGAATGGTTTGACATAGGAAGTCGTGGGTGGTGTCATGGGACTCTGTAATGAGTCCTTAAGCTTCGTTGGCCTTAATTAGCCCCGCCCCTTCTTCTGATTGGTTGTCCCTTTTTTTTCTGCTATAACTTTTTAATGGTTTGACGTAGGAAGTCGTGGGTGGTGTCGTGGGACTTTGTACTGAGTGCTTAAGCTTCGTTGGCCTTAATTAGCCCCGCCCCTTCTTCTGATTGGTTGTCCCGATTTTCTGCTATAACTTTGGAATGGTTTGACATAGAGAGTCGTGGGTGGTGTCATCAGATTCTGTATGGAGTCCTTGACCTTCATTGGCCTGAATTAGCCCCGCCCCTTCTTCTGATTGGTTGTCCCTTTTTTCTGCTATATCTTTTGAATGGTTTGACATAGGAAGTCGTGGGTGGTGTTATTTCTGATATGCTTATGGGGGCGGTGGCCGTGAGTGCGAGGGCCCGTTCATCGCTGCTTGCAGCTTTAATTATTATTATTATTATTAGGGCCCGAGCACTTGCAGTGCGAAGGCCCTATTGTATTTGCAGGAATTTTTATTAGGGCCCGAGCACCTTCAGTGCGAAGGCCCTATTGTATCTGTAGGATTTTTTTTTTCTTTCTTTTTTCGTTCTTCTGACGAAAGGAGGGCCTTTTTGCCCCCCTAAACGTGCCCAAAAAGTCACCAAATTTTGCATGCAAGTCAGGCCTGGCGAAAAATTTGATATTTAATGGTTTACATTAATGGGCGTGGCAAAATGGCTCAACGGCGCCCCCTTGAAAACTTTGTGCCTCAAGCCCCACGATACGGTTTGACGTACATGCACGAAAATCGGCACACACCTGTATCATGGCACAACTGAAAGAAATGTCTCTTGGCGTCATGCCCTAAACCGAACAGGAAGTCGGCCATTTTGAATTAGTCGTGTCATTTTGGCGAAATTTATGCCATTCCTTCGAAAGTTAATTCAGCCCGAACCGTAACGTGCACCCAGGTGTGTTATACATCAAAATGTGCGTCTCCATCCTGCGACAACACGCATTACTTTTCTCTTTCAAAAGCGTTACCGTGGCGGCGCTAGACGCCCAAAAGCGCACCAACCCTTCATCTGATTGGTTCGACAGAAAAAACTTTGTGCCTCAAGCCCCATAATACGGTTTGACGTACATGAACGAAAATCGGTACACACCTGTATCATGTCGCAACTAAAAGAAAAGTCTCTTGGCGCCATGGCCGAAACCTAACAGGAAGTCGGCCATTTTGAACATTCTGAATTAATCGCGTAATTTTGGAGCAATATATGCCATTCCTTCGAGAATTAATTCAGCCCGAACCGTATCGTGAACCCAGATGTGTTATACATCAAAATGTGCGTCTCCATCCTGCGACTACACGCATTACTTTTCTCTTTCAAAAGTGTTACCGTGGCGACGCTAGACGCCAACAAGCGCACCCCCCCTTCATCTGATTGGTCCATATTTGATAGTTCCCCAAAAGGCACCAAATTTGGCATGCAAGCCAGGCCTGGCGATAAATTTGATATTTCATGGTTTGCATTAATGGCCGTGGCAAAATGGCTCAACAGCGCCCCCCGGAAAACTTTGTGCCTCAAGCCCCACAATACGGTTTGACGTACATGCACGAAAATCGCTACACACCTGTATCATGGCACAACTTAAAGAAAAGTCTCTTGGAGCCATGGCCGAAACCGAACAGGATGTCGGCCATTTTGAATAAATTGTGTCATTTTGGCGAAATTTATGCCATTCATTCGGCAGTTAATTCAGCCCGAACCGCAACGTGCACCCAGGTGTGTTATACATCAAAATGTGCGTCTACATCCTGCGACACCACGCATTACTTTTCTCTTTCAAAAGTCTTACAGTGGCGACGCTAGACGCCAAAAGGCGCGCCCCCCCTTCATGTGATTGGTCCATATTTGATAGTTCTCCAAAAGTCACCAAATTTTGCATGCAAGCCAGACTTGGCGATAAATTTGATATTTCATGGTTTGCATTAATGGGCGTGGCCTAACGGCTCAACAGCGCCCCCTAGAATACTTTTATCTGCCATAACTTTTGAATGGTTTGACATAGGAAGTTGTGGGTGGTGTCATGGGACTCTGTAATGAGTCCTTAAGCTTCGTTGGCCTTATTTAGCTCCGCCCCTTCTTCTGATTGGTTGTCCCGATTTTCTGCTATAACATTGGAATGGTTTGACATAGAGAGTCCTGGGTGGTGTCATGGGACTTTGTACTGAGTTCTTAAGCTTCGTTGTCCTTAATTAGCCCCGCCCCTTCTTCTGATTGGTTGTCCCGATTTTCTGCTATAACATTGGAATGGTTTGACATAGAGAGTCCTGGGTGGTGTCATCAGATTCTTTATGGAGTCCTTGACCTTCATTGGCCAGAATTAGCCCCGCCTCTTCTTCTGATTGGTTGTCCCTTTTTTCTGCTATAACTTTTTAATGGTTTGACAGAGGAAGTCGTGGGTGGTGTCATGGGACTTTGTACTGAGTTCTTAAGCTTCGTTGTCCTTAATTAGCCCCGCCCCTTCTTCTGATTGGTTGTCCCGATTTTCTGCTATAACTTTGGAATAGTTTAACATAGAGAGTCGTGGGTGGTGTCATCAGATTATGTATGGAGTCCTTGACCTTTATTGGCCTGAATTAGCCACGCCCCTTCTTCTGATTGGTTGTCCCTTTTTTCTGCTATAACTTTTTAATGGTTTGACATAGAGAGTCGTGGGTGGTGTCATGGGACTCTGTAATGAGTTCTTAAGCTTCGTTGGCCTTAATTAGCCCCGCCCCTTCTTCTGATTGGTTGTCCCGATTTTCTGCTATAACTTTTGAATGGTTTGACATAGGAAGTCGTGGGTGGTGTCTTTTCTGATATGCTTATGGGGGGCGGTGGCCGTGAGTGCGAGGGCCCGTTCATCGCTGCTTGCAGCTTTAATTGTATTTGATTTTTTTACTTTTTTGTATTCTTTTTTTAACATGCATGTTCGAAATAAAATCTTCAAATCAAATCAAATATAACATAGTAACACACACACACACACACACACACACACACACACACACGCTGTGGGAAGTGAAGCAGAATGGGGTCTGGATTTGTCCTGCTGAGGTAATCACAGACCTCACGGGAAAAGATGCCATCGTAACATATGTTTCTCCAAAAGTCCAGTGCCGCGTCAACGATACCATCACGGTTCTGCGGGCCATGCCTCGGGCACTGGAGCACCCACACACGGTCACAGATGCAGCTTCTTCACCTCTCTCTGGCAGCACCCTGGATGGCTGGACGGATGCCAAATCTGATGTCAGTTTTTCATAAAGAATTAGATTAAAAGTGTTTTTCTAAGGAACTTTCAAACCCATGTGTTGCTTTGGCAGATTGGCACCACACCACACCTTTGCTAAATTTTCTGAGGAACATACTGGTGACACAATCTCCGAAACAACTGTATGACAGGTTATACTACCATTTTGCTCACCATGGTTACAGTAAATAATTACACCAAGTAGGGCTGGGCGATATATCGAGATTTTAATATATATCGATATATTTTCAAACGCGATATGGTACGAGACAATATCGTTTATATCGATTTAATTTTTTTTTTTTTTTTAATGATTTTGATATAGCTTATTTTGTGAAAAATTTACTTGAATGTTTTGAGATTTGCACAAATGTTTTGTTATTTGCACAACTGTCAACCTCAGTGGAAAAGTCTGCCTGTTACTGTCTACATTGTATTAATTGCACAGTGTATTTTAATCTAATTGTTATGCAGGAAAGGGATATTTGTTTTATTTTATTCAAGAAGCATTTTTATTCTATACATGCAGGCAGTTTATTTTTATTTCATTTGTTTTATACATTTTGATATTGTGCAGACCTCTGTTAATAAAGGAACCTGTGTGACATTTGGCACGAGGTTTTGTATTAAAACTGACTGTTTTTTTAAGGGTTTGCCTCAGAAAAAAATGAAGCTAATAGAGATGCTATGCTATAATGCTTTAGGGGAAACTCCAATTATGGCACAGAAAAAATATCGATATATATCTAGTATCGCCATTTAGCTAGAAAATATCGAGATATGACTTTTGGTCCATATCGCCCAGCCCTAACACCAAGGGTGAGAACAGGTTTGATACAGAGAACTTTTTTTTACAGTCATGGTTGGATGGATGGAACTCTATACCAGTTCATATTTCTCATGTAGGTAGCAAAGATTGGTTTAAGATTCAGTTGAAACAATATGTTTTAAAATTTAATGAATTATGAATTTGACATTTTGAAGGAATAGAATGAAGTTTGAATAAAATTACAGGTAGTGTAAACCTGTGAGAAAGTGAGCAACCCCTCCCCTTCTCACCGTCACCGGACTTTTTTAATATGTGTGTGGCAGGGTGGAGGATTGGGCGTGGTCTGCGGGGGAGCAGCACACAGGTGTGCCTGGTTCTGCTGATTGGGCACACCTGTGCCCAATCCACCTCCCCACCCTGCCTGGCTTCATAAACAGCGGCTGCATACCAGAAAAGGGGTCTGCTGAATGGAGGTAGCTTGCTGTGAGGCTATGCTCAATGTGCCATTTTTTTAGAATTCTGATTTTGCCCTACGCCTGTATGTCTTTGTGCTTTTTACATGAAATAAAGCCTTTTTTTGGGCATTCCACGCTCTGCGTGTTCTCCTTTCCACCTCATCACCCAGGGCCAGTTTGCCTTATCCCCTTTTACGAGGGGAGGCCGCTCCGGTCCCTCACAAAACCCTATCACAATAAAGGTGAAAAGTGGTCAGGAATTGTAAGATAAGGTCATTTCAGGCAGGTATTGTTTATGAAGGTGTTTTATTTGATTTCATTTCTATGTATTTACGTCTGAGAATGGTGGTGATTTAGTTTTATCCTCTGTGTTGTTTGTGACTAAGGGAGTTGTGTCTATTATTGTTTTGTTTGTCTGTTACGTATTATTGAGTTAATTTGTGTGTTGTGTGAAATGTTGGACCCCAGGAAGAAAAGCTAATGCTAATGCTAATGGGGATTCTAAATAAAACAAACAAACAAACCTGTCACAGCCTCTTCTAGTAGTTTTTTGTAATTTTTAGTTTTTTTCTTTGTAAAGGTTTTAACTTCTGAACCCTTTTTCTACTCTGGTTTGATACTGGTACTTCTGTCACCTTTTAAGATCTCTTAAGATGAGTAACTATGACATATGGGTGCAGCCCTTTCAGCACTAAAAGCCTCAGTGATGGACAGATGAAGACCCTAAATCCAAACAGGTTGAAGAGAAGGTATTAACACAGTTGTGTAGGAGTAAAATGGACAAGGGTGATTACAGAATGTGAAACAAAATGCTCACTTAACTGGAGAGTTTGGAGAGCTTGTATGGACATGTCTGTTATCAACTGTTGATAATTAAGTTCCCAGACATGGCTGCAGGAACATATTCTGGACTCTACCGAGAAGAAACAGCCAGCTTACTCAACTGTTACCAACACAGACGTGGTAAAACCTGCAGTTCTTTTCAATGACCGCTAGTCAATCTCCACTGAATCACACATTAAAGAGTAGGTAGGCTATGGTTGTGTAGGTGACAGCTACATTGCTGTTTATGATGTTAACATCTAGTTTTTATGTGTCATGGTTTTGGCTTTGGTTATCTACCTGTTTTATTTTGAAAGACTGTGTCCTTGTGTGGTTTTAATCTTCATTGATTGTCCACATCTGGGTCTCATCAGCCCTCAGTGTATAACCTTGTCTTTCTCTTCCTCCCTACTCTGTGTTTGTTCCCGGTCTGACCTGGAGTTTCTCCTGTGTTTTTGTACCAGAGGCTTTTTGACTTATTTTGGATTTGTCTTGTGTCATTGTAGTGGAGGATTTTTTTTTTTTTTAACTTTAGGGGTTAAACCTGCATGTGCAGGTTTTTGTCTATTGATTCATTAAAAGGACTTTGGTTTGGACTCCTCCTGCCTCAGTGTCCTGCATTTGGGTCCCCACCTCACAGTTCATGACGGTTATCACTCCAGCTGCTTAAAAGTTTATGTTGAGCTGCAGGGGTGAAAGTAAGCCGGTACGATCTGGTACTCCGTACCACCAAAAGATTCAGTGCCGGTACGTAGTATCGGGAAAAAAAACACACGAATTACTGAGAATAATCTTCGCATACAGCGGGTTTCAAACTCTCGATCTCTCACACAAAAGACAGCAGCACTGACCGCTCAGCCATGACTCAGCTCTGCCTTTAATTGGACATATAGTTATATATATTTACAACGAAGACGCAGCGAGGAGAGACAGACATAGCGATATAATCTTGCTACACTTGCTACACTAAGTCCTGACCAGTTTTTCGTACGAATAATTTTTTAAATATTTGTACGATATAAATATTAGTTTCAGGAAAAAAAAGAAAAAGCAGCAAAAATGTTGAAGTAACGTTTTTTTTTAATGTTTTAAGTGTTTTGCTTTGATGAAAAAAATGCTTAAGAAGTTATCTTCCATTTCAATGCACACATTGTAAGAGACATTTTGAGACATTTTACTCATCATCAGCTCTTCTTTCATTTATGTGCCCAATGTTCAAATTCAAAGACAGAGACTTGTTAACTGTTCAGCTGCTGATGAATTTAACTGTAAATTTATTCTAATTTGAAACAAAACAAATTGTTCTGATTTTGAAAGTTTTGTCAACATTTACACATTATTCTGTGACAATCCTTGGTCCGAACTGGCCTTTTTTTACACCATTTAAATAAATAATTTGCTCTAGGCCTACACAGTGTTGTGTTTCTAATTTCTACACCGTACAGGCGTTAAAAACTTTAATGCGTGTTCAGGGATGAAGAAGCTGTGGGTGGGAGGAGAACAAGGTGAAGGTTGGGGTCGTAGTACCAGCAAGAACTTTAATCTACTTTCACCCCTGTTGAGCTGTAGAATAAGAGCTTAGAGCAAATAGACATTCTTAATTTAAAGATCATATGGCCTGTTGTGCTGTTTTGTTGTGCTAACAGAGTGCTGCGACTGAGTGGTAGTGGAGACCTCCAACTGGCTGAGCTGCTACCGGGAGGCCATCAACATGCCACGCTGGTGACCGCCCTTCAAGGTTGGCCTTGAAGGGCCCAGGCCATGTCTAAGGGCCTATATCTACAGCCCAACAGATGCTGCTCAGGAAGAACCATCTAGCTTGAACTCAGATGGCTGGTGTAATCCTGGACATGTTACTGTGAAGGAGCCTCTCTACAACCCAGATATTGGACTATGGACCATACGTTTCTGTCCATGTTGCCTCCTGAAACATTACACTTGTGTCATATGTCAATGTTGCATGTGATGTCGTCAGCTGCATTGTTGTCGGGCAAAAGCATTGACATTTCGAGCATGCCTTCATTTCTTCTACACTCTTAACAAAATTTGTATCTTTTAACTGATAGATGATCCTCTGATGGCGTTTGTACCCAGTTGGTGTTTTCTTTCTTCTCATGGAAGGAAAGTAAAGCTTAACCGGGTATGTGAGGAAAAAATAAATGTGATACAGAAGAAATGAAAAACATCATCCTGACGAATGTACAAATGTAAAACTACCTTCCCAAACACTTAAAGAAAATGTCAAATGAATCAGCCTGCAATTGGTCCAAAGTAGGTTTTAAATTATTCAGATTTCAAGCTAATATATAAATAGCAAAACAAATTTGAATACTCCTAATAATCCAACAGCTAGTAGATGTTTCAATGATTCAATGAAGCTTAATCCTGACACTTCACAGGACAGGACACTTCATCTCAGCAAATCTCACTACAGGTGGAAAGAAAGCGATAAATAAATGGACGAGCGCTCGTACGCGGCTATCCTCGCAACTCTGCTGCAGACTGATTCAGTCGAAGCAGAAGTGAGTCATTGCTCAGAAATACAACCCCAGTATGTTTCACTACATTTGAAGGGTTTATAATTGAATTCAAACATAAAACGGTCAGTTAAAAGGCCTATCGTTTAGCTAATGCAGTCAAAGCTCCACTTGTGTACACGCCTGGAGGCCTGTGTGGAAAAAGGGAAGGGACACCTGCACGCTGCTGCTGTTTACTCAGGCAGCTGCAACTCAATACAACCACAAACACTGGAGTCAATATTCCTCTGGAATATGATCCCAAACAGATGGGTGTGTTGCAGGATGACTCTGTTAGTCCTAAACGTTGCACCTGATAAACAAGCGACCAGAAATTTAAACAACTTATCCAGGCCCGTAATTAAAATGTCGTTATGATCATTAGTAGGGGATGTGTATGTCCAAGGACCTAACGAGACGATACACATCACGATACTTTAGTCACGATACGATACTGCGATATCCAAATTCTTTATTCTGTTTGCAATATATTGCAATGTTATACATAGTTCGCTGAAAACTAAACAACATTATGCATCTTAAAATCTGAGTTGCACGTACATCAGATTATTGAGTCAAAATAATGTAATTCAAATAATCCATTGTAACTATACAAGCTTTTTAAATGTCATGAGCTGTTTGACAATTGATTTTCCCCAGAGGGGACAATAAAGGTTTCAATCAATCAATCAATCAATCAATCAATCAATCAATCAAGTTACAACATATTTGTATGTTTTTCATGTAGTTTACATAATATGAAATTAACATTAACAATATTATTTAAGCCCATGTATACAATAAAGTCATACTGGATTCATGACCCCTCTAAAAAAGGAATTTTATTTGATTTTTTATGAAAAAAATATAGATTTTTGGAATTTCAAATTTTGAATATTGATATTTAAAGGAGCTTGAGGCAAGAATAAGAAATGAGACTCATTAGCGTCACAACGACCGTCGGGGTTAATGCAGCCAACAGCGAAGCAGCAGATGCAGCGTCATTTGACGTCACATCCGCAGGACAGCGCAGGAAATTCCGGTCCAGAATTGCAGCGCATTTTGCAGCACACAGCCTGTTCAAGGCAACGGAGAGATACACTAGAGGGCTCATTCTTTTTGGTTTGGAACGCTTCATCTGACATTATTACTAGAAAACTTATACGCATTTTTTTTCATAAATCCTGCCTCAAGCTCCTTTAATCGGCTGGCAAAGTATCACGATATATTGCCATATCGATATTTTTGCTCACCCTTAATCATTAGTGCCTAAATATTTTCCTTGACTTTATGATCCACACACAGGGGTGAAAGAACGCCATAATGGCCTGGAACTACATTTGTTAAAGGACACAATGCCGTTCCAGCAAGAGAAGGGAACAGGTCTCCAGAACACATTTGTTAACATTAAACCATTTTAAAGAGCACAATATCCCTTTTTTAACTACTTTGAGATAAGGAGTGGTGAGTGCTCCGCTGTTCTCTACAGCCCAAACATTTCCAACACAGCAGGTTTAATGAAGGAGAAAGCTGCTTTTAGAGGTGGCTCATTTTGCTGAGATGTACAATACCAGTTTAAAGACAAAGTGTGACAAAGAGAAAAACTTTGGCATGGAAAGAAATCTCCCAGAATTTGGACTTGACAGATGTCAGCCCATTTAAGTAGAGTGGTATGTATTTTTTGTTTTGTTTTTTTCAACCGCTCTGCTGGAGCATCTCATAACTGCAAAGGATAAACAGTTTTGTATGTCTCGGTGCTTCTCGTCCCGGAAGACTGTCAAACTGCTCCTGACTCAGCCCGAATTACACCTGAAAACTGTCAGCGCACATCTGCATTTCTTGGCTTTCAGAAAAAAAATCGAAATACCTGCTTACTAGAGAAACACCAACTGATCGGCTGCTGATTAAAATCGGACAATTGTGTAATCAGCCAATATTTATTCTTGTAAAATACGTAATTTTTTCCCTCTTAAGTCCACCATGAAGCTCTTACGGAGGACCAGGTTTTATTAAAGCCTGAAAACGGACAAAAAAATTAAGGATGAAGAAACAAATGTGTAGAAACATCATCATCATCCTGCTGAACGTGCTCGAAGGTCTGAAACAACAAAGGCTCAAAACGAAGCCAGAAGAGCACACAGCCTGCAGCCGTTGCTGCTTTTCAGTGGCAATTAAGCTCATGGAGGGAGTTAATTACATTTAGAAGACAAATCAGAATCAGGCTAAATTGTTATCGACAAGTCAGACCTTTAAGAACATTGGACATCAAAATTGCAATCAGTGAGGTCCTACTGCGAAGCTTTTTGGTCACCTAGCAACCGCTGTTCCATACGGGATTTGCCATGTCACCTCTGAAGTGAGCACTAACTTCTGTTGTTTCCAGTTCTGTAGGGTGCATTTCTTACAGATTGTTACTAGCAACGGGCCTCATTCATGAAATCTTCGTATCTGTGAGCAAATTTGTGCAGAAATCCCCTCCTTGACAAAAACGTATAACTCTAAATTCACCAACGCCACATGAGACTGGGGTTTGATGCCAATAAATCGCTAACTAGCAGGCCGTTAACGTCACTCATTAATTAGCAGAAATCCCTGCCCGGGTGACCACCGTAAGAAGTGCATCCTAGACCTGCCTGTGGACGTGTTAAAAGACATGTCAAACATGTTTCTGATGCAGCGGTGGAGGTCATTTTAACACCAGGGCCGTTTCCACTAGGAACTAGAATTTCAGGGCCGGGCCGTTTGCTCGTGTTTCCATTACCAGGAACCACCTGTAATTGTCAGGAAGGTTGGAGTAGGACCCAGATGCAGGAGAGCTGAAGGCAGAAGTTCCCAAAAACGTGTTTATTTTAACCAAACAAAACCAAAATCGCTGCTGAACAGGATTAAAAAAAACAAGAACTTAAAACAAGAATCAAAAACTATGAAAAAACCTGACGTGGAAAACACGGAGGGAGGGAACAGTACAGACCAGCAGGGAGCAACGGAAAGACAAGACCAGATATACACAAGGTGCAGACGATCAGGGCAGATGGGAAACAGGAAGGTCAAACCAGAACTTAAACACAAAGACACGGGCTTCAAAATAAAACAGGAAGTGTCAAACCCTGACAGTAATGTGGCCTTCAGGAATCTTTACGGGGCCAAAAAAGGGTCCTGTCGTAGGAGAGGGCCGTTTTTCGGCCAGGAGGGCTACCTGGTGGGGAGGTCTCTGCTGATTGGGTATTGTAGAAACAGGAAATTACATTCAGCTCTCTCACTTACCGTATTTTCTGGACTATAAGCCGCACCTGTATATAAGCCGCATCCGCTCTATTTAAAAAAAAAGATATGCAAGCCGCAAATATATATGTTGTTAGATTAGACATTTACTACATGTACAGAACCATTTTGAACTGTAAATGATGTACATGTTTGTACCTAAATAGATCCTTTCCTAACAGTGTCTTTTAACACGGCAGCAACTTTGCTGATTAAAACTGGACAGAACCAAGAGAAAATAACCAGTATTTATTTATCTATTTATCTGTTTGAAATCTGCTTCTACTTCTATCTGCTAAAGAACAAGTAGCGTATTCTTCTTTGCATTTATTTTGTCTTAGTTTTTATTCTAATTCGGGTTAGAGCGCCCGAGCGGTGGAAGAAAAATCCACAGAATAGCCGCACCTTTGTATAAGCTGCATGGTTCAAAACCTATGAAAAAAGTAGCAGCTTATAGTTCAGAAAATACGGTAAATCATATGGCTACAAATCATTTGGACCAGAGAGTTTTTTTCTACGAGTAGCTACATTTGATACATCTAGAGAGCACGTGAAAAAAGTCGGTTAAGGTTTTGTTGCCATATTACACCAATATAGAGGTCCGGCGAGGGGGTTCTTTTAATCTCAATCGCTACGACGAGGCGTTTGTTTAAAAAAAAAGTAACATCCGTTGTTTATGTACGGAAGAGTATTAGGGCCAGGCAGGAGAAAAATAAAAATAATATTTTAGAGGAGGAAGATTTGTTTTTCTTTATGCACTTCGAGAAAAAAGTCGAAATGTCGAGAAAGTCGAAATGTCGAGAAAAAAGTCAAAAAGTCGAGATTAATGTTGAAGTAGAATTTCGACAAAAAAAGTCGAAATGTTGAGAAAAAAGTCAAAAGGTTGAGAAAAAAGTCAAAATTTCGTGAATAAAGTCGAAATGTTGAGAAAAAAGTCGAAATGTCGAGAAAAAGGTCGAGATTTTAAGAAAAAAGTTGAAATGTCGAGAAAAAAGTCAAGATTAATGTTGAAGTACAATTTCGAGAAAAAAGTCGAAATGTCGAGAAAAAAAGTCGAAATGTTGAGAAAAAAGATGAAATTTCAACTTTATTCACGAAATTTCAACTTTTTCTTGAAATTGTATTTCAACATTAATCTCCACATTTCGACTTTTTTTGTCGGCATTTCGTCTTTTTTCTCAAAGTGCACAATAAAAAAAAATCTTCCACTCTCAAATTTTTTTTCTGTGAACAAGAAAATTTGCACATTACCGCCACCTGGTGGTCAACTGTGCTATTTTCTTTTGTCAAAGGTTCTTGCGTAGCACTACGGCGTAGTGGAAACACGCCGGCCGTCGGCCCTGTTGGAGGTTCCTGTCTGTTAGATCTACCCTGAACTGCTGTTAATGGAAACACGCGGACTCTAAACCGAATGATGACAATCCGGCAAAAAATAAACTCCTCCCAAATCCCATTTATCCCCAGAAGGAAATACATTCTGTTTCACTTCTGTGGGGCCCTCATCCTCCTCAGTTGATCGCACACATTCACTCCTGCGCTCCCATTGGCTTTGGGCTCGTGTGCACTCGTCGGGTGTTGCAGCTATGCATAAGCCACGCTCACTTGGTCAGACCCACGTGGGCCGGACTGACTCCACATGTCATAGAAACCTCCCTCATGACCTCAAATATATGTTGAAATCTTCTACTGAAGCTCTGGAACCCCTAAAATGGTTTACAGGCCAGACCTACAAGAAACTATTGCTTTGGATTCAAAAAAAAACATTTAACCCCTTCTGTTGAAGTAAAACTGATTGAATTACTTCACACGCCGCAAACTAACTTCTAAATTTCATTAAAACGTAATAGGATTTCTGTCACATTCCTAAAAAGACACATCACTAGTGTAATCATCTCCCAAATGTAATTAGGAAAAATTAATCTGTTGGCGTCACAAAGACATTTGCAGGCAGATGTACCAAAAGACACACTCTGCAGGCCGTGCATGTGCGTATTTGCACTAAACATACTTGCAGAAAAAGCACATTAAAATCCGAAAAAAGCACGAGAAATTAGTGTTTGCCTCGAGCTTCTTCCACCACTGCACTGCCGTCGCCACTGCGACCGCCACAAAGAAGATGCAATTAATTGTGTGATTCAATCTCCCGCTGCTGCATTCGGCGCTCCGGCAGTGGCAGCGCCACGTCAGTCAGGCCCAGAGCCTCGCTCTAACACAGACTGGCAGAGATGACGACAGAGAACAACAGATGAAACCCAGTCCACGGAGCAGCTAATGAATGTGAAACAGCTCAGATTAATGAGGATAATGGACAAGAGAGGGGAGTGCGGCGACCTGCGCGCCGCATACAAATCACCGAGCGAAGAGCGACGTCAGAAAATTTGTCAGGAATAGCGAGTGGAGGAGAACGATAAGAGCAGGGGTAGAATTTTAAAATCACCATCGGCCCGGAGAGCTAATCAAAAGCTCCTTCATGAGGAGTTGATTAAGCTCGTTAGTGCGGCGAACTTAGATAATCAATCACTGACACACAGCAGCTTGCATGCTGATTGGGCCAGACTCCACCAATCCAAACGAGAATGAGACGTAATCAAACCCGATTCCAGCTGCCACATGACCCCCGCCAGCCGACTGGTGTAAGTGCTACACTCACATCTACATTTATGGGAGATGATAACCAAACTCATGATGTTACTATTTATTCAGTTACTCGACCCGGTTATGCGACCCGCGGATGCTCTTGGCGAGGAAGAGAGTGTCACGATGTGGGGTTGATTAGGACCCAAATGCAGGAGAGACGCCAGAGGTAGGAGTTCCAAAAAAAGGTGATTTATTAAATTAAATCAAACCTAAAGCGCCGCGGAGCAGGGTTAACAAAAACACAAGAGCTTTAGCCAAAAACCAGACCAGAAACATGGAGGGATCAAACAGTACGGACCGGCAGGGAGCAAGGGAAAGACAAGACCAGATATACACAGAAGGGTTAACAAGACACAGGCGCGGACAATCAGGGCAGATGGGAACCAGGGAAGTCAAAACTGAAATACAAAGACACAGGTTTCAAGATAAAACAGGAACCAAAACAAACCGTGACAGAAATGAAATATCACGACTGACCGCAGCTTCCAAATGATTCCGGGTGTTTTAAACCGCAGCAACATTATCGGTGAAATAAGCACATTCTAGCATTGATCTGCAGGTTTACCGGTATGAAGTCTGACACGAGACACATTTTAGAGTTAAAACAATCCTGGGTTTTTTTTAGACGACACGGAGAGCGAACCTTTGTTAAAGGGGACCTATTATTGCATCTAATACCTATTTTAAACAGGCCTTGAATGTCTTAAAAACAAGCTTTTGATTGTTTTTGCTAAATAAATGAGAAATTCAGCCTCTGAGCCATGTCTTTATCTTCCCATTCTCTAACCTCATTATCTATGAGGGATTCTGAGTGGGCGGGGCTATGATAATGAGGCTCTGTGCTGATTGGCTGCCTGAATGACGTGATACACCGCTACGAAAAAATGGCGGAAGCTCCGGCCGGCGGAGTTAGTTGTTGTTCCAGCCAGAGTTAGTTGTGGGTGTGGTTTCACGCATCGCTCCCGTCGTTACGTAACGACGGGAGCAGATTCTGAACGGCTCGTAGATCCACATCACACTGGACGGCTCATCCGGGCGGCTGTACAGACACTGCAGAATTTGGTTGCTTTCCTCCTTCTCTGAGTTGGCAGGGTGAGGGGGAGACCACTTTATATATGTTAAAGCAAAAGAAAACGTGCTTTTTCATAATAGGTCCCCTTTAAGGGACCAAACAAAGCTAATAGAAGCAGTTTTGAGTGAGACTGGAATATGAGATAGCAAACTGCAAATAATGTTGGAGACAATCAGTCTACTTTCTTTCTTCATCAAAATACATTCCGAAGGCTTTGACAATTCACGAAAGGAATTCAGCCCAAGTAATAGTCTGGGTTGTTCCTGCAGACGACCCAGGGTAAGTTTAAATGTTTACAAAAAGTGTTGCCATCTTGTTAAAACCCCATAAAAGTCAACATCAAACAGTCAGACTGTGTAAACCTGGACAAACTTATGGAAAGATAACAGAAAATAACCGTATGCTCAAAGGCGTACGCAATACAAGCATCCGGAGTGTCGGCATCACGTCACTGTCATCAGGTCACATCAAGCATTTACGGTACGAATTGAAATGGGGGTTCCCTGCGTCAACGTGGGAACGTTGCCAATCAGGTTGCAGCTACGCCGCAAGCGTTGGAATGACATCATACAGTACGCGTAGGCGAGACAGTTTCAAAGTATGATGCTAACTTGTGTCGCGAAAACAAGAGAAATTGGACTGGTTGTTTGAGGTATGAAGAACACACGTTTGAAGCACTGCGGAACGTTAACGGCACAACGTAACATGCTGAGGCTCAAAAGCTCTGTGACCTCAGGAAATCTGTCACTGCTGACTTAAATAAAAAAAATTAAAAAAAAACTAAAAATGATGATGAAGCCTCAATGTGCTGGGGAGCATAAACATTGGATTCTGGAGGAATTGAAGAAGGTCGTGTGGTTCTTTGAGATTGCCGCTGCTCCAGAGTGATGGGTACATCAAAGTAACAGACGGAGTGGCAAATAAAGGGATGCGGCCATCATGCCAAGTGCCTATTGCTTGCAAGTCTGCGGGGACAGTAATGTGATGTTGGGTTGCTTCAGTCACTCGGGTTGAGATGCAGCAGCATTTTCTGGCCAAGAAATAAGGTTTGGCAGCCAAGAGCCCTTTTTTTTTTCAGCATTGGATTTTTCTCTGTCCAGATCTCACGAGCAGCATCACATCGGTCGAATTGTTCTCCTGATTGTGGATTTGTCCTTTGCAGAGTGTGAGAGTCCAGGCCTCGTCTCTCTGGGCTTGCTGTCCTATCCTCAAATGTTTACCTACCTGTTGTAGCTTTTTGCTGCACCTGCCAGAATAATCATCCGAGAACTTTCAATGCACCTTGAACTTTTTCTATAAACTCTGAGGGACCAAAGAAACTCAACAAATCTCCAAAAATATCGATATCGCAATATATCGCAATACTTTTATTGCAATACTGACGGGTTGTAAATCGGGTTGTAAATCCAGTACGACTTTATTGTATACGTGGAGTTAAATGATATTGTTAATGTTCATTTCATGTAATGTAAATAATATGAAAAACATATGAAAGTATTTTGTAACTTTAGCTTGTATAGTTACAGTAAAATGGCATGGATAATTAGGGCCCGAGCACTTACAGTGCGAAGGCCCTATTGTATGTGTAGGATACAATGTTTTTTCTCGTTTTTTTTTTTTCCCCCGACAATAGGAGGGCCTTTTTGCCCCCCTAAACGTGCCCCAAAAGTCACCAAATTTTGCACGCAAGCCAGGCCTGGCGAAAAATTTGATATTTAATGGTTTGCATTAATGGGCGTGGCCTAACGGCTCAACAGCGCCCCCTGGAAAACTTCGTGCCTCAAGCCCCACAATACGGTTTGACGTACATGCACGAAAATCGGTACACACCTGTATCATCTTGCAACTCAAAGAAAAGTCTCTTGGTGCCATGGCCGAAACCGAACAGGAAGTCGGCCATTTTGAATTAATCGTGTAATTTTGGCACAATTTATGCCATTTCTTTGGCCGCTTCTTCGCCCGAACCGTAACGTGCACCCAGGTGTGTTATACATCAAAATGTGCGTCTAGATCCTGCAATGATGCGCATTACTTTTCTCAGTCAAAAGTGTTACCGTGGCGACGTTAGACGCCAAAATGCGCGCCCCCCTTCATCTGATTGGTCCATATTTGATAGTTCCTATTCTCTGCCATAACTTTTGAACGGGTTGTGATAAAGACATGTGGGTGGTGTCATCGGACTCGGTTTTGAGTCCTTGAACATAATTGGTGCAAATTACCCCCGCCCCTTCTTTTGATCGGTCAATATTTGATAGTTCCTATTTTCTGCCATAACTTTTGAATGGTTTGACATAGAGACTCGTGGGTGGTGTCATCTGACTCGGTTTTGAGTACTTGACCTTCATTGGCATGAATTACCCCCGTCCCTTCTTCTGATTGGTCGATATCTGATAGTTCCTACTTTCTGACATAACTTTTGAATGGTTTAATATAGAGAGTCGTGGCTGGTGTCATCCGCCAAATGTCCAGGCCTGAAGAATCTACATGCAAGTCATACAAGCTTCCACTGCAGCCTGAACGTGCACAAGGGTGCGAGGGCCCGTTCATCGCTGCTTGCAGCTTTAATTTGAATTACATTGTTTTGACTCAGTTTGTCGCATGGACTATCACTGTAATTTGATGTATGGGTAACTCAGATTTTAAGATGCATAATGCTTTTTACAGTTTTCAGCAAACTATGTATAACATCGCAATATATCGCAAAATTTGGATATCGCAAAATCGTAACCTGACTCAAGTATCGTGATGTGTATCATATCGTGAGGTCCTTGGTAATACCCACCCCTAATATGCAGCGTGTTCAATCCACAGACACAGAAACGCTTATATATATATAAATATATACATACCCCCCACCCCCACCTCCCCCAAAAAACCCACTGCTTTGATCCGACTGTTTATTCATATTTTGTGGGGTTATCTATGAATTTGAGGATGAAATACATGCTTTCTTTGAAACATGATTACAGAAGCGCGAGTGTTATTAGGATGCAGAAAGCCCTGCTCATCCCAGTTTGTTCAGCAGAGCCAAACAGACATTACAAAGCAGCTGACTGATGCAACTGCCAAGCAAAGATGGATGGAAATATGTTCAATATTCCGACGGGATCAGAACCTTTTACCAAGAGCAGGAGGACTGTGGATACGGGCCAGCAAAAGGGCAAACTGGATTCCTGCGAGGCCGAGAGGCAGGGAGCATCTCTGTGGTGTAGATCAGGTCTAAATACTGCTAAACTATCACTCCCAATCATCACATTTAACGTTGTAAAGCTACACATAACACAATTGTATGCACCTAAATGTGTTTTTTTTTTGTCTGCATATTAGTGGTTGATATATATATTATATATTTATTTGTTTTTTCTGTTTTTTTTTATTAAATGTGAAGGGGTGGGGGGTGGGGGTCAGGGGTGACATCTGCTAAATCCGCCAAAAAAACACACTAAATGTGTTTTTCTTCTGTATGGACATGTTTTTCTTCTCAACGTGGAAGACTCGCATGGAAATATAATTCATTTGTAGCACATTTGTAGCACATTTGATGGCAAATGTATTAAGATTATCAGCTTGGTCCACACCTGAGTGATTGTTAGGTCAAATCTTGAAATCAATTCATAAAAGTGTTGTGACCAAAAGGTGCCTTCACTTTTACAATTTAAGAAAAAAAAATCAGTTCTGAGAGGAAAACCGAAAAAAAAAATCTCCCAACTACACTGTGGCCACCAGCGAAAGAGAAGTAGTTATTTACAGACCGATCTACGGCTGTAAGCTTTCATTTGAGCCCTTAACCATGTCAAGTTTACCCACTCTGCCTTTCCCTCCAGCATCCGTCTATCTTCCTCACATCCGTGCGCTCTGCTTCCCTCGCTCCTGCTCTCCTCTCTAACAAGCACACGGGGTGAGAGTGCAGGCTCCAGTCAAACACAGCGTGCAATGAGAGACATGTGGTGCAAAACCTTGTCATGACACGCTTTTCCTCTGCACGTCTTAACTCCATCCCCCCCTCGCTGGGCCCCCTCGTCACCCCCTCCACATTGAGTGTGTTTACATGGGAAGTTTAACAGAATTCATTTAAAGCGGAATGAGTGTATACATGATCGCGGAATTATTCTATTGGGATTTAAAATCGGAATAAATAAAGCCACTTACTTCGGAATTGAGTTTAATTCGGAATGGCCATTTTCATTCGGAATTAGGGCTGCGTCCGAAATTGAACACTTCCACCCTAATGAGTAGCAAAAACAGTATGTGAGATTTTTTAGTGCGTCCGAAACATTAGTACGTACAAAATAGTATGCTCTATCCATACTCATTCCGGAGAAATTTATTAGTATGGATTGATGGACACTTGCTAAGCGGAAACTTCCCACAATGCAATGCAGCGGTGTTTGATTGCTAAGTGATACGTACAGTATATGTATAATACGTATAATAAATATAATTAAGTATAATAATATTATTATATAATATTAATATTATAATATTCGTATATAATAATATTATATAATGTCATCTTGTTTCGACCAGGATAAACGGGAAATAGCAGAGCGGAGCTGCTACGGCTGCTGTTACCATGGTAACAGCTGCTACTACTGCTGTGACACGTCACTTCCTCACAACGGCAGGAAGTGACGTCTGCGCTCTTAATAGTACGTCCGAATTAATAAATACTACTGATATTTACTCAAATGTGTGCGGAACTTTAGTATACTTTTTAGTATATACTGTTTAGTATGGCATTTCGGACGCACCGTAGGTGTTTACAAGGTAATTTTTACTCATTTTAAATCGGATTTAATTTTAATTCTGAATTAAAGAGGAATTATTCCGTGCTGGGCTTGTTTTCGAAACAAAGTTTCAAGATGGCAGCACGCAGTATAAACGGTGGTCAAGAGCAGAGACGATTTACTGTATTTAATAAATAGCTTGGAGGACCTGGAAATAATTAAAAGCACAGAACAGATGGCAGGAAACATAAAAATTGTGAGCTTTTCAAAGTTGTAGCGGCTAAGTTTGTTTTTCTTCCGGTAGACGTAACTTCCGGTCCGCCCCCCTATCCAATCAGAACCTTCCCAACCCCACACACCTTAAGCGGAATTGGATAAAGCCGATCAAACGTGTTTTCCATGTAAACCTCAATTTGGAATTACTGTAAACTCAAATGAAAATAGTTTAAGGCCACGTTTACACATAGCCAGGTATTTACAAAAACTGATATTTCCCCCTCTACGTTTTGAAAAATATCCTCGTTTACACGAACCTGCATGAATAGCTGTTAAGGTGCTATGAGCATCCAAACCTGCAGGGGGCAGTGTAACGAGAAGATAAAGTCATGCTAGCCAATCAGAATCCTGGAAAAAAAGTCAACAAATGACACGTGTGAAGCCTGAATAATATGGTTCCGCGTTAAATCGACGGTGTAGCCTACGTACGGTGTGCGTCCCCGCGTACACTACGCCGTAGGCTCTGCGTTGGTGTAACGCGGAACCATAAATCAGCCTTGACTGCAGTTACTTCCAAGACGGAACGAGAGTCTTTCGTTTGGAGTGACAGAGAAGTGGAGTTACTTTTAAGTGTGACTTTAGAATATAAAACAGGTAAAATACAAGAAAATATTGACGGTGGCCAAACAAATTGTAAACACAGGTCGCACAAATGATGCTGAGTTTTTGAAAATCTCCACTTTGGCCGGAGTTTTCAGAAATGATCGTTTTTGGTGACTTTGAGCTTCGTTTTCGTGTAAACGAACGGCCAAAACGCATGAAAACGCCACCGTTTTTGCTCCGTGTAAACGGGGCCTAATTCTGAATTATTTAATTCTGAATAATTACTTACAAATTAAAAAAAACATCATGTAACCGTGGCCGTTGATCCCGTTCGTCCTCAACTTTCAGGCGTTCATTGGCGCCCGGTGGTTTCCCTCCGCTCCACCGTTAATGGTTTCTTACCAGTTCCTCCTCCTCCTCCACCTTTCTCCCTCCATCTGCTGCACTTTTTCTTGGCCCCTTTGTCTGTATCCATATATATCTCTCTTGGCTTTATCGCATGTGCAGCTAAATCAGATAGGCTGGATAAGTGTGGTTACACTGATACAGAGGCACCAGAAAGCACAAATCAATCACTTCCCCCCTTCCCTTTCATTACACATCTCTCTCCCTCTGCGCCTCTGATGCCCTGCTCTCCTCCTGCAATCTCTCCACACTTCATTATCATTATCTCCTGAACGTCACTCATCACTTCCCCCTGATTTCAATACATTGCTCCTGTTCTCGCCCTGTTCTCATCATACCCCCCCTCTTTTCTTTCTCTCTCTTTTTTTATTCTGGAAAGAGCACCCTCCAGCCCATCCTCCCTCCCTCCATCCTCCGCTGCACTTCTCCTCCCGCGCCGTAGGACTTTTTTGACTGGCGGCAGCTGGCCTGTCAAAGACGGAGGAAGTCAGGAAAGGAAGCAAAAAAAAAAGTGAAGGAGAGATGCGCAGGAAAAGGAGGCGTCGGGGATGGAGAAAAGACATTTCTAATTCAAAGAGACGTGCAGTGTTTCCCTGGCAACTCCGTTTCCATAGAAACGGCCCTGCTAAAGATGCCATTAGTGTGAAAAAGTACCTACTTGCATCCGACTGCACCGTATGCACAACAGATACATTAAACGGATCCGTCGGTACGTGTGAAGTCTACTCGTGGATACACCTGAGGGTCAGTTTGCAGCGGCTTATTTAAAGAGCTTTTTATTTTTGTTAAGTTGTAAGTTTGACCCCTTGGGAAAAGAAATAAGAGAAAAATGTTCCGGTAGTTTTACTGTATAGTTTTGTGGCGACTCTTGTCTGTAAGTTCTTCAGATGAGCCTGCAGGGCCACAACTCTCATTTCTACGTCCGATGGAGCGTGACAGCCTGCAGGCCCGGACCACCCACTCATCTACAGATGAACGCTCGCTCTACAACTGATAATTAACTCACGATAACCTATGCTGACAGACGTGGACCGTATATGTACGTTAGGTCCTATTTGCTGATTGCGCCTCGCGTGAGGATTCCCCTCCAGCATCTTATTTTCATCACAACAACCCCCCCCCCCCCCCCCCCCCACCTTCCTATAGAAAAGATGACTATAAATTATAATTGCTAACATCACAGATGGTATACTGCTAACTCTATTAATCCTATTTTTATTTCACTTGGGTGATTACTAAATATTCATTTAAAGCTAATTAGATATCAATATACAGGTCTCAGAGTGTCTCAGAAAATTTGAATATTGTGATAAAGTCCTTTATTTTCTGTAATGCAATTAAAAAAACAAAGATGTCATACATTCTGGATTCATTACAAATCAACTGAAATATTGCAAGCCTTTTATTATTTTAATATTGCTGATTATGGCTTACTACGACGGAGTATTAGGGCCAAACTAAGACAAAAAAAATTTGGAAATTACGAGAATAAAGTCATAATATAATGAGAATAAAGTCGTAAAATTACGAGAATAAAGTCGTAATGTTGTGAGAATAAAGTCGTAATAGAATAAAGTCGTAATATTACGAGAATAAAGTCGTAATGTTGCGAGAATAAAGTCGTAATAGAATAAAGTCGTAATATTATGAGAATAAAGTCGTAATATTATGAGAATAAAGTCGTAATATTACGAGAATAAAGTCGTAAAATTCCGAGAATAAAGTCGTAAAATTCCGAAAATAAAGTTGTGACATTACGAGAATAAAGTCGTAATGAATAAAGTGGTAATTTATGAGAATAAAGTCATAATATTATGAAAATAAAGTGGTAATTTATGAGAACTCTAACAGGAAGAGCATCTTCTCCCTGTGTTAAAATGAAGAATATTGAGCATCTTGTGAAGTTATATTTATATATTTATAATATATTACAACTTTATTCTCGTAATATTACGACTTTATTCTCGTAATATTATGACTTTATTCTCATAATTTTACGACTTTATTCTCGTAATTTCCTTTTTTTGTTTGGCCCTAATACTCCGTCGTAGCTTACAGCTTAAGATTCCTAGAATATTCAAATTTTTTGAGATAGGATATTTGAGTTTTCTTAAACTGTAAACCATGATCAGCAATATTAAAATAATAAAAGGCTTGCAATATTTCAGTTGATTTGTAATGAATCCAGAATGTATGACATTTTTGCATTACAGAAAATAAAGGACTTTATCACAATATTCTAATTTTCCGAGACAGTCCTGTAAGGTGTCTATACGACGACTTATGGCGCCCGTGTTCGGCTTTGCCGCCGCCTTTCCTCGCCGCTCTCACGCATATTGATTAGTTTTCTCGTGTTATATTTAGCTTTATCGGCTCTGTTAAATAATAACTGTGCATCGGCTGTCTTGGGGATATCTGCACGTTCTTCCATCCTAAGGAGCAGATGGAGGACTGTGGTGTTATCTGGGCCAGTTTTTCCCTCCAGTTTTCTAATGATGCTCCACGTCATCACCGGAGAACCTGCTGCCCGACCGGGCTGGGAGAGCGGTGAGCCGGAGGATTTCCACCGAGCTCGAGTGGGATCGAGCAGCGTCGGTGAGTCAGAGCTCGACGTGACTTTATCTCGCTAGTCCCATCAACCCCTCGCTTCGCTTATTAGGAGATCTATTAGAATTCAATCTGGATACAACTGGGAATAAACCTTTCTTCATAGCCCTAACGATCGCCAATAAAACTATATTCATGAGCTAGAAATCAAGGAACTCCATACTTTCATCTTTCTAGAGGATGTGTTGTGTGTTTTTTATAAATCA
This sequence comes from Cololabis saira, assembly GCF_033807715.1. Classification (NCBI taxonomy): domain Eukaryota; kingdom Metazoa; phylum Chordata; class Actinopteri; order Beloniformes; family Belonidae; genus Cololabis; species Cololabis saira. The sequence continues at coordinate 12,035,769 of NC_084587.1, read as the reverse complement.
TGTTGATTGTTTGTTTCACTGTGATTGTATGTGTTTGACTCTTTGTGCTGCGTCTTGCCCAGGTTTTCATTGTAAATGAGAAAATGTTCTCAACTGGTTACCTGGTTAACCCTTGTGCTGAAGGGAGAAAAGAAGGAATGAAGGAATGAAGGAAAGAAGGAAGTAAGGAAGAAAGGAGAAAAGAAGGAAGGAAGTAGGAAAGGGAGTAAGGAAGGGAGAAAAGATGGAACGGAGGAAAGAAGGAATTAAGGAAGAAAGAAGAAAAGAAGGAAGGAAGTACGAAAGGGAGTAAGGAAGGGAGAAAAGATGGAAGAAGGAAAGAAGGAAGGAAGTAGGAAAGGGAGTAAGGAAGGGAGAAAAGATGGAACGGAGGAAGGGAGAAAAGATGGAAGGAAGGAAAGAAGGAATTAAGGAAGAAAGAAGAAAAGAAGGAAGGAAGTACGAAAGGGAGTAAGGAAGGGAGAAAAGATGGAAGGAAGGGAGAAAAGGAAAGAAGGGAGGAAGGGAAGGAATGGAGAAAAGGAAAGAAAGAAGGGAGGGAAGAAGGAAGGAATGGAGAAAATAAGGAAAGAAGGAAGGAAAAGCAAAGAAGGTAATAAAGGAACGAATGACAGAAGGGAGGTAGGAAGAAAAAGGAGTAAAGGAGGGTAAAAAAGGAGGAAAAGAGGAAAGGAAGAAGGAAGGAGAGAGCAGGAGGAAAGAAGGATAGAACAATTGGGTCATTTTGACCCAAAGACAGCACAAGGGTTAAATAACGGTTAAAATAATAAAAATAAAATAGAAAAACTTGTAAATGTTAACCCATTTGCTATTATATTTATTAATTCTCATCTTCTTTGTTTACGATGGTACATTTATTATTCAGTGATTATTATTGCTCTTTTTTTATGTTATTGATTTATTGTTCTGATGTTTTTGGGTTTTTTTTGTGCTTATGTTGGTCGGTGGCCGTTATTCTAGTGCTGGTTGTGTTGTGTTGTGTTCTGTGGCCTGTATCAGACTCCAGTGTGAACTGACCTGCATACTCAACAGAACAATTACAAAGACGTCAGACGCAGCACACCATTGCACTAAAGTTGGGGAGATTATGGAGGAGGTAAGCATTTTTTCTTTTATAAAAAAAAAAAAGAATTTTAATAAATGACAGCCGTGACATTAATTTGCTTATTTAAATTTAGCTTTGAGGGTCTTCACCTTTCTTTGGCACGGCAGCCACGTTCTCCTGTGTCCTCATTCTCCCATTTTATTTGCTATTTTTTCAAAACAGAGAGGTTAAAGTCAGGGCCGCCGCAAGAGGTGTGCGAACCGTGCGACCGCACGGGGCCTCGCGCTATGGGCCGTTTTTTTTTTTTTTTTTTTTTCAAAAAGAAAATTATTTTTTTTTTAGTTTTTTTTTTTAGTTTTTTCCCTTATAAATATCAACAGTCACGTTCCATTACAGACCTAAATGTGTACTAGTCTGTGCATATCAATAAATGTATGTGCAATGATGCGCGTGTCTGTTGTTCAATACAACTGATCAGACCAAGCGCAGACACAAGCTGCTCTGATCCAGACGGGTGGAGTGTGGAACAAACTGTCACACAATGTCGAGAGAATGAGCCAGATTCAGGAAATTTCCATCGGGGGATGAAAAAAGAAAAAAACTAAAGAAAATGGAAGAGTTTAATGCCTCTCTGAAAGGCTCGTTTGATAAATTTGTTACAAAAATCACCGATCCGACCGGGTCACAAGCATCCGCGGGGCCCCGCGTCAAGGCAAGAGATGATGATGAGTCAGGGGAAGGTATCCAGTATTTTGCTAATTGGAGAGTTAAAATTGCGCATATAGACACCCGATCCGACCCGAAAATCCCAAAAATTTCGCGCTGCGCTCACGCGCGAGGGCCCCCCCCGGCCATTTCGCACAGGGCCTCGCAAATCTCCCAGACGGCTCTGGTTACAGTACAATCCTTGTAGTTTTGCCTGAATTGAAGTATCTCCCCATGTACTAATGAGATCTAACACCTCACTCTCCCTCCACTGACTCGCTCCATCACTGTTCTTCTCTTTGTAAGCCTAGTCAATTTTTTAAATTGTATTGTCTGTGCCTACTCGCCGGCGCATATTTGTGACAAATGTCGTTGTAGATTGACATAAGTCATAAGTCGCATCAAATCCGCCACACTTTGGCCACATAAAAACCACATGGAAGTGGATTAAATCTGATTATAAAAACATCAGATCTGGGCCAGTTTTGAGCGTTCACACTATTCCTGTTTCACATCAGTGACTTCTGAGATCAATTTTAATAAGATATGTTAGATAAGGCTGTCAAAAAAGGACTGGTGAAGGACAAACTCACAATCACACATTCATGCACCTTAAGAAAACTAACATCTGCTGCAAGATTAAAATGCATATCATGGATAAAGGTTTTACCAAATGATGGTACAAACCTTTAATATATATATTCATATGTTCATATGTGTTGTATTTATTTGTCCCTTGTCTGCAGCTGTTCACAAGTATCTGTTACCGATATCTTTCTTCGTGGGGATCATTATTGCCCAGGTTGGTAAAACATTTTAGATGAAAAGTGTTTGAGACGCACTAACAACTTTATACCAACTATTGCTGGACAGTGTCTTCAAAAACAAAGCCTGTCCACTGGGTTCCTATATCCTGCGAGCCTCGGGGTCAATGTAACTGCTTCTCTGCACCGCTGACAAGATAGCAATTTAAAAGTGAAGCTAGCTTTGTGCTTCTAATACAACAGAGACCTTTAAGCCGTCTCCGAATGCATTACTTATGTTCCCAAACAAAGTGAAGGGTAAAGTCTCCATTCTTGGGCTGTTAGTCACTTTAATAAATAAATATATAAAGAAATGTTTTTGTTTTTATTTACTGACAGAAAAGTTGGAGAAATATAATTTCTAATCATTTTTTAGGATTTAATTTGAAAAATCTCGATGTGATAAGCAGCCCCGATTCCTGAATTAAGTTTGGAAAAAAATCAACTAAATTATATTTTTCTCTCACTTTGCCATGAATTACCAAACCACAGAGGACTGGAGCTGTTCTGCTTGAGGTTAGCCTGAGAAAACAACAAAACAAGGCCAGAAACATGCAGTAAATGTCGCGTAACCAGAAACTGCTGAGAATTGACACAAAAAGTGACAACCACTGAATCACTGAGCGCTGCCAGTCTTATGAGAAGAGTACAACAATGTGAGGATGTGTGTGAAAATGCCCAGATGTGTGTCGTTAACCATGACTGTGTGAGTTTATATATGTTAAATGTTGATTTTATTATGTAAAGCACATTGCGTTACTATTGTATGAAAAGTGGTATATAAATAAAGATTGATTTAATTTAATTGCAGACATCAGCTGGAAAAACAAAACACTGGTCTGATTAAATTAAAATCCTTTCATCATATAACTGTAACACATGGTATCGCGACTCAAGTACGACACAAATCATTCAGACATAATATTTCCAGGATCAGAAAAAGAAAATTCACTCTTCGTATCTAAGATTAAATCTGAGCTTTGTAGTCAGATCATGCAATTGATTTTTTCTGCAAAACTGAGACATCATTGTTCCTTTTGAGTTTTTAAGCAAAAAATAAATAAAAATATATATTCAAATGTAACAGCACATATGTGGCTTTGTGTATGAAATTTGTATTGAATTTGAATTAAAATGTGTTCTTGTGATTAAATCTCCAAGCTTATCGAGTTACAGAAGAAAAGTGTCACATCCTGGAAAAACTTAATTGAGCGATTAATTGATATTACAATTTTAATCACTGAGTAATTATTGAAATTGTTGTTTGGTATAATTTTTATACACAGTAAATACCAACATTTATGTAATAATACCGTGTGGGCTGCAATTACGTGCTAGAAAGTCTGGGATGTGTTTTTAAATGACTTTAAACCTCTCAACAGTCTCACCCTGATCACAGCGGCCGACCGTCAGTGTCCTGAATACCAAGCACCAGCTCAGAGGGCATCGTGTCTTTGTTGCGCCAACTTCACTTTGTTTGTCAAACTCTGATATTTGGACTTCGGCACCACGCGAGGATTTTTAGTTGGTTCCTTTTCTTTTCGCTTTCCATTGTTGTCATTCGGGTTTTATTGCTTTAATTTCACTAAAGTTTGACCTCTTGACTTGTTTTTTGCAAGTTGTGCATCTCATGTTATTTTTATTCTTTATTTTTATTCATTTTTACAGAACTTTTGTCTACTCAAAGTGCTTCATAAAATAAAAAAAGGGTTTTTTATGTATATTTCGTGCCCTTAAGGAGGGATGTTCTTTTTTTTTTAAATAAGTAAAGAGTTAACAAGTTAAGGTTATTTGTATTGTTTTGTTTTGCCTTGTACAATAATCCCCGACCGGCGTTAACTCGTTCATGAAGATAAAAGAGACGAGCAGTTGAGCTCAGAGCTGGCTGGAAATTCTGCGTGCGAATCATAAACTATATTTATATTATTTACCAATCACACTTGCGTTTTTTTCCTCAGCACGTCAAAAATGCAAAACATGTTGAATTTCCCTCACTTATGAGGGAGCAGTGGCTTTGAAGGGTGAGAATGTAAGCTTTGAGTCTGTGCTTCCCAGAGAGCGCTGGCTTACTTTGATGCAGAACAGAAGAAGAAAAAAGAGAGAGCGAAGGGAAGATTAGAGGGAGGAGACGAGAGGAGGAAAAAAGTGGTATAAAAGAAGGAGAACGAATAGAGAGACAGAGAGAGGGAGAGAGAGAGAGACAAGAGGACGACAGTCGGCTCATGACGCTGAACGTTTTGGGGCTTGGCACCTCCGCCAGCGTGCTGAATAAACAGGGCTGAGTGTGATAACGCTCTGCAGGGTCTAACGGTGGCAAAGTCACCGCGGCTTTATCAGTCGCAGTCAGAGGTACAATACACACACGCAACAAGCTAACCCCACCTGACAACTACAACGCTAGCAAACGTCATACTCTTCATACAACTTCTTTATCAGTAATGACCACCTTTTTCTCTATACTTGTGTGATTTTCAAGCTGATTATTGACACTTGATCTAAATCAGGACAGGATGTTAAATTCCCCATGTGTGAAAACCTGTGAACATTTAATTCAAGTTTGTAACTTTTTGTACATTTGTTTGTACATTTGACCTCAAAACAAAATACAAAGTAAGTAAAAGTAGCCTAATAATAATAATAGTAATAACTGAGTAATTATTCATAGTTAAAAACAACAAATTTTGCAATATCTAAGCAGTTTCTTCACATTACATCTCAAATCTGAATATGGCATTGAATTGCCCATGTAGGAAAACTTAGTACATTTAATTCATGTTTGTACCTTGTTTAGTCAAAAAGATATACTGAAAAATAGATTTCAGCCTGGCGGTGGTGGCCATGTTGGATTTCTCAAATTTGAGGCATTTTGGGACATTTTTCAGCTTCATATACAGCAGATTTGGATTCGGCACACCTTAAAGGGAAAGTTTTGTTTTTTACAACATGGACCTTATTTCTGGCATTTTTTATGGTCGTATACTCACCCAGAAAAGTTTGGTGTCATTTGGAGTCCTTCGGAAGATATTAGGAGTTTTGTGCGAGCCGCTTCTCCATATAACGGTAGCGGATGGGGGCACAGCGGGACACAGACGATGCAGCGTCTAAATAACACATTATTGCCGCGAAACTTGTTCATTTCTTTTATGAATCACTACATCTGCTTCTGGGCATCTTCCAGGACCTGTTATCTACATCCGGGGCTGTGTTTGTAACAAGGAAATCAGTTTGTAAACAAGACCTCTGACCTGCATGACGTCATCTACCCCTAGAAATGTTGTATATTATAAATATATATGCTTTAAATAAGCACATTTTCAGAAATTCTGCCTAGACTATCATGTGTGTTTGAAAAAAAGAAAAAAAAAAAAAGAAAAAAGTTGGGAGTCAAAGTTGGTCCGATGTCGTCTTGGTGTGAACTAATAAAAACCATGAAATCGTTGTGGGTCTCAGTATCAGACAGATAACAAGGTGAGCCTTTTAGCAAAACGACAAGAGGGAAAGACATAAGCAATATAACCTCATACTGTTGGAAAGGTTTTAAATGCATTTTCAAAACAATGTGATGTTCAATGTTCAACAGTGAGAAAGATTATTCACGAGTGGAAAGAAGTCAAAGGAGTTGCCAGACTTCTCAGGAGTGGACATCCCAGCAAATTGATTGTAATGCCAAGCTGTGCAATAGAAGAAGCACCAAAAAAAAGAATAAATACATAAAAATCCCCACAGTATTTTTACATTCACTAACAGAAAGTCAAATTGTTGCCTTAATCCGATCGATATCGGATTTTTAAAAGCCATGTTTACACCTTAGCCGGCCTGTAGTCGAACGGTACTGAAGCTCTTGAGATGGAGCTTTTAGTGCCAGATAATACGTCCTAATCCAAGTTATTCCGGCATGTACACCAACCCACGCTTAGCCGAGCTACTGACTGCCCCGGGACCCCCGACACTGCAAAAGCCAGAATATCAACACGGAGAAGAAGACGAAAAACAAAGAAGGAACCGGAGAAGAACGCCAACGCAAAAGTGCGTGTGTTGCCACCTAGCATCGCGGAGTCGAACACACCTCACTCAATAATCGATTGTCTTCTCTTTGCACATGTTTACTTGGATTTCTCTGAAGTTGCAGTTTAATCCTTGGCTGGATTGTTGCCAATAGCTTGATTTAGATGTGCATGTAACTATACTGGGTGAGCACGTTAAACACTGAAGGGTTGTCAGGATTGGGCCTCTTATGTCTAAAAAGAACTTTTTAATTTTTAAAACCAAACTCTACCTGAACAGACGAGATTTCAAGAAAAAAGTCCTCTTGACAGATAAGTGGAGTCGCTTGGCCTTAATGGTTTGGTGAAAGCTAAATGCAGCATTTCAGCAGGAACATCTCTTACCCTTTGTCAAGCACGGCGGTGGAGGGGTGATGATTTGGGATTGTTTTGTTGCTACTTGCAAGACCTGCACAACTTCTAAAACCTGGTCAAAACTGAGTCACGCAACAGGAAAATGATCTGAAGGACGTAAGAAAATCCAGATAAAAGAATCATGATCTGGGAACGACCCGGTCCAAATCCAAACGGTGGTGTTTTTGAACCGCTGTAGCAGGACTTTGGAAAAAATGGACCAAAAATGTTCCACGACCGTCTTAGAGACTCAGAAAGTCACGTAGTAAAAAGCTACTTCAAATTGTTGCTGCTAAAAAGGTAGATTTACAAGATATTCAATCAGAGTTTTAGTCTTTTTAGTTTTAGTTTTGTTAAATAATGGCATGGTGGGTATTAATATTAAGACCCAGTATGATTCAATGATTTTAAACATATTATACACAAGAGGACAAAAGACCAACAACACAGGATTAAAAAGGGAGCTACTAACTTTTACAAATGACTAAAAAAGATCTCCTAGAGAGCTGCAACTTCTTTCTTAAGCCTTTGCAGATGCTGACGGTGTATTTCAGGTTGTCTGAGTAGCTGCGTTTCAAATCCCCTGATCTAAATATGGAAACTAACCCCACCGCCACCCCAGGTTGAAGAACCACTGCTGTTTAGCACTTTAAGTTTTATAAGAGACACAGAGTACGGTTTAGCTGTCTCAGCAACAGTTTGGAGACGTGAATTGAGGACAGTCTTGTGGAACCGTGGGGCAAGGAAGTGTCTGTTTTCCACCTGAGAGGAACTAAGCCGAACAAAGCTTCAAGAGTGTGCTCATTTTCGTTGATGTAAATGACATCAGGAGCACCGAGTAGAGTGATATAAAAGCTGTGGCTGAATGGAAAAGGAAAACCAAAAAAACCAAACGGAGGGTGAGTGAACAACTGCCATTGATGGCGCCGCTCATGAGTGTTGTTCTCACCGTGGACAAAGAGCACAGCGGTGGACGTGTCAGCGGCTGCTACAGCAGAGACTCCAGCTGTTATTCAGATATTAGAGAGATATTAGTTCCTGCTCTCACTGCTGCCACAAACACACGCAGAAAACACACACGGATGGATGGATGGATGGATGGATGGATGGATGGATGGATGGATGGATGGATGCATTGATGGATGGATGCACGGATGGATGCACGGATGGATGGATGGATGGATGGATGCACGGATGGATGGATGGATGGATGGATGGATGGATGCATTGATGGATGGATGCACGGATGGATGCACGGATGGATGGATGGATTTATGGATGGATGGATGGATGGATGGATGGATGGATTCATGGATGGATGGATGGATGGATGGATGGATGGATGGATGGATGGATGGATGGATGCATTGATGGATGGATGCACGGATGGATGGATGGATTTATGGATGGATGGATGGATGGATGGATGGATTCATGGATGGATGCACGGATGGATGGATGGATTTATGGATGGATGGATGGATGGATGGATGGATTCATGGATGGATGGATGGATGGATGGATGGATGGATGGATGGATGGATGGATGGATGGATGGATGGATGGATGGATGGATGATGGATGGATGATGGATGGATGATGGATTCATGGATGGATGGATGGATGGATGCACGGATGGATGGATGGATGGATGGATGGATGCACGGATGGATGGATGGATGGATGGATGGATGGATGGATGGATGGATGGATGGATGGGACCCACACACTCAATAGCTGCTGATTCAGTCCAGATTGTTTCTTCACTGAGAAACAAGTTCAACCTAAAATTGATCTGTAAAAAACTTAAGAGTCACATTAACTGACAGACAAACAAACAATAACAATTCCTCCTGTTTTCATTGAACACCTTTTAGTTATTCACAGTGCTGGCGGAGAAATTAAGAGAACCCACGGACTAATTACATAAACAAGATCTAATTGGAGTCAGTCGTTTGCAACACCTGGAGTTTAATTAATGAAATCAGTCTGGAGCTGAAGTGAAACACAAACATCTGAGGCTTGTTGTTCATAAGAACCTGCTGTCAACGGAGATCTCTTAACGCCTGCGATCAAGGTCATCCATCCGTCACAACGCCATACCTGTCAAGTTTTGGATTTTAAAATAAGTTTAAATCATAATACATTTTTTGCCACCCGCTGTCCCACCAGCCCAACCGAGGTTACATTTAAAAACAGATTTACCAGCCACGACTCTCTATATCAAACCATTCAAAAGTTATGGCAGAAAATAGGAACTATCACATACCGACCAATCAGAAGAAGGGGCGGGGCGAATTCATGCCAATGAAGATCAAGTACTCAAAACCATGTCCGATGACTCCACCCACGAGTCTTTATGTCAAACCATTCAAAAGTTATTGCAGAAAGTAGGAACTATCAAACATGGACCAATCAGATGAAGGGTGGGCGCGTTTTTTGGCGTCTATCGTCCATCATCGCAGGATCGAGACGCACATTTTGATGTATAACACACCTGGGTGCACGTTACGGTTCGGGCCGCATTAACGGCCGAAAAAATGGCATAAATTGCACCAAAATTACACAATTAATTCAAAATGGCCGACTTCCTGTTCGGTTTTGGCCATGGCTCCAAGAGACTTTTCTTTAAGTTGCACCATGATACAGGTGTGTACCGATTTTCGTGCATGTACGTCAAACCGTATTGAGGGGCTTGAGGCACGAAGTTTTCTAGGGGGCGCTATTGCGCTATTTTCATCAGGCCTGGCTTGTGTGCAAAATTTGGTGACTTTTGGGGCACGTTTAGGGGGGCAAAAAGGCCCTCATTTTGTCGGAAGAAAAATAAAAACATTTTCTACAGATACAATAGGGCCTTCGCACTGTAAGTGCTCGGGCCCTAATTAAAGCACATGTATTTATTTTAAATATTTTCAGTTTATATACACATCGATTGTCTTCAAGTGAAACATCTACATTTTCTCATTTGTCATTTTCACTCATGTGGGTGCCTGGCTCCCATTTTTAGCGATATTTACACCAAGTCTTCGCTTTTTTGGCAGAAATGTCTTCTCTCTCGTGACATTTATCCATCTCTCCTATTTGTTTTTCCGAGTTTGTTCCCGTTGTCGCCACTAACCTGGAGAGAACTGCCACCCAGGCTACAGCAGGGGGCAGTTCTCCTAAGGCTAGTAAGAATTCAGTTTGGAGAGGCACAGGAATGCTTTTTAAAAATTATTATATTGTAAAACAGTAAATTTACAGGAAAATGCTAATACGGGCGGGCGGCTGGAAAGAGGGTTAAAATACGGTAGTTTCCCAGCCAAAACGGGAGACTTGACAGGTGTGGCTTAAGCACACTGTACTCGTCTATTATTGTATCTTAGATGGACATCAGATCACATTTTATGGTAAATCATTGCAGAAAAGTAGCTGATTTCAAGGGGTTAACATACTTTTTTCTTTTTTTGACCCGGTACGTTTTGACCGTATAGAAACGTAATTCTCGTCAGTTGTGTGAAATAAGACCTGGAAACCGGCATTGTGGTATAGAATTGTCAAATTGGTTTAATTCATCGTACGAATTGTTACAGATTTGTACGTAACGAGATGTGTACCTGCTGGACTCTACTGCCCTTACTTTTTAGCAACTTGGGCTTTTTATTATTTTACCTCTTTTCTTATAATTTTATTTCATTTTATTTGTTATTTACTGTTTAATTGTGTCTTGCCACTTTTAATGTTGATGTAAAGCATTTTGAATTACCTTGTGTTGAATTTTGCTATACAAATAAACTTGCCTTGTCTTTTACAGTGCAGTTATTGATTTCAATTTTAGAATATGACGCAGAATTTTTAAAAATGACTGAAGATAAAAGTAGAATAACATTAAGTTTCATGTCGTTTCTTCATCATATTTCTACAAGTCTCTGTTTATTGTACTATAGTTACTCATTGATTTCAGTATCAGAAGTAGAAAAACCAAGTCAATTATTAGAAACTGAAAAAACTGGCAAATATATATCATAAAAATCACTGCAATTTAAGCAATTAAAGGACAAGAAAGGTGCAACTTGGAAATATAACTCCACATTTCTTCTTTCTGCACATCCCAGAAGGCCCCGGGAGGAGCCGAGGACGGGTGTAAATGTGAGTGACATATGGACAGTGAATGATAAGAGAAGAGAACTCGAGGGCCTTGTCATCATAACAACATCGGACACGGTGACGCTCTGTAAATATCTTTGCTCTCACTCGGCTCTCCGGTGACAATGAAGCAAACTGTCAGCTCGATTTTCAAAACAGAACAGTATTCGCATCCTCCTGCGTCACTTCATTGTCATATTGTTGATAAGAACACTTCGGTGGGAGATCTGCTCTGGACCGGGTCAAGGAGCCACTCTTTCCGTTTCCAAGCCTGAGGGATGGATGGAAGAAATATCTGCACATGGACAACATTTAAAGGTGTATAGACTTGTTGACCAGTCTTACACAGATCTAAACCGGACGCTCTATTGGTAGAGTGTTTTCCGATCACACAGTTACACACCAAATCAATCAAGGTCAATATGGCGCTCAGAGTCCTGGCCAAAGAAAACAACCTCTTTGGGAGAGGACAGCTCTACTTCCAAAACTACACGCCTGTACTACTTTGTTACACATTAAAATCAATTAAAGAGGTTAAAAAGTTAAAAATCAATTATTTAGTCAGTGAGAGCAGATGTTTTAGTGCTTAAAGTGCCTATTAATTAAAAAAAAAGTCTCACACAACACGACCCTGTCACTTCGTGTGGGGATGTTTGAAGATGCATTCGGTTTGGATGCTGTGACATCACAAACTTTCTTTTATAAACCTTCACATCACGATCCATTTGCTGTACGTCTGAAGCGGGTCGTGCAAAGCTAAAACGCTGACTTCAGAAGAGGAGGTTGTTTTGGTGAGACAGCAACGTGCACCTCTAGTGGGACAAACTGGTATTACAAGACATGCTGGCTAAAGTTGCTTTCGTCAATGAAAATTATACTAAATATCGTCGTCAACGAACCTTTATCACCTGAGGAAAATGAGACAAGACGCAACGAAAATGCTGGTCATGTGACGATACTGATAATTAAACATATAATGCAATATGGTAGACGAATAAAAACGAGACTAAAATGTAGATTAAATGAATGAATGTCATGAGCTGTTTGGCAACTAACTTTCCCCAGAGGGGATAATAAAGGTTTCAATCAATCAAAATAAAAACTCTGCTAAAATGTGTCCTCATTTTCGTTGACCAAAACGAGACGAGATGTTCTAACAAAGATCCTTAATATCCATGTTTTCAGTAGTTTCTCTGGTTTAATGTCCATGTTTTCAGTAGTTTCTCTGGTTTAGTTCTGCTGGTGACGTTAGTCCTCAATCCCAGTCGCTGCAGCAGGAATCAGATCCAGAAGATGCAGCTGCAGAGTTAGAGGCTGATGCCGTTAACGCAGAGATCTAGGTTCACGTCCATTAAAAACTAAGTTACATAGAGAAACGCGGGGATCTGCTCTGGGGCTGGAGAAGAAGAAGAAGAAGATCCATCTTTGGATACACTTTCCTACATAGACGTGGAAAAGAAAACCCAATGTGTCGTCGAAAAAGAAAAAGATGGGGAGAAATGCAGAAAAATAAATATATTGAACTCAAATTAGAGTCTTCTGTATTTGGAATGAATGTATTCTTGAGTCTATAAAGTAACAATAATATAATAATAAGTTAACCTTGTTTGAATTGTAAAATGGATTTGGCTAAATACAATGTTTGACTAAAATGGTCCTGGACAATTCTGACTAAAATAAGACTTAAATACTCAGACTTTTAGTCGACTGAAACTTGACACGACTAAAAGGAGAATGAACGTGACTAAAACTAATAAAAACTCAAATGATAGCTTGACCCAAAGACTAGACTCAAACTAAAATTGAAACAGGCTGATAAAAACAACACTAATGCTGGCCCACCCCCACTCATTAGCACAATATTGTGGTCCTTTTGTCAGATATTGTCAGATCTGTGGGCCCCTTGTGGTCAGAGTGGAAGTTACTACTGAGAGTGTCTTTAAATCTAGGTATCAAAACCGAGACAACCCCCCCCAAAAAAAATAAAAAACACATGGAAAAAATCCACTCACTCCTGCTAATAATTAGGAATCAACCTGATAAAATGCTTTAGGACCTGGAGAGGAAAACTCTGCACCCGCAGAAGATCCACACAGACATGTGGGGGGAGGGGGCTGGATTTGAAGCAGGCGCTTAATTGGTGTGAGATCAAACACCGAGCAGATGATGCAAGCATCGCTTCTGATGAAACGCTTCACCAGGTCGTTCAGTGTCCACCGGTTCAGGCGTCGCCACCAGAACACCACTTAGTGCAGGTCAACGCACCGCTAATGAATAAGGTCAGGTATCAAGTGCACTTGGTTGGGATGAGAGAAAACATCCTGGCTCGGTGCTGAAATACACTATTTATTCATATTTTCTGAAAGATAGACCAACATTTTCCTTCCACGCATCTTTTTCATCAGACACGACGCGAAAATAGTTTATTCTCTTTTGTTTGTTAATGGATTGACTATCCAAACACAAAACATTGGGCAAATTTGACTCCAGGTTCTTCAGTCCTGCACCAAATCGTCTTCCCTCCCCGTCCTTCGTTGCCGTGCCGCTTCTCTTCTTATCAGTCCCAACAAACGGAGGTTCGCTGATGAATGTAAATGACTTTGCTACCCTGCCCCGTGCAATTAGAGCAAACTCAACTTTTCTGTCTGTTTGGGATTAAATACCCACAAGTCGGCCTGTTCCCGTTGTTTTTCACCAGCCGCTCCTCAGCCTGATGCAAAACCATGAAAACCACCACATTATGTGACAGCTTTTTTTAGCTCAGGCTCTTATCTTTGTATCTTTTATCTCTCGTTGACTCTCCCCCCCCACCGCCCCCGATCCCCCCCTTCATCTGTTTTCCCCAACCATAACAAACACGACCGCGGTGAAGGTCAACTTCATGAACGATAGACGTGCAGCTCCTTCTAATACGTGCATCGCCAGAAAATTCAGATTTACCACAGTTTGTCTTTAATCTAAAATCATAAGGCGTCATAGACACTTTAAGGAAGTACACACAAGCGAAGCTTTGAAGATTCACGGGCTGAGTTATAAGAAAGTATTACACAACGTACTATTATAGCATTGGGGGTGTATTAGTAAGTCTTCAGTGTTCTAATAAAACATAATAAAGACGTTTAAGCGCTTGTTTTTCAATGATGATGAGCCAGGCTTCTCCGAGGAGGAGGATGCCAGAGCTGAGTCATCCGTCAGCGTGTTCCGTCCCCCTGGCAACCGGTTGATTTTTGGGATCTTAAACCCACCAGACAGCTGCTGTGATTGGCACATCAACAGAACAAGTCACAACGCAGCGCAGCAGCGCAGCAGCGCAGCAGCCCTCCGCCGCCTCTGATCAATGCTCGCGTTTCAAAGCCCCGGGAACAGATTCTTTGTGACTCGTGATCACAACTCCTCTAAACTTTGCCCTCGTCTTGAAAAAAAACAACAGAAAAAAACATATAAAAGCATTTTCTAATCTGCTGTGACTTGTGTCTTTATCTGTTTATTAATTTTTTACATAAGAAACCAGCTGTTCTCCATAAAATACAGTCATAAACTCAACATAATCACAGAACCCCTGTAGCACCCTATAATGTAATAATTTCCTGATAATGTAATAACGCCTGAAAATGTAATAAATTTTGCACTTAACTCAATCGAAAATGTAATAAAACCCAATAATGTAATAACTCAACCAATAATGTAATAAAATATACCTGACTGATATTGTAATAATATTTTTACCGATAATGTAATACCTTATTACATTATTGGGAATTTATTACATTTTTAGGTGGGCCTTTTTTTTTCATAACTGATAATGTAATACTTGACAGATAATGTAATATATATGTTTATTTTCAGTCCAGAGTTCAACATTTTGTGTTTTAAGAATGCAAATTCTATTACATTATCAGGCGTTATTACATTATCAGGAAATTATTACATTATAGGGTGCTACACCCCCTATCCCCTCCCCATTGGCACCTAACCTCACATAATAGACATAAATACAAACAATGAATCAAATACACAAATAATACTTAAGCTAAAATAAGTAAATAATACCAAAGAGAGAAAAAATAAATAAATAAAAATAAAAAAGGGCCCAATATTACAGTAAATATTGGGCCTTCAGTGAACAGTAATGTCTGCTGAAGCATACTCTTAAATTAAATACTTACCTGCTGTACTCTACTGCCCTAACAACTTGTGGTTTTTATTATTTTACCTCTTTTCTTATCATTTTATTTCATTTTATTTATTTCCTGTTTATATTCTATTTTATTTCATTGTATTCTATTATTAGTTTTTATTTCCATTTCCCTATTTAATTGACTTGTTACTGTTTCTTGTACTTGCTGCTTTTAAATTTGATGTAAAGCACCTTGTGTTGAATTGTGCTATACAAATAAACTTGCCTTGCCTTGTTCAGTTCAAATTTCCCTGACATAGTTCAAAAAAGGGTCCAGGTCTTGTCAAATGAGATGCCCTTACCCATCAGAGACAGTCTAACTTTTTCCATTTTCACCCAGCAGGGAATTTCCCGTTTCGTAAGATCAGCCTTCTGGCCAAAGGGGTTGTGAATGCAATCAAGTCCTTTTTATCCGGTGGAAGAGGGGGCAAGGAAGGACACACACCAAACAGAGCAGTTAAGGCATTGGGAGTCACATCTCTTCCTGTTATCTTAGATAAAGTGCAAAAAATCTATGCGACTCGAGTCTCAACCAAGAGACTGTATGAGAAGATCTGGACAAACCCTCCATGACGTCACCCAGCTAGACACTGGCTGTGCTGGCCGCCAATCAAAAGTCCACGCCCCCTGATTATACGCACATTTGTTGCTTTATATAATTAATTGAATTTTATAATTTTTAAAATATGATTTTAGGATAAAAGGCACTAGTAACCAGAGGTGGGTAGTAACGAGTTACATTTACTCTGTTACATTTACTTGAGTAAGTTTTGGGAAATTTTGTACTTTTAGGAGTAGTTTTGAATCACTATACTTTTTACTTTTACTTGAGTAGATTTGTGAAGAAGAAATTGTTACTCTTACTCCACTACATTAGGCTACGTTGAGCTGTTACTTTTCTTTTATCCCTTTTATCCACGTACGCGTCAATCTCATGACATCACTGACTGATTCTTTGGGAAAAATGTTTGTTTTTGCATGTTTTGTCACATTTACAAAGACTCAAACACACACATTATATTTATGAGTTCATGGATTTGTTCTAGTTCTGCCTGGTTAAAAAAGAAAAGTACAAAGACTTGAAATTTTGTGCTTAATTTATTTTTTTATTCTGTTATTATTGTATTTATTTGATTATTTATTAAAGTACTTGAATTTACTTTAAGATTATTTTAATTTAAGCTATTTTTTATTTTTTATTAATTTTAATTTATTTTATTATTTTATTGATTTAATTTTCCTGAAGATGATTATTTTGTACTTTTGTCTGTTTGAATGGTTGTTAAAAAAAAATAAATCAGACGTTACTCAACAGTTACTCAGTACTTGAGTAGTTTTTTCACCAAGTACTTTTTTACTTTTACTCAAGTAATTATTTGGATGACTACTTTTTACTTCTACTTGAGTCATATTATTCTGAAGTAACAGTACTTTTACTTGAGTACAATTTGTGGCTACTCTACCCACCTCTGCTAGTAACCAGCCCAGATGTGTAGTACCCCTGCAGTAAATGGAGTAAAGTGACATGGAGAGCAAATGTAATAAAGTAGGAAGAAGGATAATGAGGCGATAAACCACAGAGCGGCAACAGTTCAACTATCTATGACTGAATAATTACACGTGGAATACAGTGAAAAGGCCAAGTTGATGACAGTTCAGTGCGTTTAAGTAGCAGCACTTTACTCAGCTCAGCCTGTCGGTTCTGGCCACGCGGCTGAGGCATCTGCCCGACTGCAGACGCTCGGAAATGCTTTAGCTGTGGTGAAATGTGTTCGCCGTGATCCGCTCTTCACTGGACCTGCAACATTTGGTGCACATGTCCCGGAGGCCCGGCAGCGTTATCTCCTCCGTTCACTCGCCGCACAATGTGGCTCCGTGCAGCCCTTGCTTTGCAGCCCTCAAAGTCGCCGCTGTCCAACCAGGTTGCAGCCGTGACGTTTGAGTCAACAAGACTTTGTACTTTTTATTTTTTAAATGTTAAAACCAGAAAAGAAAATATGAATTGTGCGTATTTTCATAAATTTGAAGAGCTCAGAGAGAGCAAGGGTAGGCTCAAGCAGACCCCTGGTACCGTTAGTAGGAGTAAAGTATAGATGATGGATACCGTGAAACACAGAATATTTGCTTAACCCTTGTGCTGTCTTTGGGTTAAAATTACCCAATTCTTCTATCCTTCTTTCCTCCTGCCATGTTCTCTCCTTCCTTCTTCCTTCCTTCCTCTTTTCCTCCTTTTTTACCTTCCTTTACTCCTTTTTCTTCTTACCTCCCTTCCGTCATTCGTTCCTTTATTACCTTCTTTGCTTTTACTTCCTTCTTTCCTTATTTTATCCATTCCTTCCTCCCTCCCTTCTTTCCTTTTCTCCCTTATTTGCAGTGCATGTGCAATAATCTCCCATCATTTCAAGGACAATATTATTCTTCCATCCATTTAAGTGCAATATCCCCCCACCCATTCATGTAAATTTTTATTCTCCCATTCTTTCTTTTTTATAGTGTATACGTATACGTATATATATATATATATATATATATATATATATATATATATATATATATATATATATATATATATATATATATATATATACATATATATATATATATATATTTATGTTTCCTTGTTTGCATTGTCTTTGCATGTGTGCACTTTGAAGGAGCTGCTAGCTAATTTCACTGTACCTGTACAATGATAATAAAGGCTTTCTTTCTATTTCCTTCCTTCCATCTTTTCTCCCTTCCTTACTCCCTTTCCTACTTCCTTCCTTCCATTCCTCTCTTCTCTCCTCCTTTCCATCTTTTCTCCCTTCCTTACTTCCTTCCTTCTTTCCTCCCTTCCATCTTTTCTCCCTTCCTTACTCCCTTTCCTGCTTCCTTCTTTCCTTTTTTTCCTCCTTTCTCCCTTCCTTCCATTCCTCCCTTCCATCTTTTCTCCCTTCCTTGCTTCCTCCCTCCCTTCCTTGCTTCCTTCCTTCCTTCCTTCCTCCCTCCCTCCCTCCCTTCCTTCCTTCCTTTCATCTTTTCTCCCTTCCTTCCTTCCTTCCTTCCTTCCTTCCTCCCTCCCTCCCTCCCTTCCTTCCTTCCTTCCTTCCTTCCTTCCTTCCATCTTTTCTCCCTTCCTTACTCCCTTTCCTGCTTCCTTCTTTCCTTTTTTTCCTCCTTTCTCCCTTCCTTCCATTCCTCCCTTCCATCTTTTCTCCCTTGCTTCCTCCCTCCCTTCCTTCCTTCCTTCCTTCCCTCCCTCCCTCCCTCCCTCCCTCCCTCCCTCCCTCCCTCCCTCCCTCCCTCCCTCCCTCCCTCCCTCCCTTCCTTCCTTCCTTCCTTCCTTCCTTCCTTCCTTCCTTCCTTCCTTCCTTCCTTCCTTCCTTCCTTCCTTCCTTCCTTCCTTCCTTCCTTCCTTCCTTCCTTCCTTCCTTCCTTCCTTCCTTCCTTCTTTTCTCCCTTCACCCTCCCTTGACCCAAAAACAGCACAAGAGTTAAATCGTTCAAATCAACACCTGTTAATTTGGAACCTGCGTTTATTAATTGTTATTAATCGTGTGTCTCCATTAAACCCAAATCTTATTGTGCGTCTTCGATCTAGCCAGCTAGCGCTAGCCACGGACGGCTTCTCGTTGTCAGCTACGGTCGGATTCAACTCTTTTTCCATCAGTCATATAATCTTCCGCGACTCGCGCTGGTGTCTGGCGTAAAGTATGTGAAGTATAAAAGTTAAGAGAAAAGAGAGGAAAAGAGCTGAGTGAAGAGCTAGAGGTTACGAGCTCACCTCTTTTCCTCCCCTTTTTTTTATTCCTCTCTCTTTGATACACGAGCCGCTAAACTTCGTAACACATCATCAGTGAGGTCCCTCTAAAATCCCATAAATAGTCACACACTTTTCAATTCGTTTAAGGTTATTTGTTTGTGTTTACGTATATTAGCTATACTTATAGCCCAGGGGTCGGCAACCCAAAATGTTGAAAGAGCCATATTGGAGCAAAAACACAAAAAACAAATATGTCTGGAGCCACAAAAAATTAAAAGTCTTGTATCAGCCTTAGAATGAAGACAACACATGCTGCATGTAGCTATATTAGTTAGAACTGGGGATAATTGGGGAAAAAATATATATTTTTTCCCATTATGCACTTTCATTATGCATGTCGAGAAAAAAGTTGAAATGTTGAGAAAAAAGTCAAAATGTTGAGAAAAAGTCGAAATGTCGAGAAAAAAAGTCAAAATTTCGAGGAAAAAAGTCAAAATTTCGAGAAAAAAGTTGAAATGTTGAGAAAAAAGTCGAAATGTCGAGTAAATAGTCAAAATTCCGAGAAAAAAGTCGAAATGTTGAGTAAAAAGTCAAAATGTTGAGAAAAAAGTCGAAATGTCAAGGAAAAAGTCGAAATGTCGAGGAAATAGTCAAAATTTTTGTGAAAAAAGTCAAAATGCTAAGAAAAAAGTCGAAATGTCGAGAAAAAAGTCAAAATTTCGAGAAAAAAGTCAAAATTTCGTTCAAAAAAGTAAAAATGTCGAGAAAAAAGTCAAAATGTCGAGAAAAAGGTCGAAATGTCGAGAAAAAAGTCAAACTTTTGAGGAAAAAAAGTCAAAACGTTGGGAAAAGGAAAAAAAAAGGAAAAAAACATTTTTGAAAAAGTTCCAGGAGCCACTAGGGCGGCGCTAAAGAGCTGCATGCGACTCTGGAGCCGCGGGTTGCCGACCCCTGTTGTATATGGTAGAATATTTTTTTGGCCACCAGAAAACCATGTTTGACCCAGACTTTATTTGGGATGTTTAATATGAAACATATTTTGCTTCACCCGGCAGATATTTGGGACTCAGCCATTATTTGAAGTTTTCAGATCGATGGGTTTGATGGGTCTACAGACGGCCCACATGATACACAGCTAAGAGGTAAAACACCGTAGTCCTTAAATGGAAGCCAAACTTTGAAAAAAATCATGTATATTTGTAAGAAAATTGGAAGTGTGTTGGGGGATTTTCTGGACTAATACACTAATCCTCGTGTGCCTCGTATTTCCTGCTCTTGAGCTCTTTTTTATTTTATGCTAAGGAGCCATCCTTCTTCAGGATAAACACAGACTCCTTTTATTTCAGAGATCTATGAAGTACCTGAAAAGGTTCACCTTTTCTTCTTTTTTTAACTTTTGTTCAACTCTTATCTCTTGATCCGAGTCTCTGCTGCTCCTCAGCATGTATATAGTCGCGTGAAAACACAAAACACCTCAGTTTAATACCGAGGCTTTCTTTTCTTATCATGAACTGAAAGTAGCGTCATTCCTCCTCAGATAAACAGGAGGGAGACACATTACAGAAAGTCGTGATTTATGCAATAAAACCTGGGTCAAAATGTAGAAGTGGCATGTGAAAATAAACAATTACCTCTTGGTGGGGGGATGAATGAACGCCAGGTCCTGCAAACCATCAGCAAGCATGAAAAAGTCCGGAAAATCCATTTTGTTGGTCTGAAATATTCTGCTTTTCCTCAATACCGAAGAGGAAAGATGTCCAACTTATCTTAAAGGAGCAAATGCTGTCTCTCATTCATCTGGAAAAGACAATTTGAAGTCCATCTTTCTGAATGAGGAAGATTATTCACCAGTGGAAAAGATCCAAGACAGCTGCGTTATGGGACGCTAATCCGCGTCCCATAACGCTCACCCCAACGTCAGGCCAAGAACACAAAAACAGGAAACAAGAGCTGCATCCCAGACTGCACAGAACTCAGTCACCACGTCAAATACAGTATTAACGTTCATCACAGCACAATTTGACTTTACAAGTGTTGTTTGGAAGGGTTTCCAGGTAAGCTTAGATTTGCAAATCTGTATCTGGACCAACTGCGAGACTTCTGCAACCACGTCCTTCGGACAGACGAGACCGAAGGGCAGATGTTGAAAACATCTACAACACCTCATGTTAGCTCAAAGGGCTCCTGCCTGCTGGCGAGCCCAGTGAAGGAAAGGAAGGAAGGAAGGAAGGAAGGAAGGAAGGAAGGAAGGAAGGAAGGAAGGAAGGAAGGAAGGAAGGAAGGAAGGAAGGAAGGAAGGAGAGAGCAGGAGGAAAGAAAGAAGGAAGGGAAAAAAGAAGGAAGGAGAGAGCAGGAGGAAAGAAAGAAGGAAGGGAAAAAAGAAGGAAGGAAGGAAGGGAGAAAAGAGGAAGGGAAGAAGGAAGGAGAGAGCAGGAGGAAAGAAGGAAGGAAGGGTGGAAGGAAAGGGGAGAAGGAATGGAGAAAAGAGGAAGGACAGAAGGAAGGAGAGAGCAGGAGGAAGAAGAAAGAAAGAAAGAAAGAAAGAAAGAAAGAAAGAAAGAAAGAAAGAAAGAAAGAAAGAAAGAAAGAAAGAAAGAAAGAAAGAAAGAAAGAAAGAAAGAAAGAAAGAAAGAAAGAAAGAAAGAAAGAAAGAAAGAAAGAAAGAAAGAAAGAAAGATCAATTCCCGTTGATTTTTGTGCAACAAACATGGCGGATCTGAGAGCGAGATAGATTTATAGTTAAAAAGATGGAGTTGAATTGGTATTTTCTTTTATCGTCATTTTTATCGTTATCGGGATAAATGCCAGAAATTATCGTGATACATTTTTTAGTCCATACCGCCCATCCCTAACCTAAATAGATCTTTTCCTAACGGTGTCTTTTAACACAGCAGCAACTTTGCTGATTAAAACAGGACAGAACCAAGAGAAAATAACCGGTATTTATTTATCTGTTTATCTGTTTGAAATCTGCTTCTACTTCTATCTGCTAAAGAAGAAGTAGCGTATTCTTCTTTGCATTTATTTTGTCTTAGTTTTTATTCTAATTCCGGTTAGAGCGCCCCGAGCGGTGGAAAAAAAATCCACAGAATAGCTGCACCTTTGTATAAGCCGCATGGTTCAAAATCTATGAAAAAAGTAGCGGCATATAGTCCAGAAAATACGGTACATAAAAGACGTAAAAGGTGCTGCAAAGACACAGTCAACATCCAGACCAGATGTTAAGTCCAGGATCCGTCCAACGGCCTCCTACCGGTCGGTAGTGTTTGAAAAATCTCCCTAGAAAGGCATCCTAACCAGGAGACCTGCACACCTGTCAAGTCTCCCATTTTAGTCGGGAAACTACAGTATTTTACCCCTCTTTCCGGCCGTGCTCCTGTATTAGTATTTTCCTATAAATTTCCCATTTTATAATATAATAATTTTTAGAAAGCATTCCTGTGCCTCTCCAAACTGAATTGTCCCTGGCCTCTTGAGAACTGCCCCTGCTGTAGCCTGGGTGGCAGAGAAGGCATTTCTGCCAAAAAAGCCAAGAATTTGTGTAAATATCTCTAAAAATGGGAAACCAAATTTACTCTCCTAAAAAGGAGCAGGACGGGCGCTCAGTTACCTGTTGAGTAAAATGTGTAACTCCAACTTTAGTGTCTGTCATGAGGAAAGGACCAATGTCCGTCAGCAGCAGCAGCTGGAGGCTCAGAAACATGTGTCTGTGTCATCAGTCAGCAGAGCTGGGTAGAGTAGCCAAAAATTGTACTCAAGTAAAAGTACTGTTACTTCAGAATAATATGACTCAAGTAGAAGTAAAAACTAGTCATCCAAATAATTACTAAAGTAAAAGTAAAAAAGTACTTGGTGAAAAAAAAAACTACTCAAGTACTGAGTTACTGTTGAGTAACGTCTGATTTATTTTGAAAATAATCATCTTCAGGCAAATTCAATCAATAAAATAATAAAATAAATTAAAATTAATAAAAAATTTTAAATAGCTTAAATTAAAATAATCTTAAAGTAAATTCAAGTACTTTAATAAATAATAAAATAAATAAAATAACAGAATTAAAAAATGTAAAAAAAAGTAGCACAAAATTTCAAGCCTTTGTACTTTTCTTTTTTAACCAGAACTAGAACAAGCTCATGAACTCATAGAAACTCTGTGTGTGTTTGAGTCTGTGTAAATGTGACAAAACATGCAAAAACTAACATTTTTCTCAAAGAATCACCTAATCAGCCTAATGTAGCGGAGTAAGAGGAACAGTTTCTTCTTCACAAATCTACTCAAGTAAAAGTAAAAAGTATAGTGATTCAAAACTACTCCTAAAAGTACAACATTTCCCAAAACTTACTCAAGTAAATGTAATTCGTTACTACCCACCTCTGTCAGTAAGTGAATGTCAGAGAGCCACATGAGTGAAAATTACAAATAAGAAGAAAATGTAAAGGTTTCACTTGAAGACAATCAATGTGTATATAAACTGAAAATATTTAAAATAAATAAGTTTGCTTTAATTCACTTTTGTGTTTTCATTGAGACTATTGTAGGAATTACATACAGTACATAGGAATGTCCACAGCATTTCAGTGTCAACACATACAGTAATTGTAGTTTCTAAGTGGTTGACAGGTAGATATTTTAGATTTCTTGCAAACCTGTCTTAAAATGTAAGATACTGGAACTCGGTTGGGCTGGTGGGACAGCGGGTGGCAGAAAAGTTCCCCTTATTTTTAAATCCAAAACTTGACAGGTACAGTATGGAAGACCTTTCAACTGGCTCTTCTCACTGTGGACGAGCAGCGACTTTCCTCCAAATCTCTTCGTGGCAGAAGCTCAGCCCCCCGCAGGGTAAACTCAGACACTTGCATCTGTCACTAGGAGAGGGAACATCAACATACCAGCACGCAGCCAGCTTTGCCCTTTGGCTTAACTCTTTTTTTCTCACCACAAAGGACTGATATAGAGTGAGCTTCACTGCAGATGATGCATCCCTCTCCTCCTCCTCCTCTCCTCCTCCTCCTCTCCTCTCCTCTTTTCCAAACAGTGCAGTCCAGTTGGAAACTTGAGTGAAAACACAGTTACAGTCCGTCTCTGGATTGTTGTCTCTTGTTTTCCAGAGTGTGCACCAGGAGAAAGGACGCTGGCGAACGTTGGCGGGTAGTTTGCTCAGGAGAACCTCGGGTCATTTCCCGCTTTGGTTCTTTTCTGTTTTTCTTTTTTTCCCGCCCTTAAGCCTCCTCGGCGTCCTCTTCCCTTTGATCTCTTTTTGTTATGAAGAGAATTGGAGAAGTGGAGAGAATCTCCTCAGGCCATTAGGAAACATCCAGAGAAATGTCAGACAAATGTCACATAAAAATGATCTTATGCACAAGAAGATGCTGCAGTCGCAGCGCGTTAGGAGCCGCGGTCGGAAGGGGTTTTTAACTCAATACTTCAAAGAGCACTGATCAAATTAGGCTGGCTTACATCTGCACTACGCTGAACACAATCAGCCTCCGCTGCAGATAATAATCTAAGTTAGCAGATACCTGGGAGACACTTAGCAGCCAAAATGTGCTCTCATATCCCAAACCCTACCAAAAGGAGGATTAGGAATACCGGGTAAATGTTTACCAGACTGACACAAACAAGAATGAGGCTGATATTTTTCATCTGGATGTACGAAAGAAACCATGGTTGCAAGAACACAGTTAAAACATCTCTTATTGCAGGTTAGAGGTCCCGATCGCTGACGCTCTGGCCGACTATTATAGACGGCTACTCGTACTGCAATTTAAGGTTATCTAATAAGAATAGCTGGATAATTAAGTCTCCGATTCGCGGGACGGTTAAAAGCAAGAGCCTTCTGACAACCTGTTGTAACCGAGTGCAATGCAGAGAAGTCTCCTGTGATCTCCACAATTACTCATCCTGTCCACGCGCCGCGCCGCGGCTGATAAAACGAACTTATTATAGGAGAAGAAAGACGAGGAGGAAGGGAAATAAAGAGAGCGAGAGAGAGAAAAAAAAAGGGAAGTTAAAGATTTGCAGCTCATTTGAAGGACGCAATATAAAAAAATTCCAAAAAAAGCTGACTTTTATTAGGAAAAAGAAACGAGAGGAGAGGAACAGCTCGGTGTGGGAGTGCCGCCTGAAGTCATGTGACAGGGAGCAAAATTCATAAACAGTTTAGGGCATCATGTGACAGACGAATGCAGTAGAATACAGGAAGGTAGAAAAAGGAGATACAGGACTGTCTCAGAAAATTAGAATATTGTGATAAAATCCTTTATTTTCTGTAATGCAATTAAAAAAACAAAAATGTCATACATTCTGGATTCATTACAAATCAACTGAAATATTGCAAGCCTTTTATTATTTTAATATTGCGTTTATGGCTTACAGTTTAAGATTAAGATTTACAGAAAAAGGTATTCTAATTTTTTTAGATAGGATATTTGAGTTTTCTTAAGCTGTAAGCCATGATCAGCAATATTAAAATAATAAAAGGCTTGCAATATTTCAGTTGATTTATAATGAATCCAGAATGTATGACATTTTTGCATCACAGAAAATAAAGGACTTTATCACAATATTCTAATTTTCTGAGACAGTCCTGTAGAAGAATGGAAAAACCAAAGTCCCCCCCCAAAAAAGGGAAGAAGGGAGAGAAAAAAAAATATTTTCATTTTCTGAATGAATAAGTGTAATTTTGTATAGATCGCCATTATTACTGCTTTGTATGTTCAAAGAGGATTGTGATGTTGATGACGATAATTATATTTCACATTACGTATTTAATTAATTAATTACCCCCATCTTTTACTTTATTTATTGTTATTAGTTAATGAATTGTATCTATTTATTTATTTATTTATTTATTTTTTATTTATTTATGTGTATGATCTGATCTTACTCATACATAGCCCACCCTATATTTATTTATTTTTTTCTTTCCTTCTCTCATCACCGTTCGAGTGCTGGAACTGTATAAAAAATAAATAAATAAATAAAAACCAAAGTCCAGTCCCAAAGAAGCAGAACCGAACCTCTAAGGCCCGACTACCGGCGTGGAAGATGTGAATGAGGGTTATGTTACGTTTAGAGTAAGACGATCTTTTACCAAGGCTTTGGCATCGTTCTCTGTTGCTATGGTTTCATGGTGTCAGAAAGAAATGAAGTTATTTATGGATTATAACAGACAAAGATAACTATATGACCATCCACCGGAGGCGAAAAGAAAAAGATGTGAAATTACAAGTGTCAGGAACAACCAGCCACGAGGCCGGACGCGGGTGCAAGCACGAGGTTAATGTACAGAGATAAAAGGTTAGAGGCAGGTGGATGCAGTTTTGAGTTAGTAGAGTCTTTATGCACCGTGGTGTCATCATAACATGTAAGATGACCTTCTAATACTTGTGAGAGTTGTGGCATCACAAACAGTCAGAAGCTGTTCAAACAACCCCGGAAATGCAGTAATGTTGCTCATTTTCTCCCCAGATGAAGGTTTTCTCCTAGAAGTAGTTTTATTATCACAACCAAACTGCTGCTGATAACAAACGTAGAGACAACTGAGACACCGTGAAATAAATCGGAACAGGAAGCAGATGGATGGTTCGGTGTCAGGTGAGGTGGACACCAGTTCTAGTGAGGTACCTGCATCGTTCTGGTTCTGGTTTTACTAAGGATATACTATATAGATCAGGGGTCGGCAACCCAAAATATTGAAAGAGCCATATTGGACCAAAAACACAAAAAACAAATATGTCTAGAGCCGGAAAAAATGAAAAGTCTTGTAAAAGCCTTAGAATGAAGGCAACACATGCTGCATGTATCTATATTAGTTAGAACTGGGGGAAGATTTTTTTTTTCATTATGCACTTCGAGAAAAAAGTCTAAATTTCGAGAAAAAAGTCTAAATGTCAAGATTAATGTTGAAGTACAATCTTGAGAAAAAAGTCGAAATGTTGAGAAAAAAGTCGAAATGTTGAGAAAAGTCGAAATGTCGAGATAGGAAAGGAATAAGGAAGAAAAAAAGAGAAAAAAAAGGAAAAAAAGAGAAAAAAGGAATACAAGTAGAAGAAAAAAAGGAAAAAAAGAGAAAAAAAGGAAGAAAAAAGAAGAAGAAAAGAGGAAAAAAGGAAAAAAGAAAAAGAGAAGAAAAAAAGGAAAAAAGAAAAAGAGAAGAAAAAAAGGAAAAGGGAAAAAAAAGGTCAAACATTTTTGAAAAAGAGCTCTGGAGCCGCGGGTTGCCGAACCCTGATATAGACTAAGGAAATGGTGGTGGACTTCAGGAGGAGACCCCGCCTCAAGGGGTCACATATATACTGTAAAGACTTTGGCTGGATGACAAACTGGACTGGACTGTCAACACAGACAGCAATCGTAAAGGAGAGTAGTGTTGTTTCTGTCAGCCTGTTTCAACTTTAGTTTTAGTCTAGTCATCTAGTCTAATCATTTTAGTTTTTATTAGTTTTAGTCACGTTCATGCTCCTTTTAGTCGTGTCAAATTTCAGTCGACTAAAAGTCTGAGCATTTTAGTCTTATTTTAGTCAGAATTGTCCAGGACCATTTTAGTCTCTTTTTAGTCAAAGATTGTATTTAGCCAAACCCATTTTACAATTCAAACAAGGTTAACTTATTATGATATTATTGTTCCAGTATAGACTCAAGAATACATTCATTCCAGATACAGAAGACTCACATTTGAGTTTACAACATATTTATTTTTCCGCATTTCTCCCCATCTTTTTCTTTTTCGATGACACATTGGGTTTTCTTTTCCACGTCTATGTAGGAAAGAGTATCAAAAGATGGTCTTTTCTTCTTCTCCAGCCCCAGAGCAGATCCCCGCGTTTCTCTATGTAACTTAGTTTTTAATTGACGTGAACCTAGAGCTCTGCGTTAACGGCATCAGCCTCTAACTCTGCAGCTGCATCTTCTGGATCTGATTCCCCGCTGCAGCGACTGGGATTGAGGACTAACGTCACCCAGCAGAACTAACAAGAACACAGAACACAGCAGAACACACTTTTACAATGCCATCATCCAGTCTGTTCTCTGCTCTTCCATCACTGTCTGGTTTGCATCAGCCACCAAACTAGACAGGCACAGACTGCAACGGACCATCAGGACTGCAGAGAGGATAGTTGGGACTAACCTCCCATCTATCGACGACCTGTACCGGTCCAGGACCAGGAAACGGGCAGGTCGAATCTCTACAGACCCCTCACACCCGGGACACCGCCTGTTCCAACTCCTCCCCTCTGGACGGCGCTACAGAGCACTGTACGCCAAAACCTCCAGACACAAAGACAGTTTCTTCCCGCAAGCGGTTGCTCTGATGAACTCCCACAAATAATAAGTCTCAGAGTAACCAAACACGTGCAATAAAAATCATCCAGCACCCTCTTTAATAATCATGTCTGCCTCACTCTGCTGCACCTCTCACTTTTGTACTTCCTTTTGTATAATTTTTTGTATTTTTTGTATAATTTGTCTGTTAAAATTGTATATAGGTTATACTTATACTTATTCTTATTTTTATTCAGAACTATCCTTCTTTTATCACTACCTCAAACTGCTGCACCTTAAATGTTAAAATGTTTATATGTATATAGTAATACCACATTTGTTTATTGTTTATTTGTTTATTGTTTTTTTTTTTTTACTACCAAAGAGCGAAATAACCGAATCAAATTCCTTGTTGGACAATGTTCGAACCTGGCCAATAAAGCTGATTCTGATTCTGATTCTGATTCTGAAAAACCAGAGGAAACTACTGAAAACACAGAGATTAAGGATCTTTAGAGTTCTTTATTTTTTCTAGAGTTTTATTTTGTAATCTACATTTTAGTCTCATTTTTATTCCTCTAAGATATTGCATTATATATTTAATTATCGTTATCGTCACATGACCAGCATTTTTGTTGCGTCTCGTCTTGTTTTTCTCAGGTGATAAAGGTTCGCTGCCGATGATATCTAGTCATAATTTTCATCGAGAAAAGCAACTTTACTCACAGGTCAGCGGACGTGAGAGGCAAAACGATGAGCCACAGTTTCCCCCACATGATCATTTCTGCCACATGAGGATAACCAGGCGCTCCAGGTGAAGTACATTTCACTCAAAACTATATTATTCTACTATAAAATTGTAGCGTTTAAAATGGACAGGGTGAAAAATGAGCTTCAACTGTGGACCCAACTAAATCTTAAAGAAACTACCTGGACGTTGAAGATGTAGGAAAAGCCTTTCCCTTTCTGTTTCCCCGCTGACCGCAGAGCGGCTCCGGGCGTCCTCGTTTCACGACGTCTCAGATCAGACTGAGCTCTTCTGATTTTATCCACCTGCTTTAATGCCATCCCTGCGTCTAGCTGTCGACCACCGCAGGAACACATAACGGGATTATTTCTGAGCAGATTTTCTTCTCTATCCTAAGGGTTAAATTTGCAGCTAAGCCAGGAAAGAGAAAAGGAACGTCAGTCAAATCAAGCGTGCCACATTTACCTCACGAGGACGGGCTGCGAGCGAGAGAAAAAGAGGCTCCCGAGGGACGAAGTCTCACAGACGGAGGACAGGTACAGTGGTCGTTACTGAAGCATGTCTGTCCTCACGTCTCCATCCAGTTATTCTCCTACAGGTGTAACGTAATCTTAACAATATTTAGCATCTAATATCTGGTCGTGTCAGTTCAACTCAGTGCAAATCCCCCAAACCACAACAAAACTCATCTGAAGCCACTTTACAGAGAAAGTAAACAAGTTCAATACAATCAAATTCTTTCCTATTATAGTCTGAATCCATTCATCCATCTTTCTATTCGGGGTTACAGGCCAGTTAAATTACCATTAAATCCAGTTTGATTTAATCAATTTAATTCATGTTCAATCAAGTTGGATTTCTAGAAAGCTGGTGAATTAACAGAAAACGAGGCCGAGCTGAGGAACCCAGTAGATTCCCTTTATGTCTCCCACCTGAGAACAAAACCAAGACGTTTGACATATATAAAATAAATTCATCTATAGCAGAGATGCACTGATTGCAATTTTTTTTCCTGATTCTGACCAGCCAGTATAGATGTTGGCTGATTACAAATGTATTTATCTAAACTATAATCAACGACACATTCATTTAATAAACAATGACAGATAGTAGGAGCTGCAGGTTTCTGTACTTTACTACTTCATTTTCAGCTTCATAACATCGGGCATGGTCAGCAGGATGATACTATCACAAGTGTTGGATAAATGTTTTTTTGGTTGTTTTGACGCTTTACTTTTCTGTACTCAGCCATTATATGGAGCCAAATCAAGGCCAAAAGTTTTGCTAATTTGAAAATAAAACTTGAACCTGAAAATTCAAGTTTTGATTTTTTTTTTACAGTTTCAATTTTTTTTTTTCAGTATCAGATCTTTTTTTCAGTTTCAGATCTTTTTATTTCAGCTTCAGACCTTTTTTTCAGTTTCAGATCTTTTTTTTCAGTTTCACAACCTTTTTTTCAGTTTCACATCTTTTTTTCAGTTTCAGATTTTTTTTTTCAGGTTCAGACTTTTGGCCCCGATATGGCGTAGGGGGCGTGGCATCAACTGAGAGGGGCGTGGCATCATGAGTGACAGCATAAGAGAGAAAGCGGGGGACGTTCCTCAGTCATGTTGCCTTCAGGAAACGTAGGTTGCAGAAGTTATCAGTAGAAGTATGATTCAACACTGTATATACACCATATTCACGTGATTGGCAGTGGAAGAAACTGATATTAGTGACAAATTTCTGTTTAAAAAGCTGTTTTAAACCGTACTTGGCACCAATCGCAGTATAAAAGCAGTCTGAAACTGAAAAAAAAGATGAAACTGAAAAAAAATTGAAACTGTAATGAATTTTCAGGTTCAAATTTTATTTTCAAATTAGCAAAACTTTTGGCCTTGATTTCGCTCCATACCATTACATCATCATGATGCATTTAATAAAAGAGAAAAAAAAAATTCTCAGTCTAAATTTCTAAGCTAGTGCCTCTAAACTCTTTTTTTTTTTTTTTTTAAGGAAAGGACCTTCCCCTCAAATTGACAAATTGACAAAAGAAACCAAATCTTCCTCTGTTCTTGAAGCTCAATTGTTGCCACGCAGGACGACGGGCATCATCCACGCATGTTATATTTGAAATACGGACCAGTCCTGGAGTGTTACCACACTGAGGTTTTTGTCATTTGGACTGGACAGTGCAATAACTTTGTACAATATTTCACAACATGTATTTCTTTTCTATTCATATAATTCTATTTATGGCACTGCACTTTTTATTTTTATTTGTATCTTTTTATCTTTATATGGGTGTTTGGTTTTTGGGGTGTTTGATTTGTATATGACAGTGCTGTGAGATGGACATGTCAATTTCCCCGAGGGAACCTCCCAAAGGGATTAATAAAGTCGTGTGAATCTGAATCTGAATTTCCGAGACTGATTCCACTCATCCCTCCATAAACTATCTCGTCACGTTACGATGATGTTCTCGCCAAGGTGGTGGGATTTTGTGAAGATGCAAAAAATCGGTAATAACTTCAGTCGTACTTAAGAGCGGTTTATTATTGCGGTTTGTTCTCAGTCCCCGTGTCCTGGGAGACTGAAGCTAATTGCAAGGAAGGGTATTACAGACGTAGTCCATTACCTCCTCATGTACGACCGACATGCACAATGGGGGTAGGCGGCCTCTGCAGGATGAAAGGATGGGACTCATAAAAGCGCAAATTGGAAAATGAGAACAATGGGGTGAAAAAGCAGAGTGCACCCTGGGCTCGCACAATCATGGGCTGCAACAGATTGGCGAGGACCCACTCATGGCCGTACAGCTGGCCCGACTCGTGCCAGACTGGAGCGGCCAAACGGATCTCTGACTGGATTTACTTCCAGCTTCACGTCTGTCTAACAAGCACAAACACACACACACACACACATTTCTCTGAAAGTTTCAAAATCGACCGAGTGTGTAATTGTGGTGATCAGTGTCACGGAAAATTTCAAACATTATAACAAAAAGCCAACAACTGTAAGGAAACAGAAGAGGGGGGTATAAAAGATGTAAATGCAGATGAAAGGGCCACATCTAATGGCACTTTTCCACCAGCACCTACTCAGCTCTACTCAGCTCAGCTCGGCTCAACTCGGCCTGGTTTCTTTTCCACTACAATTCAGCATCTGGAGCAGAAGTAGGAGGTTGGAGCGAAGCTGCTGTGACGTATTTGATTGTGTGATTTTAACGAAGAAGACAGCAACACTAAAGATGTAGAACCTGGAGGAGATGATAAATGTGCTGCTGGGTCTGTGGCTTGTGTTCGATATCAAGTTAAAAAATGAGAGAGAGAGTTTGTTTGTCTCGGCGCTGCTGAAAAGTCAGTTGGAGCCGCGAGCAGCTATGAAGTGACAGAGCTCCTGGTGGATCTGGTCGTTCCTTATCGCCCGTCTACATCCCTTTTTAATTCTCTCCTCAGCCACCAGGTTTATGAACATCTGCACCTCAGAGTTGGATCAACAAACAGACTTTTGCGCTGCCATTGCTGGTCGGATAAAAATGAACCAGAAGCCGCTGTCAGAGTCGCTCATCCGCTGATTTCCACATCCTGACTCAGACGTCTGACTCCAACCCCTCGACCAATCGGTGGTCTGTAGTGTGATGACGTCAGATACAGCCGACTCAGCCGCTTAGAACCTCGGCAGAATAGATACAGAAAAGTATCTACTCGGCCAGTTAGACCCCTAGTGGGAAAGAACCAAACCGAGTGAAGGCGAGCCGAGCCGGGCTGAGTAGGTACTAGGGCTGCAACGATTCGTCGACGTTGTCGACAAAAATCGATAATGGAAATTGTCGACAATGAATTCCATTGTCGACAATTGTCGGCAGACATGTTTTTCCAATGGAGTGAGGCGTCTCACTTCAATACAATCTCTGCCGAGAGTCGCGCATGCACGATAGCATCTCAGCAGCTGCGGGTAATAAAACTTCAACAGTTTGGGAGCATTTTAGCCTCGATACGGCGAATAAAAAGATGACTTGCAAGGTTTGCAAAGCCGACCTTGCTTTTCACGGGAGCATGTCAGTAATGCATTTGAAGAGAAATCACGTCGGAGTGTTGAACGAAACGGACTCGCCTTGGTAAGATATTAAACCTATTTTCATTTGTTAAATTAATTCGTTTCATTCGTTAACTTTGTTTATTTCATGTTATTTATTAGTATTATTTGAGCTACTCTCGTTGCTATAACCTCAATCATAATTGATGCAGTGCGAAAGGCGAAAAAGCTTGTGTGATGATGACAATGATGGATCTGACTTTCAGTCAGGTGCCTATGAACTGTCAATTATCCATCAAACTCCACAATGACAATTCATTTTATTTTAGTTTTTTTTATTCACTTAGTTGTTTGTTTTTTTTATTTATTATTATTTTTAATTTATGTTATTTGTGAAAGGGGCAGATCAGATAAGATTCTTCTTCTTTCTGCTCCCTTTTCACTCATAAGTTAGGAACATTTGTATTTGTGTTTGTATTAAATTGTTTTGTTTTTTGAATGAAATAAAGAATAAAATGAAAAAATGAAATGATCATGTTAACATTAAATCAGATAGATTTGTCTGGACATTTCTCTTGCGGGACTGGCGCCGTGTGGGCGGCGTGCGGGTATGAATTCTCAGAGTTTTGCAGATGCGAGCGGGAGCAGGATGAAGAAAACAGTCCCGCTATAGCCGGGCTCTAGTGTCATCTTTCTTGTGTTTATTATCATTTGCCACATAAAGCAACCTCATACTAAATTTAAAAAAAATTACTAATTATTCGATTAGTCAACTAATCGTTTCAATAGTCGGTGTCTAGTCGACTATTAAAATAGTCGTTAGTTGCAGCCCTAGTAGGTACTAGTGGAAAAGTGCCATAAGAGGACTAACATCCATATGTCGGGTTCAGGGGCCACAGTTTCCCTCCAATGACCCGTCAGGAATCCTGTCTTTCATGTTACTAGCTTCCAATTAGGGCTGGGCGATATGGACCAAAAGTCATATCTCAGTATTTTCTAGCTAAATGGCGATACTCGATATATATCTCGATATTTTTTTCTGTGCCTTAATTGGGGTTTCCCCCAAAGCATTATAGCATAGCATCTCTGTTAGCTTCTTTTTTTTCTGAGGCAAACCCTTAAAAAAACAGTCAGTTTTAATACAAAGCCTCGTGCCAAATGTCACACAGGTACCTTTATTAACAGAGGTCTGCACAATATCAAAATGTATAAAACAAATGAAATAAAAATAAACTGCCTGCATATATAGAATAAAAATGCTTCTTGAATAAAATAAAACAAATATCCCTTTCCTGCATAACAATTACATTAAAATACACTGTGCAATTAATACAATGTAGACAGTAACAGGCAGACTTTTCCACTGAGGTTGACAGTTGTGCAAATAACAAAACATTTGTGCAAATCTCAAATAAAACATTCAAGTCAATTTGTCACAAAATAAGCTATATCAAAATCATTAAAAAAAAATGTAAAAAAAAAAAAATATATATATTTTTTTTTTTTAAATCGATATAAACAATATTGTCTCGTACCATATCGTGTTTGAAAATATATCGATATATATTAAAATCTCGATATATCACCCAGCCCTACTTCCAATGATCTGTCAGGTCCTACCCATTCCCATATAAAAGAAGTATAACAACATGTTGCCTCAAACTCAACTGTCCAGCCTGCGTGCTGCATGTTGACTCTCCTGATTGTGCATCAGGTAAAATAAACTTTGGTAATCTCAAACTCACCGATGTTGTAGTTTGTTAAGGATCTGTACTTTACTCGGGAAAAGTTTAGGAGAAATTACTCTATGACCCATTCATCCACAAGTTTTGTTAATGACAGTTTAACACCCAAACAGGCGTGTTTTAAAAACTAAATATGATAGAGGTTCATTAGAAAGGTTCTTCTCGAGCTGGCAACCATTTATTACCTATTTTGAAAATTTGAGGGTACTTCCAAAGGACTGAGCTGATGTCTTTGTTTTTTGTTGTTTTTCGTTTTTCTATCCCTAAAAATAGTAACAGCCCAATTACATTGGTATATAACTCTGGGGGTGATATATGACAACATTCTGACTCAAGTGTTTACTAGTACGGTATAACTTGTGACTACTACTGGAATTGCTAATTATTGATCTAAGAAATAATTATTAATCTCTAGATAACCATTTCGGTTTCATTCTCATTTTATTTTCTTATTTAAGTTTACATTCATTGCATTACTACTACTTTTTTGTTATGTCACTATATTAGTATCTTTTTATTTTTATTTATTTACAATTTTTTTAATTTTTATTATTATTATTTGTTATATTTTTTATTTTAATTTTATTTTTTTGCTATTCCCAAAGGAAAATTAATGATGATGGAGGGATGGGGAGAGGGAGAAAAAAAAAGTATGTTCATCTGTTTTGCTCTGTATTGTGGAAACAATCTGCCAATAAAAACATTTATCAAAAAAAAAAAAAAACCTAAATATGAGCGAGAAAATGTTGAGCGCACTTATGAGGAATGACATCACCATCCCGCCGCTCTCTGCACCTTGTTTCTGGTGAAAACAATTACCGTAATCGCCCCAAACAGAGGCTAAAAGGTTATTATCATGTTGCACCAGTATGCTTTACACGTCCACACGCGTGTGCACACACACACACACACATGTACCTCAAGTCCCAACAATAGATCAGAAAGACCTCATTAATCTCCAGAGCCACAGTTGAGCGTGGGCCCGGGCCAACTCCCTCGTCTTATTGTGCCAAAACCAGCACATGGCACGCTCTGAATTAATGGTTAAATGAAAAGGTGCAAATTGTTCTGTGCATAATGGACCAGTCTGCATCTGTCACCTTTTATCACCGCCAGGTTCTGGAAAGGGAAATAAAGCCATGAATCAGGCTGGTTAATACAGCTGCATAATCTCTCCCAAGCATGTGCAATAATGTGGTTTAATGGGTCAAATTGCATTAAAAAGTTAATCTATGTTCAAAGTAGCTGCACTGAAAAAAGGAAGGGCTTTCTGTTTCAGCAGCAAATAAAAGGAAATTATAAAAAAGGACTGAAACAAGTTGTTTTTTTCTCAAATATACAACCAAATAACAGTACAGAATCTGCCTGTTTATCTGGTTTTAAACTAAAATGCAACAGATGTCTGTTTACTTTGCTTCATGTTGAAAAAAACAAAAAGGTGCATTACTCACTCCTTAAAAACATTGTTATTCAGGGCACTAATATGACATTTAAAAAAAAATCTGTTATTGCATTAGTCTAACGGATATTTTTTCTGTATCCAGCTTCACATTATGCTGCAGAAATTCAAATAAAAAATTATGAATCCCTGAATAGAAATAAATTACATTATTTTATTAACTAATTAAATGGTAAGTGTGATGCTGTAACAATGAGTTTACACGGTGTTGGAATAGACTGCATCAAACTGACTGAAAATCGTGGTTTTTAAAATACATCTTAACATCTTCTGGATGAAATCGAACTGGAACCAACTGGTCAAAGCCGGACAAACAAAGCCAGGTTTAAGTCCAGCTAATCTCTGCATGTCACAATCAACTGGACTGAAACTGTTCTTCGCAATCAGCACATGTTCAACAGTTCCCACCGCAGGCTTCGACGTGGAAGTAACGGAGGAATAATAAAGATTAGAAAGGTTGGTGTGTCCAGTCCACCGTTGGTCAGTGTTTTGATCTGCTGATTCACGGGTTTGTATGCTGTGTTGTCGTGTTGCAGCTCAACTGGGACAAACAAACAAGTGGGCACTATCGCCACCTACCGATGGATAACATACTTTGGTCATTAAATCATTATTATTTATTATCATTAGGGATGGGTGATATTTTACCGTTCACGATATACCGTCAAAATTCCCCACGGTAAGAATTTGTCGTCTCGCGCTAAAAACGATAAATTCCCATTGATGACGTTTTTGTGTAAAACTGATTTATGGTTCTGCGTTACATCGACGCACAACGTACGTGTGCGTGAAAGAAGGAAGGGAGGGAGGAAGGAAGGAAGAAAAAAGGATAAATTCCCGTTGATACAGTGGGGAGAACAAGTATTTGATACACTGCCGATTTTGCAGGTTTTCCCACTTGAAAAGCATGTAGAAGTCTGTAATTTTTATCATAGGTACTCTTCAACTGTGAGTGATGGAATTTAAAAAAAAAATCCAGAAAATCACATTGTATGATTTTTAAGTAATTAATTTGCATTTTATTGCATGACATAAGTATTTGATCACCTGTCAACCAGTAAGACTTCCGGCTCTCACAGACCTGTTAGTTCTTCTTTAAGAAGCCCTCCTGTTCTCCACTCATTACCTGTATTAACTGTACCTGTTTGAACTCGTTACCTGTATAAAAGACACCTGTCCACACACTCAATCAAACAAACTCCAACCTCTCCACAATGGCCAAGACCAGAGAGCTGTGTAAGGACATCAGGGATAAAATTGTAGACCTGCACAAGGCTGGGATGGACTACAGGACAGAAGGCAAGCAGCTTGGTGAGAGGCAACAACTGTTGGCACAATTATTAGAAAATGGAAGAAGTTCAAGATGACGGTCAATCTCCCTCGGTCTGGGGCTCCATGCAAAATCTCACCTGGTGGGGCATCAATGATCATGAGGAAGGTGAGGGATCAGCCCAGAACTACACGGCAGGACCTGGTCAATGACCTGAAGAGAGCTGGGACCACAGTCTCAAAGAAAACCATTAGTAACACACTACGCCGTCATGGATTAAAATCCTGCAGCGCACGCAAGGTCCCCCTGCTCAAGCCAGTGCATGTCAAGGCCCGTCTGAAGTTTGCCAATGACCATCTGGATGATCCAGAGGAGGAATGGGAGAAGGTCATGTGGTCTGATGAGACTAAAATAGAGCTTTTTGGTCTAAACTCCATTCGCCGTGTTTGGAGGAAGAAGAAGGATGAGTACAACCCCAAGAACACCATCCCAACCGTGAAGCATGGAGGTGGAAACATCATTCTTTGGGGATGCTTTTCTGCAAAGGGGACAGGACGACTGCAACGCATTGAGGGGAGGATGGATGGGGCCATGTATCGCGAGATCTTGGCCAACAACCTCCTTCCCTCAGTAAGAGCATTGAAGATGGGTCGTGGCTGGGTCTTCCAGCATGACAACGACCCGAAACACACAGCCAGGGCAACTAAGGATTTAAATTTAAAAAGTTAAAATTGAGCATTTAGTGTGATCTCCCTCAGAATTAAGAACAGATTTTACTCGTAACGAGTCGTATATCCATCCATCCATCCATTATCTATACCCGCTTTATCCTTTGCAGGGTCACGGGGGTCTGCTGGAGCCTATCCCAGCTCATTTCAGGTGAGAGGCAGGAGTTACACCCTGGACAGGTCGCCAGTCCATCGCAGAAACGAGCATATCTGCAAACTATCATATTTGTAAAAGACTTCTCTCATCTGAATCCTACCTCAGCCCTGAGGTGCAAAACACAACGACAACAGAAAAAGTTCAGCAACATTTGAGAATAAAAATAAAAACAACACATGCACACAATACAACTGAAGAACACTACGTGAGATCATTGTTTTTATTGTTTGTCTGCGTGAAATGTATCGCAGGTTTTTGAAGGTCTTTTTTATCTAGTTTTTTAACTACATAAAAGTTTGAAAAATAAATAAAAACTTGATCACAGCTGCATGATGTCAGTGATGATTATGTGCAGTTTGTTCTTTAGTTATTAGTTGTCTTTCGGGACTGAAAGTAATTGCAAGAAAGAAAATTACAGATGTAGTTTTTTGGTCGTGTCATATATATTTTGCCTTTGGCGCAAGAAGGGATGGGAATCCCTTATCGATTTGGTTCCTTATCAATTTTCATTCAGTTATATACAGTACATTAACACTTTAATTTCAATTATGCGCCAATATTTTGCACTCAACTTCAACTAAAGGAAAGCTGGCTTAAGCTGAAAAACAGGAACCTTTTCAAATGAAAATTGTGACATAAATACAATATCAACGATCAACTTTTGGACTGAAAACGTTTTTATGCAGAAAATCTTTCAGCATGTTGGAGGTATTTCCACCTTTGATGTGATCACAGCTGCAACCAAGCACCAACCATCTCACTCCTGCATTCATGCTCATGCAGGACTACAGTTCGCTGCAGTTCCTCGTCTGACCGCTAGAGGGCAGCTGCAAAAGAGAGTCAATTTCCATTGACCTCCATCTTAAAATGTCCCACATATTTACAAACTAGTTAAAAAAACTGCTGGTTTTATGTTTGTACCACGCCAGGAGCTTATATCAAGCATTACATTTATCTTTAATATGATTGTTTGGCAGTCGGCTTAGCCAATCGCTGGCCGTTATCACTTCCTTATCTGTAATCAACGGATTACTGCCCTTCGCCATGTTTGTATTAACCCAGCGGCGGGTAAACGGGAGGAGTCAATATATCCAACGGTGTATCCCCCTGTAAAGGTCTAAGGCAGATTTGTCGGTGGGATTTCGGCTGAAGACATGTCCTCTTTTCATTAAAGCATCAGAAAGACAGCTGAGGTGTCCTGACTGTATTTTTGAACAACAATTTTTGCCACCACACTTCGTCCATTGTTACATAAAGTCTATGGGTGCAACTGGCCCCAGTATCGGTTGACTATTCCAGGGAACTGAACTACTGGGACCCGGGTCTCGATTCCCATCCCTGGACACAGGTCACCGTACGTTCCCACAGAGGGGACTTCTTAATGTTTAACGAACTCTGTATTTATTTCACAGTGTAAATAAAAACAAAAACAAACTGGTAGAAAAGATGAGATGCAATAAGGAGCAAATCTGAGCAGCAATATCAAACCCCAAACTATTTGGTCCTAGTTTAAAGGAGTTAATCATATGAAATCAGAGGTGTCAAAAGTATTCACATTCATTACTCAGGTAGAAGTATAGATACTAGAGTTTAAAAATACACTGCAGAAGTTGAAGTATCAACTCAAGTTTTTTACTCAAGTAAAAGTATAAAAGTACTGGTTTCAAAACTACTTAAAGTATAAAAGTAAAAGTAATGTAAGGGAGAAAAAAGCCATTAAGGACAAAAGCCATTGAAAATGAATGCATCTTAGTATAATGCAAATATATTAAAGAAGCATATATGTGTACTATTGAGCATTAACATGTGTTTCAGAGAGCAGGAGATATGATGACTAGTTGCCTATAAGTATTGTAATGGTGCAAAAAGTCAAACTTCAGAGGCATGTTATCATTTATCCTAACCTTTATTGGAATGTACATCCAAGTTTAGTTGCAGGAATCTGAGGGAACGGATGTAAGAACAAAACTGGACAAGAACATCTGAAACAACCACAACCAAATTCACTCTATCCGGATGGAGCAATTTAACTGGATAGTTTTTTTTTTAAAGGCCGAAATGAAATAGAGTAACGAGGCTGTTTTTAAAATGTAAGGAGTAAAAAGTACAGATAATTGCTTGAAAATGTAAGGAGTAAAAGTAAGAAGTCGTCTGAAAAATAATGACTCCAGAGAAGCATAGATAACCAAAATTTCTACTTAAGTAAGGTAACGAAGTATTTGTACTTTGTTACTCGACACCTCTGTATGAAATAAATTAGTAATTTTCAATTCAATCTGTTGCAGCTGCCATGATTCAACAGATTCTTGTTGGTGATTAATCTTGAACTCCATCCAGGAATGTGATTGTCACTGAAAGTAGGACAAGAGCTTCTCCTACCTTGGCAGCCATGACCATGGACGACCCTCCTCTGATTCCCAGGATGGGGATGTGCGTCTGAGCCGAGATGAAGTCCAGTATCTGGGCGATGGCC
This sequence comes from Cololabis saira, assembly GCF_033807715.1. Lineage (NCBI taxonomy): Eukaryota > Metazoa > Chordata > Actinopteri > Beloniformes > Belonidae > Cololabis > Cololabis saira. The sequence goes on along the minus strand of NC_084587.1, from coordinate 11,994,913 downwards.
TCCTGGTCCGTGTCGTCCCCGAACACCACGCCCTGCAGCGAGTTCCTGGTCATCTGCGCGCAGATCCGGTTGATGATGCTCTTGGGGTCGGTCTCGTTCATGGTGACCACCTCGACCTTGGGAGGATAGGGGATGTGGAGGAAGTCCTCCTTCTCCAGCCCGGCCCCCAGGGTCACGTCGCTGGAGTTCCCCACCAGGATGACGGCGATGCTGAGGGAGCTGATCAGCTTAGGGCTGATGGGGGGAAGCGCCGGAGAGCCGGGGGAGTACTGGGGGGGGATGACGACGCCCCGCTGGTTGCCGCCTCCCTTCTGGCCTCCCTGCCCCCCTGGCGAACCCCCGGGCCCCGATCCGGGACCTCCGCCCCTCCGGGACTCGCAGACGGGCAGGAGGAGCACGGACAGGAGGAGCAGAGAGACGGACAAGGGGAGGAAGGGCGGGGTCGGCCGGGGCTGGGGACGAGGATACTGGGACGACTGGGACGGAGGTGGAGACGGAGGAGAACGGTGAGAGGAGGGCGGGGGCACCGAGCGCTTGTCCTGAAGATTGGAGGGAGAAAGGTGGAGGCTGACAAGCATTGTGGAGGAGTATAAATGCCGTCCCTGCAGAGAAGGAGAAAAGAGACGGAGAGACGATGAATGCAACACACCTGGAACCTTTGAATCTGAACACCTAGACTGGGGGTCGGCAACCCGCGGCTCTAGAGCCACATGTGGCTCTTTAGCGCCGTCCCAGTGGCTCCTGGAGCTTTTTCAAAAATGTTTGACCTTTTTTCTCTTCTTTTCTCTTTTTTTTCTTCTTTTCTTTTTTCATTTTTTTCTTTTTTCTTCTTTTTTTCATTTTTTCCTCTTTTTTTCTTCCTTTTTCCTTTCCTTTTAATCTCGACTTTTTTACTTTTTTCTCGACATTTCGACTTTTTTCTCAACATTTCGACTTTTTTCTCAACATTTCGACTCTTTTCTCGACATTTCAACTTTTTTCTCAAGATTGTACCTCAACATTAATCTTGACATTTCGACTTTTTTCTCGAAATTTCGACTTTTTTCTCGACATTTCGACCTTTCGACTTTTTTCCCGCGATTGTACTTCAACATTAATCTCAACTTTTCCCTCAAAATTTTGACTTTTTCCTCAAAATCTTGACTTTTTTCTCGACATTTCAACTTTTTTCTCAAGATTGTACTTCAACATTAATCTTGACATTTCGACTATTTTCTCGAAATTTCGACTTTTTTCTCGACATTTCGACTTTTTTCTCGACCTTTCGACTTTTTTCCCGCGATTGTACTTCAACATTAATCTCAACTTTTTCCTCGAAATTTTGACTTTTTCCTCAAAATTTTGACTTTTTCTCGACATTTCGACTTTTTTCTCAACATTTCGACTTTTTTCTCAACATTTCAACTTTTTTCTCAAGATTGTACCTCAACATTAATCTTGACATTTCGACTTTTTTCTCGAAATTTCGACTTTTTTCTCGACATTTCGACTTTTTTCGAAGTGCATAATGAAAAAAAAAATCTTCCCCCAGTTATAACTAATATAGATACATGCAGCATGTGTGGCCTTCATTCTAAGGCTTATACAAGACTTTTTTTTTTTTTTTTTTCTTTTTTCTTCTTTTTTTCATTTTTTCCTCTTTTTTTCTTCCTTTTTCCTTTCCTTTTAATCTCGACTTTTTTACTTTTTTCTCGACATTTCGACTTTTTTCTCAACATTTCGACTTTTTTCTCAACATTTCAACTCTTTTCTCGACATTTCAACTTTTTTCTCAAGATTGTACCTCAACATTAATCTTGACATTTCGACTTTTTTCTCGAAATTTCAACTTTTTTCTCGACATTTCGACTTTTTTCTCGACCTTTCGACTTTTTTCCCGCGATTGTACTTCAACATTAATCTCAACTTTTCCCTCAAAATTTTGACTTTTTCCTCAAAATCTTGACTTTTTTCTCGACATTTCAACTTTTTTCTCCAGATTGTACTTCAACATTAATCTTGACATTTCGACTTTTTTCTCGAAATTTCGACTTTTTTCTCGACATTTCGACTTTTTTCGAAGTGCATAATGAAAAAAAAAATCTTCCCCCAGTTATAACTAATATAGATACATGCAGCATGTGTGGCCTTCATTCTAAGGCTTATACAAGACTTTTCTTTTTTTTTTTCTTCTTTTTTCTTCTTTTTTTCATTTTTTTCCTCTTTTTTTCTTCCTTTTTCCTTTCCTTTTAATCTCGACTTTTTTACTTTTTTCTCGACATTTCGACTTTTTTCTCAACATTTCGACTTTTTTCTCAACATTTCGACTCTTTTCTCGACATTTCAACTTTTTTCTCAAGATTGTACCTCAACATTAATCTTGACATTTCGACTTTTTTCTCGAAATTTCGACTTTTTTCTCGACATTTCGACTTTTTTCTCGACCTTTCGACTTTTTTCCCGCGATTGTACTTCAACATTAATCTCAACTTTTCCCTCAAAATTTTGACTTTTTCCTCAAAATCTTGACTTTTTTCTCGACATTTCAACTTTTTTCTCCAGATTGTACTTCAACATTAATCTTGACATTTCGACTTTTTTCTCGAAATTTCGACTTTTTTCTCGACATTTCGACTTTTTTCTCGACCTTTCGACTTTTTTCCCGCGATTGTACTTCAACATTAATCTCAACTTTTTCCTCGAAATTTTGACTTTTTCCTCAAAATTTTGACTTTTTCTCGACATTTCGACTTTTTTCTCAACATTTCGACTTTTTTCTCAACATTTCGACTTTTTTCTCAACATTTCGACTCTTTTCTCGACATTTCAACTTTTTTCTCAAGATTGTACCTCAACATTAATCTTGACATTTCGACTTTTTTCTCGAAATTTCGTCTTTTTTCTCGACATTTCGACTTTTTTCGAAGTGCATAATGAAAAAAAAAATCTTCCCCCAGTTATAACTAATATAGATACATGCAGCATGTGTGGCCTTCATTCTAAGGCTTATACAAGACTTTTCATTTTTTGTGGCTCCAGACATTTGTTTTTTGTGTTTTTGGTCCAATATGGCTCTTTCAACATTTTGGGTTGCCGACCCCTGACCTAGATGCTAATTCACTCCCATACCTGTCAAGTCTCCCATTTTGGCTGGGAAACTACCGTATTTTACCCCTCTTTCCCGCCCTCCTCCCGTATTAGTATTTTCCCGTAAATTTCAAGTTTTATAATATAATAACTTTTAAAAAGGATTATTGTGCCTCTACAAACTGAATTGTCACTAACCTCGTCAGAACTGCCCCTGGTGTAACCTGGGTGGCAGTTCTGAGAGGTTAGTGGCAACAACAGGAACAAACTCACAACAACAAATCAGAGATGGATGGATGTAACGAGAGAGAAGATATTTCTGCCAAATAAGCAAAGACTTCATGTAAATATCTCTAAAAATGTGAGCCAGAGACCAACATGAGTGAAAATGACAAATTAAAATAAAAAGTTAATGTTTCACTTGAAGACAATCAATTTTTATATAAACTGAAAATCTTTTAAATAAATAAATGTGGTTTAATTCACTTTTTGTGTTTTCATTTAGGCTCTAATATAGGAATTACAATGTCCACAGCATTTCATTGTCAACAAAAGTACATAAAGAGCACATAATTGTAGTCTGTAAGTGATTGACAGATATATATTTTAGATTTCTTGTAAATCTATCTTAAAATGTAATACTGGACCTCGGTTGGGCTGGTGGGACAGCAGCGGATAATTTCCCTTATTTTTAAATCCAAAACTTGACAGGTATGAGTCACTCCTCTGGTGGAGCAAACACTTCGATCACAGGTGAAGTGGGAGTCGGGGAAATATCCGGCGGTAAATCGTTTTCAGACTCAGTGATTTTGGATGAAACACCTGACGGCTACTTTAAAGATCTGACTGCAGCGCAGCTTCAGCTCAGAGTCAGCAGAAACCATGACCTGGTGGCAGGTGGAGGCTGAGCAACAAAAATGAGACGTACCGGGTCGGCACCAGACGCCACAGAAGAGTGGGGGCAGAACAAACTATTGTAGTTCGGCTGATTAAATGTGATGGGAAATCTTTCAGATTCTCTGCGTGAGTAAAATCTGCCAACATAGCGAAATGAAAATGCTCCAATACACATTTGTGATCAGAATCAGAAAGAAGTTTATTGCCAAGTAGTTTTTTAACACACACAAAGAATTTGTTGTGGTGATTTGGTGCAATACAAAAGAACAAGTTGGTTTTAAAGTGCCAGAGTAATGAGTCTGTACAGAGGTGAACAGAGGTGAAATCCTAACTTCGTAAACGTATCAGGTGGAAAATGTTGAAAAAGAACTAAAATAGAAACACTGATTCCTCATATTGATTCCACTATTGTGCGCGGCCTAATTAGCTCATTAATCAAAGCAGTCATTAGTTGATTAATGGGGAACAAAATAAGGAGGGAAGTACAGCTGATACGCAAAACATTTCTTGTAACTTAAGTGATAAAGAGGGTCACTTGAGCATTTATTGAAAATAAACCCTCATTAGTTAAGAATAAATGTAAATATATATATGTAAATGTCTAAGATCGTGTTAGTAAGATTGATGTGTCAGGTTGTTCTCCTGTTCCTTCTATCTTAAATAGAAGCAAAATAACAAGAACAGAAACTTTTTGCACGATATATTTGTATTTGTTTTAACTTGTTGTTTAACTTGTCTTTCTTTTATATTTTTAGCCGGGGGACTGCCAATGGAAACTAGCTCTGTAGCTGAAATTGGGTGCATTTGCATTTTTTCTAAATGTATATGAATGTACACTGTCCCTTCCCAAATAAACTGAATTGAATTGAAGAAAGAAAAACACCACTATTTGTGGAGCCGTTAAAGGTAGGGTAAGTAATAACTCTCCAAATGTAATTCGTGCTTGTCTTTCTTCTATGTCAAACGGACTATTTAAAGGATGGTTTAGTGACTGCACTGGAGGGAGGAGCTATCTCTCCATCTTTAATTTTGTTTCAAACATCAAGCATCATCCAGAAATGTCTTACCCTACCTTTAACAGCTAGTAAACATCAGAAATATGACACCAAGCTTATATACGTTTTTCCTCGACTAAACATTTTTTCAAAATGCTCCATTTAAATAGACTTAATGTAAATATCAAGGAATCAATAACTAAAGCTGTTAAAGTGAAATGAGTGAAATGTCAGTACAGTGTATTGGAAAAAGGAAATAATATTAAAACTACAAATAAAAGCGTACTTTTCCTTACTTCTAATGAGCCTGAATATTTATATATTTATAAACTCTCCCGAAGGGGGAGGGGGCCTCGGGCCAAACCCAGGATTCACAGGAGAGAAGTCCTCGGCTGGCTTTATAAAAACAAACATCTTGGCATTTGTTTTTATTCGAGATGGGACTCGTGGACATAATCAACTACTTGAATGAATTAATGATCATTTTTTTCAATTTAAACCTTCAGGTTTATACTTCCCAACAGATCTTGATTTATCCTGTTCAGTTGAAGCTGTTTTTAACTTGGTTTGGATAATACAGATGTTAACATTATCTGTAGTTTTGCACATTTATAGGAAATATTCAATTTGAAAACAACAAACAGCAACACCATCAACCACCCTTTAATAGTGGGATCACTATTGATCGAGAACACACGTCTGAATCGAGCTTGATAATCCTGCCGAAAGGGGAACAAACTTTTTCAGAAAGTGGACACAGTTTCCTGAGGGCTCAACCAAATATCTGACTGTCTGAGTTCTTGTATAGATCTGATCAATCCACTTCAGATTTCTGTTTCCTCAGACTCCAGATTTCTTTTTTATAGCGTGCATAAAATTAAAATACATGTCAAACGCCCACCACTCAGTCATCCAGTGCAAAAACAGAATGTGAAGTCAAGTATGTGAAGGATGAGTGGAGTCCTTAATAACACTCGGCATCCACGTCCTGCAGACCCGGCAGTGAGGTACCAGTGATTTCCTTCTAAAGTCGTCCCAATAATGTTCATGAGAAACCCCCCCATCTGGGTCGATGATGTCACAGTACCCTGTAAATCTGAATATGTTCAACTTAAACCGGTAACATGGAGTTAATAATAATAATAATAATAATAATAATAATAATAATAATAATAATGAATTGAATTTATAATGCACTTTACATTCAGTGAATCTGAAAGTGCTACAGTATTCAAGGCAAGAAAATCAACACAAAGCAGCAGTATTATCACTAAAATGTAAAAAAGTAATAAAAATCAATGGCAGATCATCGATCATAGCTGGCGTATGCTTTACTGAACCAGTGGGTCTTAAGTCTGCTCTTATCTAAAAGTTATCTAAAAGTTTTTGAGTTGGAAGTGCATGCTTTCAAGCACAAAAACAAATATATATAGTTTTAATTACACCTCCCGTTTAAGTTAAAATAAACAGTTAAATCCTCAAATGCATAATTTTGGAGCGTTTCTTCATATTTTCCGATGAAAACACAAATATGAAATATGATCATAAAGAAGTTACACTGAACGATGACTAAGAGAGTGTTTTAAGTGCTTGGTCTTTTGTTGATGTTGTGGATAATGACAATAAAACACAGTACTGTTCTAGGTTTGAAAACAAAGCTAATTCAGGTCCTTTAATTGCGAAGGAAGATACGTGACCTAGATAGTCGGGTATCAAACCACTCACTGAGAAAACCTTCTCACACAGAACATCATTCTGCCAGATCCATTATACTCTGTGGTGACTTCCCCTGAGGAACCCCGTGGCAAACATTAGAGATAGAGGAATAACAATAGAGTGTGAGTGTGTGTGTGTGTGTGTGTGTGTGTGTGTGTGTGTGTGTGTGTGTGTGTGTGTGTGTGTGTGTGTGTGTGTGTGTGTGTGTGTGTGTGTGTGTGTGTGTGTTTCGAGGAGTCGGACCGGCACTTGCTCCGTTTTGACAGACTGACAGCTTCACAGCATCATCCACTCGATGCCGGGCTAAATGACCGTTAGACGCTTCAACGGATCAGCACTCAGTGTCTGTCTGCGGTTTTTTCTCCCTGCCTCTCTCACTTTCACACAACTGCTTTTTTTTTTTAGACTTTTAACCTCCAAATCTGCAACTCCAAGTCACACACTCACCCCGGTTAAAAACAAAAGGTCCAGCTGTTTTTGCCACAGAAAAGATGTTTCAGTGACTGCGTTTACATGCAGTCAATAATCCTTTTAAAACCGAAAAACGAATTTGCACGGCCATGTAAACACCAATAACCCCTTTGAATAACCCGAATTTGCTCATATTCCGGTTTTTAAAAACCCGAATATGACCCCTGGGTTAATCCTTTTAAAACCCGAATATTCGGTCATATAAACGCCAAAGGGAATATCCTGATCAAACGGAACATGAATTTGTTTTCTGCGCATGCTCTGTTCGCAAGGAATCCTCGTCTTTTGAGTCCAGGAAGTTCTTATAAACACGGAGAAACGCAAGACCACGCCACACTTTTGAAGTGAGGAGGAGACTAATCATTTTATAAATGTAATGAAGGATATGAACATTTCTGCATTTGTAGACGGTAGAAAGTACCGGGATAGCGAAATTTACAAGAAGGTGAGCGAAAAGTTGCGCAAAGCAGCATTTGTTTTGAATTTGGATACAGGAAGAAGAAGCGGAAATGACGGGAATTGCGTCATGATGTTCCCAGCGTGTCAGTGTTTTGATGGAGATATCCCAAATGATTAATAACCATGTATACATGGGATAACCCTGTTTTCTCAAGCATGTCAACGGAATATTCCGAATGTTTCAGTAACCGGAATATTGACCTTAACCCGAATTTTGACTGCATGTAATTGTAGTCAGGGTAAGAAAGCTCAGAGCAGCTGTGAGGCCTGACGGCGGGGAGGTCATGGTCTGGGCTTGTTCGGTGTCCTCAGGGAGCTCCAAGGTTTCAGTCACTGGCACTCGTACGTTATTCAAGCGTAAAAGAGCTTGAATGGAATTTAACTACATTTTTATACTTTGTTTGGGAATTTACACTGCTGCTGTGTTGGTTACTGAGGAAAAATATAGAAAAATGTGTAAAAAAAAAAGAAAAACCAAAGTAAGAACTACTTGTACCAGGTTGAACCCTACAGAAGAGGGGTGCATTGGGATTGGGTCCCGCCAGGTCCCACGGGACCCAACGCAAATCTTGCGGGATCGGGCGGTTTGAATTTTGCTGCTGGCAGTAGTGGGCGGACAAAAAAAAACACTGCGGGATCAGGATGTAGTCTAGCGACCAGATGGAAATCAATGACGCGGAAAAGAACCTCAAACAAGGTCTTTACAAAACAAAGACAAAGCAAGGCCTGTCAGATATTTGGAGAAACTGCATTTAGTGTCTTTAGTGTGTTTAGTGTTTAGTGGAGCATCTTGGAAGAGAGACGCACGGGATTGGGGCCGCAGTCGTTCAGCAACATTCTCTTCCTCCACAGCAATGTAATGGCTAAGAGATTCATTTGTTAAATTAGAGTAATTGGTTTCATTCATTAATATTGTTTATTTTACGTTATTTATTAGTGTTATTTGAGCCATTCACAACCTACTCTCGTTGCTATAACCTCAATCACATAATTGATGAGTGCGCAAAAGGCGAGTTTTGCGGGAGCGGGCGGGAGCGGATGTAAACACTGCGGGAGCGGGCGGGAGCGGATGTAAACACTGCGGGAGCGGGCGGGAGTGGAACACACACGTTGCGGGTGGTAATGGTCAGAAATGCAGCGGGAGTGGGCGGGAGCGCGATGAAGAAAACAGTCCCGCGGAGGGGTCTACCCTACAGAGATCAGTGATCTCCACTGGGGTGTCTGTAGCCTAGCAACAACTGAGCTGATGACATCACGTGGAGCATCTGACACAACTGAACTCTCTCTGTGGACATCGTGGATGGAAACGTGACATCTGGAGTATAGAGACGCTCCTTCACAACAAGCTGTGCAGAATTACACCACCTGCTGTAAACAGGTACTGTAAACCCCTTCCTCGCTCCTAGTTGTCTTAACAAAAACCACAATACTGCATCCCTGATACTCCCACCATCTCGTTGTCAGAGCTACGAGCTCATCTATTTTATTTCCCAGTGATCTCACACTCCGCAGTTTTATCAAGAGAGAAGAAAGATTGTGAACCTCGTCCTCTTTCTCTTTATTTTTCTCACATGCCACGTCCTTGACCTTTCCTTTTTCTCTTGTCTGGACTCGTCCTGAGCATTAGATGATCTTTGAAAAGCTCAGTTAGGAAACGCCCACAAGTAAACCACTTTTACTTCTTCATAACAGCTGTTAAAGTAACGTAACTATCAGCAGAAGTCTTTTAAGCCGAGTAACTTTTTTTTTTTTTAAGTCAGGGTTTTCACTGAAAATAAAGACAGAGCCTCTTTCTGGCCAAGAAACCTAAACGTACCATTTAGATTTAAATTTGCTTCGCAGGTATGTCTAGTTACCATCCGTTTGAGCTCAAGAGTCACAGGGAGCCAATCAAATCAGTTAAGCAGTCGTTTGAATCAACATTGGCATCAACAGTTAAAGATTCTGACATTTTTTTGTTTAAAATCTGAACAGGAGACTACAATTAAATTCCTTTACAAGAGATGTATTTGCTGTTTTGCCGACTGACTACAGAAAAACTTTAATTTACTCTTCTATACAACACACTCTCCCAGTGACTGGTTTGCGTCACATTGTTCATTGCTCTGATTTTTTGTAGCACTAACCAACTGTGTGCAAAGTCAATCAGTTTGGGAAGCAACCATCGGTACCGCCCGTTGGACGGGAATGCTATGTAGCACCGAGTGGTATTGCTACATAAAACAGATTTAAAAAATGTGTTTTTAATCAGCACAATATCAGTTTAATTTTCAATTAAAGAAGTGTTGCTTATCTTGTGGTGTCCAGTTTGATTTTTCACAAAGATAACATCGAGAAAGATAACTTGAAGATGTCTCAGGGACCTTGACTTTAACAGGATAGTAGTAAATCCATCAAGAACTGGAGCCGAGAGAATAGATTGAAGTTTATGAGCGCCGGAGAAATTTAAATTCCATTAAAATGTTATTCTGGAAAAAGAGACTTTGGGTAGAAGTAGGGATGCTTTCATTTCGATGAAATTGAGTGCAAAATATTGGTTCATACTTGAAATTAAAGTGTTAATGCAACCAAAGTCATCTGTACTACATTTGCACTATATATAACTGGATGAAAATCGATAAGGGAATTGATAATGGAACTGGAATCTGTAAATTTCTAAGAATTCCCATCCCTAGATGGAAGATTGAACTTTGAAATCCCTGTACGAGAAGTTATTTCTGCTTCTTCTATAGACAAGTGTGTGCTTTTTAGTTTCTTATTTTCTCCTACTGAAGAATACTACAGTACATCTGTTGATATTTTTATTCAATAAGTGACTGCAAAAGATAAGATTCCTCGTTGTTCTGCGAAGGCAAATCACCTTTACATGTAGGCACTGTCCAAAAGAGGATTAAATGTTTACTTGTCAAAATATATCAGAAAACGGTAATTCCCATGGGATGCTCTTAATTATCACGTGACTGGAGCTGCTCGCTCCAACCCGCTGACACCCTTGAAGTTTAACCGCTAACCTATTATTTACTATCACTGCTAGTATTTACTGCTCCCTGTTGCAGGCAAACAGAGATCAGTGGAGCAGAGCGTCGACGGGGAAATGATGGAGGAGGAACATGAGAGAGAAGGAGGGAGGTGAGAACCAGCGAACAAGACAATTAGTCGTGGCCTGATGTGAAAAGTGAACAGAGAGCAGAACGCCGGGCATATTTCCTGCAGAGATTAAGACGGGGAACCTTAATGAGTATATGTTCATGCTCATATTCTAAATTAAGCATAAAGTAGCACTTATGGAGGGATAAATGAAAGGCAGAGCAAAAAAGCTTCTTCCTCGTCAGCCCTCGTCGAGGGCTGAGAGCGTTGCTAATATTTTATTTACATGATCAAGCAGCCTGTGTGTTCTGGAGCTAATCCGTTAAGGCATAAAAAACAAAAACAAAGAACGAACGTGATGGATGAAAGATGCAAGGAAACTGAGATAATTAAAAAAAAAAGAAAGAAAGAAAAGCCGTGATAAAGGGCAAGTAAAGAGACCAGCGTGGAGGGGACCACATCTGCAACACGATCCCCTGAAAGGTCTAATTAGCGGCAGTTTGTCAGGCTTAATTGCAGGTGCACACGCTAATTGTAAACCCAACTGAATTTTCCATGAGGACGGCGGAGAAGAGAAGAAGAGTGAAGGAGGAGGGAGCGAGTGGGAGGAAGGCAGCGGAGAGAGGAGTGGGGAGAGGGAAGAATAAATAGAGACATACACAAAAGAGATGGAGGTGGAGGAAGAAACAGCAGTAAGAAGCACGGAGGAGGGAGGGAGCGTGAAGGAGGTGAGCAGTTGGAAAGCAGCTGAAATTGGAAAGATGAGAACAGACATGATGAAGAAGGGGGAGTGGGGGGTAATAATAAAAGGACCAGTGAGGGAAACTTACCAAAAAAAAATAAAAAATCATGCAAGAAGTGTGACAGCAGACGAGAAAGCAGAGGAAGACTCATCCGGATATGTGCTGCTGTACAACAGCAGTGCTCCGTTTCCATAGTAACACTTCAAATATGCCTCCACAAAAACCAAAAGAACCATGATGGACAAGAAGATGAAGAAGATGCAAGTCGTACCAATTAATGCAGTTCAGGACGTGGATTACCTGATAATACCTAATCTACCAAAGTCCGCCCAACTTTGGAAACGCTTTCAACTAAATAAACATCTACTGTATCTGCAGATGCACAAGTCCAGGCTGCAACCACTCAGTTGCAGTTCAATCTTTTCTGGCTGAATGGCTCTCTCGTTTCAACAAATAAGAGATTAAAATATTATGTTATACATAACACTTTGGTGTATCTCAACAATGGTACTACATGTCCTTCAACGAGCATATTCTAACAACTTTTGCTCAAAGTGACGCTTTAATCTCCACTGAAATGGCTAACAAACAATCCAAACTCATCCATTTACCGGCTTTTGAAAACAGTGGAAGGTAAGGTAAGGTAAGGTAAGGTAAGGTAACTTTATTGATAACCGAAGTAGGGCTGGGCGATATATCGAGATTTGAATATATATCGATATATTTTCAAATGCGATATGGTACGGGACAATATTGTTTATATCGAAAAATAATCTTTTTTTTTTTTTATGATTTTGATATAACTTATTTTGTGACAAATTGACTTGAATGTTTTATTTGAGATTTGCACAAATGTTTTGTTATTTGCACAACTGTCAACCTCAGTGGAAAAGTCTGCCTGTTACTGTCTACATTGTATTAATTGCACGGTGTATTTTAATTTAATTGTTAGGCAGGAAAGGGATATTTGTTTTATTTTATTCAAGAAGCATTTTTATTCTATATATGCAGGCAGTTTATTTTTATTTCATTTGTTTTATACATTTTGATATTGTGCAGTTAATAAAGGTACCTGTGTGACATTTGGCATGTGGCTTTGTATTAAAACTGATAGTTTTTTAAGGGTTTGCCTCAGAAAAAAATTAAGCTAACAGAGATGCTATTATGCTTTGGGGGAAACCCCAATTATGGCACAGAAAAAAATATCAATATATATCTAGTATCGCCATTCAGCTAGAAAATATCGAGATATGACTTTTGGTCCATATCGCCCAGCCCTACCCGAAGGTAGATTTGTTTGCAGGTAAAAAGTAGAAACTTACAACAACATCATACAGTACAGTGACAGTGACACAAGACAAACAGGAGAATAACAAAACAAAACATTGACGGACAAACAAAACAAATGCTCCAGATTGAATAAGCAATACAATAGATACATAAATAAATAGGCCTAGATGGAGAATGGGAAATCATATCCCATTTAGGGCATTATTAGCTGAAGGAACAAAACTAACATTTATACCTTTTGGTTTTGCACAAAGGCATTTTAAACCTACGGCCAGAAGGGAGATACTGGAATTGGCTGTCTAGTGCAGGGGTCGGCAACACAAAATGTTGAAAGAGCCGTATTGGAACAAAAACACAAAAAACACATATGTCTGGAGCCGCAAAAAATTAAAAGTCTTGTATCAGCCTTGGAATGAAGACAACACATGCTGTATGTATCTATATTATTTAGAACTGGGGGAAAATTTATTTTTTCATTATGCACTTCGAGAAAAAAGTCGAAATGTCGAGAAAAAAGTCGAAATGTCAAGATTAATGTTGAAGTATAATCTTGAGAAAAAAGTCGAAATGAGAAAAAAGTCAAAATGTCGAGAAAAAAGTCAAAATGTCGAGAAAAAAGTCAAAATGTCAGGACCCCTGGTCTAGTGGATGAGATGTATCATCTGAGATGTACTGAGCTAGTCTCTGTATCTGCCCATTAAAGAGGAGAGAAGTTGAGCTTACTGCTACTGCTACACCTCACAATCTGATTAAGCGAGTTTTTATTTTTTAGGGCTAAGTTGCCTAACCAGGACACTAAGCTAAAAGAGATTATAGATTCAATAAAACATCTATAGAACATGGTGAGCAGCTTTTTAATCAATGTGAAAAGATGACAGCTTCCTTAAGCAGTGTAGACGTTGCTTTGCCTTTTTATAGACGGTTTTCCACAAAAGACGGTTTGCTGTCTATAACGGTCCCAAGGTATTTATACTTGTCCACACATTCCACCGTTTATGCTGATTTGTTCCTTGTCATTGGTGAATCTCCTGAAGTCCACATGCATATTTTTTGTTTTTGAGATATTTATTTGAAGGAAGGACTGCTCGCACCAATCCACAAAGTCCTGGACGATTGGACCATGGAAATGATACGATGATCCTGAATTCGTGTTTCAGCCTACACCTCTGTAGAGCCAGATTAGCCCGGATATACCGTGGCTTGGACCCTAACTGCGTCAGGTGTCATCAGGCTCCTCCTTTGGGTCATATGTTTTGGATGTGCCCAAAATGATGCACATTCTGGTGGGAGATTTTCAGCACATTCTCTTATATTTGTAAAAAAAATAAAATAAAATAGATCGACCCAGATCCCGTTATTGCAACATTTGGGGTTGTCCCTAGCAACAGGGGGCTATCCAAATATAATTCAAACTTGATAACATTCTCGACATTTAATTTTATTGTTTTATTGTTGGCTTTATCTCGAACAACAACAAATCACCATCAAATTAAAAGCGCCAAAATATCAAAAAAGCAAAACAATTTAACAGTCTCATCCAGAAATAAAGAACAGCAAAATAATGTGTTTGAGAGGGAAGAGGAGTCCTGTCCCTTCCTCACAATATCATATCACATGCCATAGAAAATATAAAAATTTAAATAAAATAAGAAAAGAAAGAACAAAAAAATTACAAAAAAATAAATAAATACAACACAAACAATTAATAAACAAAGATCAAGGCATAATTAAACTAGCCTCCTACAATATCCTAAACTCAAAAATGTAATACGTTGCTAGTGCGCCGGCTTATTCTTTGAAACTGGAAATCCTCTGCACCCCTAATCCACTCATGCTGGATTCGTGAGGTAATGTCAGCCCTCAAACTAGAAAAAAATCAGATGTGCAGTCCAGGGTTTGGTTAAAAAGTTCCAGAAAACTTTGCACCCCTTCTTAGACTATTTTGAGAAGAAATTTGATTCGAACACATTGGATCTGTAGCTCTCCACATCTCTGCCCTACCCCTCCCTCCTTTGTCTTTCTTGTTGAATGTGTTATTTGATACACGGTTGATATGAGAAATGCAAGAATGTCTGTAAGGTGTACGAGATAACTTATTTGTGCATGGTACTCATGCAATCATATGCCTTTATTTTGTCTGCTTTTTGCTGCTATTTTGCTTTGTGTTTTTTCCCTTTCTATTGAAAATTTCAATAAAAACAACTTAAAAAAAAAATAAATTCATGTTTCAAACGCGTCAGTCTAATCCAGCGGTCGGCAACCCAAAATGTTGAAAGAGCCATATTGGACCGAAAACACAAAAAACAAATGTCTGGAGCCGCAAAAAATGAAAAGTCTTGTATCAGCCTTAGAATGAAGACAACACATGCTGCATGTTATAACTGGGGGAGATTTATTTTTTCATTATGCACTTCGAGAAAAATGTTGAAATTCTCGAGAAAAAAGTCAAAATGTCGAGAAAAATTTTGAAATTTCGAGTGAAAAGTTGAAATGTCAAGATTAATGTTGAAGTACAATCTTGAGAAAAAAGTCAAAATGTCGAGAAAAAAGTCAAAATATCGAGAAAAAAGTCGAAATGTCGAGATTAAAAAGGAAAGGAAAAAGGAAGAAAAAAAAAAAATAAATAAAAAAGGAAAAAAAAGAAGAGAAAAAAGAACCAAAAAAAGAGAAAAAAAAGGAAAAAAAAGAAGAAAAAAAAGCTCCAGGAGCCACTAGGGCGGCGCTAAAGAGCCGCATGCTGCTCTAGAGCCGCGGGTTGGCGACCCCTGGTCTAATCAATACACCTACACACACACCAGCTGATTTGTTACAACAAAGGACAAGTAGGGCCCTCAGGTGTTTCCTCAGCCTTCAGTCTTTGACGAGGAAATTCGGAAAAGACCTTCCCTCTGACGTTTCAGGTAAAGATGAAGCTAAGAAATCACGCCATATATGTCACACACACAAACACGTACACATCTGTGTGTCAGAAAGCGGTTTGTCGTCTCGGCCCCGACTCGTAAGCGTGAGTCACTCGTAAGGAGCGGCGACAGCCTGGCACAAACCATCCGGGGACAGATGCTCTGACGGAGCCGCAGCTCGTCCGCCTGCAGCGTTCTCAGAGTAGGAACGCACTAATCTGCCTGCACAAGTCACCGAAACGAGAATATAATTCAATACATGTTACCCCCGGTGAGGAGGCAGACCTGCCGTCTCACCGCAGATCTTCTCGCTACCTTCTTTAAATTTCATGCGTCACGTTTTAATCCGTTTGTTCACAGGAACGGAGAATTCACGTAAATCCAACCTGCAGAGCAATAAACATGTTACATAATCTTAATGTTACATTACTGATAAATATTATTAGACAGATAATTAGCGAGAATATTTAAACTGCAACAGTAACTTTAAGGAATCTGATTTTTTCAGGGATGTTGTCGTCTAAAATGTTGAGAAAAAGGCCGGAAAAGAATGTGACACCGGTCATAGTTGGGTATAAATGGAGAATCTTTAAGAGGTAAATATGGGTACAGGGTCACTTATTTGTGAATACTGTAATTGGTTCTATATATTTTCAAAGTATTTCAGGAGGATATTTGTTGGTGCAAAACTGAACATCTCATCATCTATAGTACGTATTAATCCATAGATTGCAAGAATCTGGAGAAATCTCATGGGAAAGGGCCGAAAAGTCAAAACGGGATGACTGTGATCTTTGGGGCATCAGGCTTTAAAATAATTAGGATTTTGTGATGGAAATACCAGTAGGGGCTCAGGAGTCGCCACTAAAAAAACTGCCCAAGAACAGAGCTCTTTGCTCCATTGATGGAGGGAATCATTTATTTTGGTTACAAATTCAAAACCAGATTCAAAACAAAATGATTTAACACAAATGTGTCAAGAAGGACTAGTCTGAAGCTCATAGCTTATTATTACCTGTCCTGTAAAAACCAAGAAAACAGAACAAAACAACCCGGAAAATCAGAAGTCCAAAGAAAATATGTAAATCACAACATCTTGAATCATAACAATAAACCGTTTAAACCAATTACCTCTAATGTTTTAAATATAGAATATCTTAAAACTTTAACATGAGAAATCCTATAAAGAATGTATTGGTTTATATCTATTTTTCTAATTGTTTTTTTTTTTAAGTTTAGTTATATCTACGTTAGCTTTCCCCATATTGCAGTATGATGATGTGACGTGTGAGGCACTACAAGTGAACAGTAAAAAATACCAAGGCAGGTTTTATTTGGTAAATACTTTGTTATATAAAGAACAGGAATGGATTTGGATAACCTGCATTTAACATATTCTACACGTGGTTTCCAAACCAAGTCTGCGATTTATTATGTTAAAGCTATAAGCCGTATATGAACACGTTGCAGAAACACCGTTATCGTCTCTGGACCAAAGCTCATTTAAAACCAAGTCAAAAACTGTCAAACGGTTAAACTAATCAAAATTTGAGATCATTATAAGTTGTAAGTTGGATGGACAAATAACTTATTAAAGTGTTGCAGAAGCTGATTTGAAGTAGTCTTCTGCTGTGGAACCTAAAACATCGAGTCATCGAGGAATGACCCACCTTTTACAAAAAACTCACAAATCTCTCTAACAGCAGCAGGCAGAAATATGCCCAACGGCGGATCAGCCAGTCAGCAAACCTTCATCTCCGCGTTCATCACCACTTCAGAACATTTAAACGGAGGGTGTGAAGAGTGGCCTATACAAGCAAACACTGATCCAACGTTCGGGGGTAAAGCCAGGCGCTCTCGTGTTGCGGTTACTGCCCATTACGCATGAGGGTAATATGGATGAGTGTCAGAGCTGCAGCATCTGCTGCAGGCGGGACCAGCCGTCCAGCCGGGATGACACACCAGCACAACCGCAGCAGCTCGGAGGGTTTATGTGCCGTTTCTTGACTGGGTGCTCACTGTAGTGGACACCACCGGGTTTTAGGAATGCAGCTATCGAATATTTTGGTGATCGATTATTCTATGAAATATTCCATCAATTAATCGGATAAAACTTACTTTTGCTTTATTAAAGCCCAATTATAAATATACAATAGAAAACAAGACAGATTAATTGATTAAGAACAACCAATTTCTTTTATGAGAATAATTGACATTTATTTACATATTATGCAAACTTGTAAACTGTTAAATTTTGTAATAAAAATAGATACAATTATTTTAAACTTAACATTTCCTGAGACATAAAAAAAACATATTTTTTCTAAGTATCAAAAATAAAAAATAGTCTTAAACACTCCTTTTAAATTGTGAATCAACACGTTTTAAACAGAAATGCTTGGCTGTGGACTGGGACTCGGAACAAGAGTCTTACACAAAGTGGACCGGGAACTTCATTTTTAATTTAAAAAGATCCCACAGCTTCGGTATCTTCTTTCTCTTCCTCTTACTACTTTCGCTTTTCGTTTTCTTATCGTCACTGTTGTTAGTCCCGTTGCATCTTCTGTGCAGCTAAACTGTTCACACACGTTACGAAAAGCGCAACGCCGTCTTCTTCCGCTTTATCAGGGACACATGCATGTTAGCACGTTGTCACATTAAAAAGAACCCGTGCGAAACGTGAAGTTTAAATTTTTTTTTTTTATTTAAACGAGAACTTCCTTGATCATTTTTTGTAATCGAGGTACTCAAGGTACTCGAGGAATCATTGCAGCCCTAGCGGGTTTAATAAGCATTCAGCACCGTCTGAGCTGGGCCTCATCATGCCAACCACTCCTATCACTCCTATCACTCCTATCAGTCTTAACATTTGTAAAGAATATTGATCGTAACTCTGTCTCCGACCACCAGCGGATCAGCGGGAGCTGCTGAAGAACTGACGCGCGCTTGCATCAGTCTGCCAGAAACAGATCAAGCAAGCCGCCTAACTCAACTTGTCTCTCTTTATTAAATACACGAAGACTAAAGTGGTAGTTTGCAGAAAGGAGGATAAAATGCAGAGGCTCCAAGAAGCTGGTTTATATTAAAAACTGAACGAGATGAACACACACGTAGGCCATCTTTATCAGGCTCCGATGCATCTCTGAAAACCTGCTGCGGTGGGAAGCACTGTGTTCCATTGGAGGGGGATTATGGGTAACATAATCTGACAGGCGTGTCTGTTAAAGAGCCCGTTCACATTCAGTGGGTGGTCAGTTACAGGTGAAGGTGGTGTTTGTCACATCTGCACTGAAGCATATATACAGCACGAGCAGGAGTCATGTTCCTGGAGCTGCAGCTCCAGGAACATGACGCTGCAGGGGACGTTACAGTCGCCTGACGGCTCGGATCCTAGACCCGCCAGGAACCCGCTCCTGTGTCACTTCTGGAAGTTTTCCTGGTGATACGGCTTTATCAAACACTTTAAGGTCAATGACGAATAAGTATTTTCAACAGGTCAATTTTAAAATAATTAAAAAAAAGAATATCTATTGCAGTAGTTCAAACCTTAAGAATATTGTGTACACATAGTTTCATATAAAAATTTTAAATTAAGTGATTTAGTGAGTTTTTTGTCAAGATGAATTTGCACTAGCCTTAAAAAAGGTCATGTGGTGCAACCATGATTCATATTAAAATAAATTAATTTCCTTAACATCTTGACATCTTTTTTTACAAGTTTTCAGTATTATACAAAAATGGTTGTTTTTTTAATGGTCGCGCCACATGATATTTCATAAAATGGACGTCATCAGTCAAACTTTTTTTTTATATTATGATGGAAATATAAATACAAATGTGTTGCAATCTTACACACTACAAGACATTTAGGAAATCATGCCAGATAGGGCAGAAGATTGATTTAAAAAAAATTTAGAGTGATTTCAAAAAAAGTTTTCAAAACAAGAGTCATGGTCGGACGGTCGCACCACATGACATTTTGATGCTTAAAACAACAACAAAATCCCAAATAACTAGTATTTTTTGTAAAATTCAAGTGAGTCCATATGTGGGACAGGTAGTTCATATATATGCTATTTTTTTTATCCATTTAAACCTTTTTTGAATTGAAAAAAAAAAATCAGTTTTTCAGAAAATATAGGCGTCACGTCATTGACCCTTTAGCAGTTGGTCCACAATGTAACATCTGCACATAAACGTCGGTAAAACATGGCGACCACACAAGCGTAAGCGGTACTGGTGTTTTCACTTTGGCCCTTTTAAGGTCGGCCCAAAGGAACTCATGAAGATGGTTCACCTTGGCGTGAACACAGCGACCGGTACCGCTAACAAAGAACTGTGGTGTGGAAGCTCCGCCCCCTCGATTCAACCAAACATACATGAGCTAAAAAGGCTTCGATAGACAGCCGGGTAAGTCCTTTATTGGGATGAAAAATAAATAAAAGCAAGGTAGAGCCTTGGAGGCTGTAACTGTAACTGGTCATGAAAACGTCAAAGACACGCCTTGCATGGGATTGTAGGAGCTCTGGAAGCTCCTTCAGCAGAAAAAACACGACCAACGATCTTTAATCTCCACATTAACACCATTTTTAGAAAACAAAGGCAACAAGTCTGAAATTTGCGACGAAGGAACCGCTGAGTTGCTTCCATTCAACGGTGTCTCCATCACACCATCACCACGTCTGAACAACCACCTCCTGAAAGCTTAAAAAGATTTACCATTGCAGCTTTTTCTTTGCGATATTCAGGTTTTGCGCCTTTTGTAGTGGTGACGGACATGACTCCAGGTCAAAAGTGCTATTATATATCAGGTATATCTGGTCAGCTCTTGTCCTTTACTGTATTCATGTTACACAGTCAGTCTGTCCATGACATCCTGGTGCTACTGTATATTCCCCTCAACAATAACGGCCACATCATGTGACTGATGACATCACAGGTTATTTCTGTAAGCCTTACTGTAATTAGTGGTCATCTTGCTTGTTATTAAATCTACTATTTAGTAGAAGACGAGGACAAATGCAAGAGACAGAGAAGCAGGAGAAGCAAAAACGAGTCCTTTCAATAATGAAGCAAAAACACTGCACAAATCAGGAAATCCCCAAAATAATCAGGATATGTGGAGGCTAGTGAGACACAGGTGTGGACAAATCACAACACAAAACAACACACAATAAATAACACTTTAAAAATAAGACTGGAAGTCAAACCACTGATAAGCACGCGGACGAGCAGATGAGCCAGAGATAAAACGGAACTGAGAAACCGAGTCTTAATAACGGCGAGATAAGAGAAATCGAGACTAATCAAGAGAGAGAAGTGCATGATCGAGTGTATTATTACAGCGCGTTCAGTTAAATGAGTAAATGGAAGAACTGGGGATAAAAAGGGAGCGGGATAATCACTTTGCCTTTGTACTTTGCAACTGTTACGTCCTCCAGCCACAATTCAGTTAGGATTTGTCACAGTTTTAAAGCTTGTCGAGGCAGCGGCACTGAGACCAGGGTTCGTCAGGTGTCCTGGATGAGAACAAAGCTTCTGGTGCTTCACACCGTCTCTCTTTTCACGTCTGTGCGGTGCAATTATCCGAGCTTGCGCCTCGTCACCCCATCAGCGTCTCTGAGCGCACTAATGAAGAATCAGTCCGTCGTCCGCAGCTTAAAAGCTTCTACAAACAGCATCCTGCAAACATGTCTTCTCTGTGTTGTTGGTAAGGGGACAATACATTTATATTTAGTAGGGGTGTAACGATACACTAATCTCACGATACGGTACGATACACGATATTGAGGTCACGATAACGATACGATACGAGATACGACGATAAGAGTCTTTTATTTTAAAGACACAAAATACCAAACAATACTGTGCGTTTGCCCTATTGTTAAGTTTGTAATGCTTTATAACTGTTTAAGTTTTAAAGAGAAAGCCAGGCCAACCATTTTCCACAAACTGAACTAAAAGTAAATGTCAGGTTTGCATTATGCATCTTCAGTTTCATACAAGTAAAAATATTTTGCCACAAACTGAATAGTTTCTCTCATGTATGATTTGACTTTTTTCTTTCTAATTTAACAACTAAAATTAAATAAATAAATAAAAGTAAATAAATACATACAATTTTACATCATAAAAAAGATTGATTCATGCTCACCTTATAAGTGTAAGAGGAGATTTATTTTTGTTAAGAAGGTTATTTTGGTAATTCAGGGTTCATTATTTTATAAATATATTCTTTATATTCTGATGTAAATCAGGGACTATAATGACACTAGTCAGTTTATCTGTAGTTGTTAATATGTTTTAGATTGGGTGGAGTGATACAGCACTAGGTGCTGTGTTGATGCTCTAAAATCCTACGCTGTTGATCGGACATTAAAGTACACTGGAGCTCAGCAGAAGTTGCCCGCTTGTTTATCCTACTCACGACCCGAAAAAGGTTTAATTTAATAATGTAAGGCTTAACTCTACACCAGCCTTACATAGGTAAAAGTTCAGAGCTCAAAACAGGACCACAAAAAGGGGCTAGTTTCTTCTGAGCGGAGTAAGATTTTGGTCCGCGGGTCGAGGTGCGGTCGCGGTCGGATGCGCGTTTCTAGTCAACACAATAGATTAATATTAATAACCCAATATCGCGATACACTTTGTCACCTCCACGACACGTATTGTGACGTTTTTGTATCGCAAAATTTCGTGGCACGATATATTGTTACACCCCTAATATTTAGATAGAACAGTGGTTCTCAAACTTCTTACACCAAGTACCACCATAATGACCAACACTAAAATACAGTAGCGTGGTTTACTGGGGACTGTGGTAGATTAGCTACTTTTCTTTTCTTCTCCACAGGGCTTGTACATGAGACTTCAGCTGCCAGCTAAAACATAAGGTGGATGGCTTGGTTTAACAAAGATATTAATTGAACTTTGGAGTTCACAAATAGCACTGCTTACCTGCAACAATCAGACAGTGGAAGTTAGCATGGCATTCGCAAAGGCCCAAAATAACTAACACGGGTCCCACCTAGTGGCTCAACTTTATACATCTTACATAATAAAATGTGAGAATGCAATTACTATTAAATAATACTTGTTTTCACTAATTTAGTTACTAATGCGCTGAAACCCATCCTGTTTGCTTTATTTGCACCTTTAAGAGGTAAAAATTATGATAAAGCAGCTGTTTTCTCACAATATGAGCCATTATTACATTATGTTCACGAGTGAGGGAACAATGGAGCGTGAGATTGACAGACGGATCGGTGCAGCGTCCGCAGTTATGCGGTCGATGTACTGGACCGTCGTGGTGAAGAGGGAGCTGAGTCGAAAGGCGAAGCTCTTGATTTACCGGTCAATCTACGCCCCTACCCTTACCTATGGTCATGAACTTTGGGTAGTGACCGAAAGGACAAGATCGCGGATACAAGCGGCCGAGATGAGTTTCCTCCGCAGGGTGGCTGGACGCTCCCTTAGAGATAGGGTGAGGAGTTCGGTCACCTGGGAGGAGCTCGGAGTCGAGCCGCTGCTCCTTCACATTGAGAGGAGTCAGCTGAGGTGGCTTGGGCATCTGTATCGGATCCTCCTGGACGCCTCCCTAGGGAGGTGTTCCAGGCATGTCCCTCCTCCCTCGGGAGGTGTTCCAGGCATGTCCCTCCTCCCTAGGGAGGAGTTCCAGGCATGTCCCACCGGGAGGAGACCCCGGGGAAGACCCAGGACACGCTGGAGAGACTATGTCTCTCGGCTGGCCTGGGAACGCCTCGGACTCCCCTCGGAAGAGCTGGAGGAAGTGTCTGGGGTGAAGGAAGTCTGGGCATCCCTGCTGAGGCTGCTGCCCCTGCGACCCGGTAACGGACAAGCGGGAGAAGATGACTGACTGACTGACTATTACATTATGAGCGGCGCCAGTAAGGCTCATAATGTAATAAGTTATTACATTATTACATTATGCGCAAAGCCGTTACTACGTTATGCGCTCATGATTTTATTACATTATGAGCCGATTATTACATTATGAACTTTTATTACATTTAAGTTATTACATTATGAGCCGTTATTACATTATGAGTTGCTACACACTGTAGTTTGAACAGTAACACTACATTGAAATATAGGAAAATAAAAAACTGTACTTAAATAATGATTCAATTAAAATGCATTGCAGATAAAAGTTAAATAAACTTATATAATAATAATAACTTATATAACTGTACTTAAAGGAGCAGGAGGCTCCTTTTAAGAAATGAGACTCTCTAGCGCCACCCTTCACCACGACGGCCGTTGGGGGTACTGCAGCCAACAGCGAAGCCGGCACGGGAGAACGGGGAGAAATTGCATGCAGCGTCATGTGACGTCACATCCGCAGCCCAGCGCGGGAAATTCTGGACCGAATTGCAGCACATTTTGCAGCACACAGCCTGTTCAAGGCAAAGGAGAGATACACTAGAGGAAACATTCTTTTGGGTTTGGAACGCTTCACCTGACATTATTACTAGAAAAATTAAAACGTATACAAATTCTTTTCATAAATCCAGCCTCAATCCAGCCTCAAGCTCCTTTAAATAAATGTAAAAAAAAAAAAAAAAAAAAAACAACCCTAAAGATTTGATAAAACTGTACTGTATTTAAGTGTGAAGTAAAAAATGTAATGTACTTGATAATAAAAAAAAATCTAAATAGGCTGTATGCATACAGGTAGCTGCAAGGAACAGTTATTGCTGTGTCAACTTCACACACTGCTGTATGGCTGCTTTCTGAAACAGAAATACATTCAGTTATTTTATATCTTCTATCTGATAGAAGATATAAAATAACTGAATGGGTCACTTACAGAGTAATGGGGAGAGAGGATCTTCAACTAAGTTTGGGGCTCGTTTTTTACATTAATAGAGGGGATATCTGATTAATTATGTGGCAAATGATGTAATAGAAGTGATAGATCAAATTAAGGGTCAAATGTACATTAGATGTAAGGCACATCTAATGTTTCTTTTTATTCTTATGTGCAATGTGTTCTCTTGTATATGTTTTCATTTAAAAGAGGAGAGTGAACATCATGTATGTTTATAATTTTGTGATGATATATTTGTTCAGTCGCAAAAATATTAATAAAAGAAAACAAAAAAGAAGATATAAAATAATAATAATATAAAAAAACAGCAATCTCTTTTGAATGAGAGATATTATTTGAAGCTGTGAGTCACTGCCGAGTGCAGTCAGGTAATCACACTTCCCGCCGCTTTAACGATCCCCCTACAGGGACGGTGGAAGCCGACACAAGTTTAATTTAAATCCTCTATAATTATTCAATTCCCTCTCGAAACGTCCAAAAGTCGACATGAGGCAAACGTTTGCTGCTAAGTACGCGCCCCCCCCCTGCTGTCATGAGTAGACGATCATGTGCAAACCTTCATGAAGCTGCACACAGGTAGGTCCAGGTGTGTTTGGACAACGGGAGAATTCATGATTTAGCTTTTATACACCTCCACAGGGTGTTTGGAATTAATTAAAATCAAAGTGCGAGCCTGCCCATACCATAATACCGCCTCCAGTGTGTTTGACACTAGCCAGGTCTGATCTGAAGTGTGATCTCTCTGGTCTGTCCATGCCGTGAAGGGGTTGCCGTTGGTCATCCAGGTCTTTTGCTTTTCAACGGCGCTCTTCTTTCTTTTTGAGAATCATAACGAACAGTGGATTTGGCCACAGCTAAAGTTTTTGTTTGTCTCTTTTATTTTGAGTCTTAACAATGAAATCACTTCACTCACGTTGATAGCTCGTTGCACAAACAGCTGCCAAATGTCAAATCAATACCCGATTATCAACTCCAGGCCTTTTATCTGCTTCATTTGCCTCGTACGAAAGAGGGAGTGGATCGCGCTTGAGCAATTAACTTCTTCCAACTGTCCAAATGCTTTTGAGCATCTGAAAACTGAAGGTAGTTTGCTTTTAGACAGGAAATGCCATAGTTTTGTGAAACTTCTTAAATTAAAGCTGAAACTCGCTTTATTAACATTTTTATCATTTCATTTCAAATCCACTGAGTTGGTGTCTTAAAGACAAAAATGATTAAAAACCACATAAAAATGATTAAAAACCACATAATAATGAACCCTGGACCAGGTCCTGGACTAAAAGGAAAAGACGTGCAGATTAGTGCCGGGGTAAACGATTATTTCAAAACGATTAATCGGGTTTTTTTTTAATTATTAGTCGACTACTTATTTTATTATTTTTCAATAAGTCGACTAATGTAACGAGTAATTGGACCATAATTGTAACGATTATTTTGTTGTTGTTTGATTAATAAAAACTATATATATATATATATATATATATATATATATATATATATATATGCAGACAAAGTTAAAAAAAAATATTTTGCTGTGTTCCAAATCTCTTTGGTCCCATCTGTATTTAGAATGAGTCAAATATTTTGTAAATATGCTCTAAATGCATCTAAAAAATGTATATAGTTTATTGGGTGTTGACTCTTTTCAGCTGTGGTTAAATGCACATTTTATGCTCTGAGTATTTAAAGTTGCAGGACGGTTAATTTAACAAAGTTGAAAGCCTCCGAGGAGTCGATGGGAAATAATGTGAGAAGAAAGAAGAACCCAAACCTTGTTTCCTCAAAGAGACTGACCTGTAATCTCAAGTCAAACTTCTTCTCATTCAGTCTTTAATCCATTTTCTAATCTGCCGTCTGGATTCTGTCTAATTGAAGTTCCAACAGGATGAAAGTTAGAAAACTAAAGTGGGTCTTGAACGTTTGATTAAGTGCAGTTCAGTCTGGTCAAGAACCCTCTCGGCTAATTACACTCGTGATGATGTCAGAGGGAGACGAGATAACTAAGCATGTGGTCTCTTCACGGGAAAATAAACCCATGCATGCACGTACACGGGAATGTAAGATTCATTACATATATAAATACACATACATACAAATACACACAAAACTATAAGAAGAGGTAAAATGTGAGAAATCAAGCAGATACACGAATACATTTAGGATAAGACCCAAAATCATGATGACAAAATCATGAAAGACAAGAAAAGAGAAACTATGAATGTTTTACAAAATGTTTAAAAGAGTTTAAAAGACTGATTGATCAAAATCAGTCAGAAAACAACTAAACTAAGACAGAACATCTGCAAAGAGAAGGATAATCACCAATATCAGACAGAAATGGAACAAAAACAGCTACAAAAACAGCCAATATTATAGAAGATGAGGACAAAATAAAACACCCAGAGACGTGAGAAACGTCCACAAACTACAATTGGAAGGTTTATCGGCCGCTGGATGATAAATCTATAAACTTTTCATTCCAAAATACGTCAATTTAATGTCGGCTGGTAATTTATACTGCCATAATAAATGTTTGTTGTTCATATCTTCTGTTTCTTACTAGTTTGTAAAAAACTACATGTGAACATGAAATTTGTAAAGCGTGAACTCAATGAGTCAAACCTCAAGATTAGTCAGACGCATTGTAACAAGCAGGGGTGAAATTATCGATACACACATTTATTGATGAATGAGTCACAAATATTGACGCAAACTGAACTCAAATAGACATCAGGACATGTAATAATGGCATCAGGCAGCCTGTTGTAGTCTGTTTTATCAAAAGAATGCATCATTTTGCATTTAACCGCTAAGTTCAACCCAAAAATAAAAGTATGAAATCATATTTTAGTTACTTGCCACGATTTAATATCAATGGAAGTTATTGTGTTCAATGGACATATGGTATTGATTCATACTAGGGCTGGGTGATATGGACCAAAAGTCATATCTCGATATTTTCTAGCTGAATGGCGATACTCGATATATATCGATATTTTTTCTGTGCCATAATTTGGGTTTCCCCCAAAGCATTATAGCATAGCATCTCTGTTAGCTTCATTTTTTTCTGAGGCAAACCCTTAAAAAAACAGTCAGTTTTAATACAAAGCCTCGTGCCAAATGTCACACACAATATCAAAATGTATAAAACAAATGAAATAAAAATAAACTGCCTGCATATATAGAATAAAAATGCTTCTTGAATAAAATAAAACAAATATCCCTTTTTTGCATAACAATTAAATTCAAATACACTGTGCAATTAATACAATGTAGACAGTAACAGGCAGACTTTTCCACTGAGGTTGACAGTGCAAATAACAAAGAATTTGTGAAAATCTCAAATAAAACATTCAAGTCAATTTGTCACAAAATAAGCTATATCTAAAACATAATTTTTTATTTTTTTTTTTTAAATCAATATAAACGATATTGTCTCGTACCATATCGCGTTTGAAAATATATCGATATATATTAAAATCTCGATATATCGCCCAGCCCTAATTCATACTGATCCCAAGATCCTCAATCAAATAACGATCCTGGCAGATTCTGTGAAACTTGTAATGTTTGCACATTTTCCACACCAACATAACTTGTAATAACACGTTAATCACATGACGGCAGCTGCTCCACGCGCGCTCCATTATGTTGCACCGTGTGGGAATGTGTTTTCAAAATAAAAGCCCCCCTACAGCGCCCCAGTTCACCGTTAAAATGAGGCAGAAAAATGCTGTGAAGTTAGAATTAATGTACGAAATTTAAATAGAAAATTACTTTCCAAGACTGACGTTTAATGCAACATATGTCAAGCACAGTGACGCTCAAAGATTTAAAACATAAAGCATCTGCAGATACGACCCAGTTATCAACATAAATCAGTGTTGTGTATTTAACATCGCAGCCTCCCAGCTCCGAGTCGTAGCGTGAAGGGACAGCGCTCGTTATAAACATGTATTTGGTTATAAAATGATGACACTTTTAATCTCTGACATTAAAAATGATTAATGACCCCACAGGAAACGCCAGGCAGGCTGCGCCGCCGCAGCTCCAACCACAGAGCTGGACGCCAGAGATCAGACTGTTCTTCGTCGCCAAGGAGACGAGATGATGGAGGGAAGAAACCGGTGGCATATAACAGAGACAGAGTAAACGATACCCAGCAATGATACTATATTTTGGAGAAGCTACTGGCTCACAGGACGCCATTACTGTCCCCTTTCTGTAACTTTTACTCTTTGAGGAGAGTAAAAATTAGTTAACATGTTGCTCTTCTCAAATACAAACGGTCTGGGTATTTCTGTTTTGTCTTGTTTTTGTGGGTCATATTCATTTCATTTTATTCTTTATTTCATTCAAAAAATAAAACAAACAATTCAATATAAATACAAATGTTCATAAATTGTGAATAAAAAGGGAGCAGAAAGAAGAAGAATCTTATATAATCTGCCCCTTTTTCCAAGAAATAAATTCACAAATAACATTAATTAAAAATTTAAAAAACAACAACTAAGTAAATAAAAAACTAAAATAAAATAAAATTACCGCCGTCTATGGCTATGTCAATCACACTTTACTAACATATTTCATTATATTTACTTAACATACAGGCTTTAATTGTTTTTTGGAATGTAATGTTTGATTTGGATTCTTTGTTTTCTTTATTCAGATTGTTCCATAAACTGATTCCTTTCACAGAAACGTTCCATCAATTTAGTCCTGAATCTTGGTTTTTTTAAAGTTATACTTGCTTTCTCTTTTTTCAAATCTTTTCTGAATGTTGATTGGTCAAATTGGGTCATATAAGAGTAAATAGAGCTGTCAGAATCCTTAATCACATTCTGATTGCAGGCATCGCATCATACAAGTTTATTTTCACCTTATTAGATGGCCTTTTGGGGAAAATGTAAGCATTTTTTCATGTCATCCCTTCAACTTCTGTTCCAAATTATATTGACAAGTATCAGCAAGGGTATTGATACCTATAAAATGTATTCCACTGAGGTTATTATCAGCAGCAACAAGCAAGCGCGGGGGGGGGGGTGTTGTGGGGGCTGGTGTTGCTTCCATTGAACGGTGTTTTATGAATGTAATTCTCGTGAAATATCGTCTTGCGACACTTATTTTATGAGCGTAACTCTCCTAGAATCTCGTCCTGTGACATTTTTCTTCACAACAAGGAAGAGGAGGAAGTGGTGGGAAACATCTTTAGTTTTGGATCAATTGAGTTATTGTGAACTGCCTGTTCTGAAAATGGTCAACAGACTAAAAAGGCAGCAGGTCATCATTCAAATGGTTGTGTGGTCCGGTCACATGACCGACTACGTTACATCCAGTGATGCATGAGATGTGCAAAGGCAAAAATTGTCCTAAACTAGACTATCGACGCAGACAGACAGCACTTGGTGCTGACACAATGGTGGCGTTAGATATCCTGCGAGCAGTACTCGAGATGTAAAAAAAAAAATGAGGGGGGATGGTGGATTTGATCATATGGGGACAGATAATTTGTGCTGATTACAAATAATATAATATATTACAAATAATAGCACTGACCAAAACACCTGCAGAAATACTGCAGGAATGACATAGCAGCAGTTAAATGCAGCCTTCTGTAAGCTTTAAATATCCACTGGGCTTACATCAAATACATCAAAACACAACAATAAAAAACAGTTTTCTGAACTTATCAATATGATTCTGTCGGATCTGTCTGATCGCTGCAAAAACTCAAAATAAGAATATTTGTCCTATTTCTAGTTAAAATGTCTCATTTTAGTAAAAAAACATCTTATTACACTTAAAACAAGACTCATCACTGGAAAAAACAACTATTTTCACCTGTTTCAAGTAGATTTTCACTTGAAATAAGTAGAAAAATCTGCCAGTGGAAACGTGGATTTTTTTGCTTGTAATAAGAAGATAAATCTTGTCCCACTGGCAGATTTTTCTACTTATTTCAAGTGAAAATTTACTTGAAACAGGTGAAAATTGTCAAATAAGTTATTTTTCTGGTGATGACTAAATGTTGAAATAGCAGTAAAACCACATTCATTGATGAAATGACATAAAGGATGAAAAGGGGGGATGGCAGTTTTACAGGGGGGATGATTTGGACCGTTTTTATTTCAGGGGGGGGTGCCATCTCCCCTCATCCCCCCTCAACACCAGTACTGCCTGCGAGTGAGGATGGTTTTGGGTCGGCTGCAGCCATCTGGCCTCAACACGATGATGAAGCGACAGGTGGAGCCGCCTCAGAAATAATAATTCAAACAATCCAGTCAGAACATGACTCAGGGATGACAACCCTGCATACTGGAGCATCGCCGCCAGGGTTTCTGGTTCTTCAGCCGAGGCTGGTGGAAAACCCAAATAGGACCAGAGTTCTTCTTCTTCACTTGGATGAAAAAGAGGGACAGAGAAGCAAAATGACTCCGCTGATGAGAACTCATGTTCTTAGATTGCAGTTAATAGCGGTAGTTTCCTTTTCTTCAAATGACTATTATTGTGTGTAACCTCTAACACAGTCCATAATAAGCCAATCCCGTCACCATTTCAACAACAGCAGGAAATATATTTCCCTCCTGCGTCTCTTCCAGTCGTTTAGTCAGAACATGATGGTGTTGGAGAGTTTTCCATCCACAGCTCAAGCAGTTTTGGTCCACACCGCTTTTCTGACAGTAATAAACATTTGATAGCTGAAGCTCTTGTGGGGTTTACGTGACCTGAGACTTGTGCAGAGACTTGAAGTTACTCAGTTTTCCATGAAGTCCTCTAGAGATAAATGTGAGGACTTGTGACGGATGGAGGTTGAATAAAACTGACAATTATCCCAGGTTTACCACCAAATCTAAAGAGAACTGGCAGGACGGACGTAGGTCCGTCTTTTATGGTATAATTTACTTCTGGATCCATCAACTGGTTCATGGTAGGATAACAAGGCATCACTTTCTTTTATTCCTATTTGAATTAGGGCTGTTCGATTTTGCCCAAAAATAAAATCTCGATTTTTTTCTCTCAAAATCCGATTTTCGATTACGATTATTTTGTGAATTGACAAAAGGCAAAGAAATGATTTCAAATATGCTGTTTCTTTATTGAACATTTGCCCCATTGGGCTTTAAGTACAAACTTTGCTCTTATTAAACCAAAAATGAATGAATAAAGTGCAAAACTCTGTAAAATAAGTTGAAAAAAAGTTTTAAAAAATATAATAAAATATAAAGTTTTATCTCTGAAAAAAAAAAATCAGCAAATCAGCACTTGCAAACATACAGTAAGTTATATTTCCAATTAAATAAAACAAGACATTTTCTAATTAAACTAAACTGGGTCTTTGCATGCTAAATAATAATGCAACCCATGAAGGAGGTAGAGGTGTGTAATGTCACTCATTACATTTGCTATTCACATTTGCAAGTTTTTTGCAAGGAACACGAGCCGGTCTACCGCATCTGGCTTGAGGGATGCCCGGTGGCATGTTACAACGCCCCCTCCTACACTAAAGAGCCTCTCCGATGGGGCACTTGTCGCAGGTATTGAGAGGTATTTCCATCAATCATTAATATGTGTGCAGACAAGGTTAAAAAAAAAAAAAAAAAGTGAAAAATCGATTTTACGATTTTCACGTTTTAACATCGTTCTAATTACATAATCGCGATTACGATTTAAAATCGATTAATCAAACAGCCCTAATTTGAATACAACAAAATGTTAATTCATAAGTTCGTAAGAGCTCTGAAACATAAAATCATATCCTGAAAAACAAAACGCCGACATGCACGAGCGTCCCATCGCCAACAGGGGAGGGAGCAATACGCTGCAAGTTCAGCCTCAATATCAGTATTTGGAGAGAAATAAAATGATGCCACTTCATTGGTGGGCACCTCAATAAAAAGATTTAAGTATTCCACGGTGGAGAACTACTGTGAACTTGCTCGTTCAGGAGTGTCGCCTGTTTTCCTTTTACAATTTAACGGGTCGATGCATCGTCGTGGATCATCTGAAGCGATTTCAAGTCACTCGTTGAAACCCAACCCATTGTGTAGTATCTCTGTGACAGAAATATTATTTCTTCATGTGAATATCATCCAGACAGAAAGAACAAAAACCAGTCTGCAAGAGCAGTCGGCACTTTTAATTCATTTCTTTTAGTGTTAATTACGACCAGGGGCCCGTCAGCAGGGAGAGACGAACACAATCCCACTAATGATAGAAGTGGGTTCAGAAAACTCTTTGTGTACCTTCACATTGACAAGTTACATCTAAGAGAGCGTTTTTTCGGTTTCTTTGTTTGTTTTTTTTATGTTTTTCCCCCCTCAAGAAATAATCCAGAAGTTGTTGGGTATTATCAGGGACACGACCCCGACCTCCGTACTCTCGTCTCTGACCATGAACGACAATAAAAGATAATATATTAATTAGTGATGCACCGAAATGAAAATTTGTGGCCAAAACCGAAACCGAAAATAATAATAAACACTTGGCCGAATACCGAACAATACCGAACATGGTTCTTCGCAGTTTTTCATTTATTTTGCCAATTTTTTCACCATTGCATAAATCAAATAAATGTGATTTAGGCATGCTTTTTTTTTTTAATTCAAGATCTTTTTATTGGAATTTTCACAGAGTAAAAAAGGGTGAAATGCTGCATGTCGATTACAAATATTTTGAGTAGACATGGGCATGTTAATCATAGCATACACCAGTGTACAAAATATAAAAAACAATTAGACAGTATGAAAAAATATAAAATAGTAACAAAAAAAACTACAGACCAAACTAATCCCTCCCCTGTCACTGCCAGATTACTAATCACAATATGAGGTCACTCTATCATCAAAAGCCTGCACTAGGAATACAAAAGAAATATGAAGTATAGTTCACAGGGTCTGGAATGCTTCTAGAAAAGGTCCCCACACTTTCTGGAACTTATTTGATTTCTGAAGCGAGTATCTAATTTTCTCCAGTTTTAAGCAGGACATGATGTCTTCCAGCCATTGTGCACGAGTAGGAGGGAAGGGATCCTTCCACCTGAACAGAATTGCCCGACGAGCCAAAAGGGAGGCAAAAGACAAAGTGTGCCCCTGTGCAGTGGTTAACTTCCTTCCTCCCTCCATGACCCCGAACAGGGCAGTCAGTGGGTTTGGTTCTAATCTGATTTTAAGCACCAGAGAGAGAGTATGAAATACTTCCATCCAGTACTTATTTAGACATGGGCAGGACCAGTACATGTGGATGAGAGAGGCTTCTGCTACTTTACATCTTACACAGTATGGACTAATATCTGGGTACATGGAGGATAGCTTTGCCTTGGAAATATGAGCCCTGTGTACCACTTTAAACTGAATTAAGCAGTGACGTGCGCACAGGGAGGTTGTATTAACCAGTTTGAGTATGGACTCCCAGGTATCCTCTGATAAGGGAAGCCCTAAGTCCTGCTCCCATGCTGCTTTGAGTTTATCTGTAGGGGCACTCTTAAGATCCAGCAACATGCCATAGAAAGACGAAATGAGCCCCTTTTTGAATGGGTCTGTGGCAAGAACTTTGTCAACTGTGGTCAAGCCTATCGATGCACCAGGGCTGGGTGTCTGGGAAAGAACAAAATGTCTAGCCTGAAGATACCTAAAGAAATGTGATTTTGGAAGGCTGAATTTACTACTTAACTGCTCAAAAGATGCCACGGTGCCGTCTATGAACATATCTCTAAAACGAATCATACCCCTCCTGTGCCATTCCTGGAAGGTGGGGTCCTCAAGGGATGGTTTGAAAGAGTGATTTGATGCAATGGGGCTAAGAAGAGAGAAGCTGTGAAAACCAAAAAACTTCCTAAATTGGGCCCAAATTCTAAGAGAATGTTTAACCACTGGGTTTTTGATTGATTTAAGTGAAGGAAGTGGAAGTGAGGAGCCGAGTAGGGCAGGAATTGACAGGTCATCAGTTGGATGTAACTCCATCGCCACCCAGTCAGGGCGGTCAGCGCCGTCGCAGTAGAAGGACCAGAATGCAAGGCAGCGCAGGTTAGCAGCCCAATAATAATAACGAAAGTTTGGGAGGGCCAGACCACCTGCAGACTTAATTTTTTGAAGGTGAGTTTTGTTCAAACGTGGCCGTTTACCTCGCCATAGGTATGAAGATATAACTGAGTCAAGGGACTGAAAAAAAGAACCAGGAATAAAGAGTGGTAAGGTCTGGAAAAGGTACAAAAATTTAGGTAAAATGGTCATTTTGACTGAATTGATGCGACCCACAAGAGACATTGACAGGGGTGACCATTGTGTAAGGGTTTGTTTGGTCTCATTTAACAATGAGATAAGATTTTCTTGGAGCAGGTCTTTGTGTTTCCTTGTCACAGATATGCCTAAATAGGAGAATTTGTCATTTGCGATTTTAAAGGGAAAATTGGAAAGGTCTAAAGCAGGGGTCGGCAACCTTTTTGACATGGAGTGCCAGTGTGAAATTTTCTTGTCAATGAATGTGCCATAATCAACAGTAGGGTAAAACAAAGTTACATTAAGGTATGACACAAAATACAAAAACATTTCCAACACACCTGGAATTATATTCTATACAGGCCACATGCAAGCATATTTTACAGGCATCAGAACAGCTTGTCCTAAAAAAAGAGGAAAATTCTTGACGCGGACGAGTGAGGGCGCAACGCGCCCGAACCCTCTAGGGGGGACCGGGGGCATGCCCCCCCGGAAAATTTTGAAAAATAGACTCAAAATGGTGCATTCTGGTGGTCTCAAAGCTCCATAATCACATCTTTTATCAATGCAAGAATACACACAAAAAATCTGAATTTTTGCAAAGAATGATGCATTTTGATAACATAATAACACGCATTCATCATCATGGGTAATTCTTCATGCATGAATAAATCTTGAAATCAAGATAATCATATCTTAAACTTCTACAATGGCCAGAATCCCCCTTTCACACCTAAATTAAATGACAAAATGACAAAAGACAAGCAGCTCCTTGTCTTTCAGAACTGTGGTGTGGAACTCCGAACAGATCTGCTCAAAGTTCAGTGATGAGGAGCTCCACTGAACTATTTGTTATAATTTTGATTATTTAATTCTTTATTGATTTCATAAAATATTCAAATTTTTTGAGATTTTTTATTTGGGGTTTTCATTAGCTGTGGGCCATAATCATTAAAATTATAACAAATAAAGGCTTGAAATATCTCACTTTGCATGTAGTGGGAAATAATATATTTGTTTCACCTTTAGTTGAATTTACTGAAACTAATTAAGTTTAGCAATATATTCTAATTTTCCGACCTTCACCTGTATATTATGACCAATAAATAAGAGCATAATATATGTCCCGTATCCTACCACATCAAGCTCAGGGGATGATTCAGGTATGAGGAACTCTGCAACAGATGCCTGGCTCCTCTGGGATGTTATATTACGTTTATGGAGGTTCCTGCAGCATGCTGTCTTACACACCTCCGGGAGACCTCTGTTTCCTCTTTAGGACGAGGTGGGGTGTCTGGAGCCTCTGGAGACATCTTGACTTGACTTTTTTTTTGTTTAAAGCCGCGCATGTCGGTGCAGTGAGCAGCAGTGAGAGGTAAAGGCTGATTTATGGTTCCGCGTCAGACCAACGCAGAACCTACGCCGTACATTGCGGGTCGCCGCGTACCCTACGGCGTAGGCTCTGCGTCGATTTAACGCGGAACCATAAATGAGGCTTAACTAGGCAACGGAGCGCAAAGGGGTTCCGTATTGGTTCAATACGGAACGCAACTTTTAATTCCCAATTACGTAACAATTCCGTATTTCAAGGGGCGGGTGGCAAACCCATACTCATCTCTGCACAGCCTACCTGCAACACAGCAGTGCTGCTGCTTTGTCCCGCTGCAAAAATGTGTTTTAAACTGAGCTGCATTTCTGCTGCTGCCGCGTCCTGGCTGTCTGTCTGTGAAGGCTGATTTATGGTACTGCGTTAAATCGACGTTTTTTTCCCCACTTACAGGACCTTTTCTCTTCCTCCCGATGTTCCGGGACCTATATGATAATAGGATAGTATTTCTTTCTGCCACTTTATTGACGTTTTTGTGCTGAAATGAGGAGGAATCATAGAGATAACTTCTCATTTCAACTAACTGGATCAGCCGTTCCTCATCATGACTGTTTCCTACAGCGCTTTCCCCCGGCTTTCAATGCGAGCGGCAGGATGAAAATAGAAGAACATTTAAATATCACAATATCAAGCTTGTTTTCTGTTTAGAAACTACAAACGTAGGAAAATTACAAGTAATCCCCCATCTTTTACTTGTCTTTTTACTCTTTATTTTAGGAGTTTCTTTCATGAGCGCACGGGCGGGTAGTGCGGTGAATAAAGGCTGATTTATGGTTACGCGTAACGGGCCTTTTCCAGTGTGCCAATGATTATGCCGCCGCGTGCCAATCATGGCACGCGTGCCTGAGGTTGCCGACCCCTGGTCTAAAGCATGCGATTCGAGATTGGTAGGGAAAAGCTCACTTTTGCTGAGATTCAGTTTATAGCCTGAGAGTTTCCCAAACTGACTGAGAAGTGACAGCGCAGGGGGTAATGAGGCCAGAGGGTGAGAGATGAAAAGCAAGAGGTCATCGGCATAAAGCGAGACCTTATGTTCCCTGCCACCTCTCCAGATACCGGACACATCCTCACAAGATCGGAGCGCTGTGGCAAGCGGTTCAATAGCCATGTCAAAAACCATGGGACTAAGGGGGCACCCCTGACGGGTTCCACGATGCAGATTAAATGGTTTTGACCGTTGAGAGTTAGTACGAATTGAGGCTGTTGGGTGTAAATAGAGAAGTTTAATCCACAGAGCAAAGTTCGGACCAAAACCAAACCTGTCCAGCACAGCAAAGAGATAATCCCATTGGACGCAATCAAATGCTTTCTCCGCATCCAGAGAGACAACGCATTCAGGGATAGCCTCAGAGGCAGAGTAGATAATATTGAACAGTCGCCTTGTGTTGAAGTAAGACTGCCTACCTTTAATGAAGCCAGTTTGGTCTTCAGATATAATTGTGGGGAGGACATTCTCCAGCCTATGGGCTAGGACTTTAGCTAGGATTTTAGCATCTGTGTTTAAGAGGGAGATGGGCCTGTAGGAGGCGCATTCAGTAGGATCCTTCCCTTTTTTAGCTATGAGGGTGATGCAGGCCTCCGAAAAAGAAGGAGGGAGGGAACCGTGGCTGAAGGATTCTGAAAGAACTGAAGATAACAATGGGGAAAGCAAATTAGAAAATTTCTTTAGAAATTCCGCCGGGAAGCCATCAGGGCCAGGACATTTACCCGACTGCAGTGAAGAAATGGCTCGAGTAATTTCCATCAGGGATATCGGTTCTTCTAATGTCTTCCTTAGATCCGGTGAAAGACTGGGAATACTAAGACTATTTAAAAAGTCCGCAATCTCATCTCGATCAGTCTGAGATTCCGAGGTGTATAGCTGGGTATAAAAGTCCCTGAATGCTTCATTTATGAGTAAGTGGTCTGTAGTTACATGGCCATTTGGTAATCGAATCTTAGAAATATTTTGTTTAGCCTTAGAGCCTTTAAGTTGGTTGGCTAATAATTTGTCAGATTTGTCTCCATAAACATAAAACCTGGTTTTACTTTTCAGAAGTGACTGTTCAATTGGGTGAGTGGTAAGCAGGTCAAATTTAGTTTTAAGTTCTAGCCGCTTTTTGTAAAGATCTGGGGATTTAGTCCG
Source organism: Cololabis saira (assembly GCF_033807715.1). Taxonomy (NCBI): domain Eukaryota; kingdom Metazoa; phylum Chordata; class Actinopteri; order Beloniformes; family Belonidae; genus Cololabis; species Cololabis saira. The sequence continues at coordinate 11,956,715 of NC_084587.1, read as the reverse complement.
AGAATATTCTTCATCGACCTCTTTAATTTGGCGGGCAAGGTCTGATCGCTCCCTATAAGATTTTTGCCTCACCCTAGCAGTGTAGGATATAATCTGTCCCCGGAGATAAGCCTTGAGGGAATCCCAGACAGTTAGACTAGACATTCCTGGAGTCATATTCGTGGATAGGAAAAAGGCTATTTCCGTTTCCATTGATTTAACAAAATTTGTGTCCGACAGCAGAGTTGAATTGAATCGCCACTGTCTGTCTCTCTGAGGTAGGTCAGGAAGGGACATGGTTAGAACCACAGGAGCGTGGTCGGAAATGACAATGCTCTGATAAGCACAGGAATGAACCAGGGGAATCAGTTGATTATCAATAAAAAAATAATCAATCCTCGAGTATGTGTGGTGCACTTGTGAGAAAAAGGAGTATTCTCTGTCACATGGATGTAAAGAACGCCACACATCACAAACACCGTAGTCAGAAAGGAACGCCTGAATAAGACGGGCTGACTTACTTGCTGTGCCGGGGTTGGTAGAGGATCGGTCTAGGACTGGGTCGAGCCAGCAATTAAAATCACCACCCAGTATGAGAGAATATGTATTAAGGTCAGGGAGCAGTGAAAACAGTCGTTCAAAAAAGACTGCATCATCTGAATTAGGGGCATAAACGTTCACAAGTACGACCAATGTATTGAATAATTTCCCAGAAACGATCACGTAGCGACCAAACTTGTCAGAAATCACATTGTGCTGCTCAAATGAAACATCCTGACTGATCAGAACTGAAACTCCTCGGGCCTTAGCTTGAAAGGAGGAGTGAAATCTCTGCCCTGACCACCTCGGGAACAGGCGGCTATTATCAGAACTGCGAATATGAGTTTCTTGTAGAAAGGCTATTTCTGTTTTAAGGTGTTTTAGATGTGAGAAGATCCTCTTCCTTTTAACAGGGTGATTTAGACCCTTAACATTCCAGCTCACCAACTTCAAGTATCTACTCATAATATCTAAGAAGAAAAATTAGGTGTGCACAATGACCTAGGCAAAAAAAAAGAGAACGGAAAGGAGGTTGAATGTGACCCACATTAAGTAATGAGTTGAAAAGAGTTAATGCAAAGTTTCTGGCAGTGACATATCCCCCCGACCCACCCTCCCCAACTAAGACAGCTGCTATAGAAAAATAAAAAAAAAGCAGCAAGCTCTTCAAAACAAACATAGTGCAATAACACATCTTCCTATCCTACACACTAATAGCTTTTGCTCCCGTATCATGGGTGTATACCTATTAGCACCTTAAAACGTGTAGATGTAAATAAAAAAAGGAATACCCTCTCAAATCTTGACCTGGAAGTCCCGATATGAGCCCAGAAATATTTGTACAAAAATATAAAATATAAAACGTCCGACTTAAGCAGCGTAAAAGTAAGGTTAACAGCTTACAATTATTACAAAACTTATAGGTAAATCGGAAAAGCTTTTTTTTTTTTTTTGGTTTTTTTTTTTTTTTCTCTCCTTCTCTCCCCCTTCACCACCTAGTTTTCCCCTTCCCTCAAATAACCAAAAAGAACTGCAAATTAATAATATTTGCAAAGGGGCAGTCAAACTAACAGAAAATACTGGTTGTCGCGGGGTAGGCTACTCACCCTCCCCTCAGGAATAATGCGAGCTCACCCTCCCCTCAGGAATAATGCGAGCTCACCCTCCCCTCAGGAATAATGTGACTCACGTAAAAAAAAAAAAGAGAGAGAAAAAAAAAAAAGTCAGTCCGTGAGCGTCAGTGAGCCGCACCGGGCTGCGGGCGGAGCCGTGACAGCCTCCAACGGTCCCGTTACGGCGGGTTTGAAGCTTTGCTGCGACTCGTGATGAATTTGCGCGCCTCATCCACGGAGCCGATCCACCTCCTGGCCCCCCCGGACAGCGTGAGCCGGAGCCGGGCGGGGAAGAGCAGAGCCGGCCTCAGACCCAGCTGGTACAGCTCCGACATGACTCCGCTGTATTCCGCTCGTTGGCTGGCAACTTCGGGGCTGTAATCCTCCAGGACCCGGACGGTGTGGCCGCGATATTCCAACTTTCCTCTCCGGCGCGCCTCCCTGATGAGGAGATCTTTCGTCTGGTACCGGTGAAGGCGGAGGATGACCGGGCGCGGTCTCTGTCCCGGGGCCGGCTTGGCGGCGAGGGAGCGGTGCGCTCTGTCTATCTCCGGCGGTGACGGCAGCGTATCATTCCCGAACAACTCACACAGCAGCTTGGAGAAGAAAGCCGCTGGAGACCCGGACTCGGTCGACTCCGGTAAGCCCAGGATACGGATGTTCTGCCTTCGGCTCCGGCTTTCCAAATCCACCACCTTAGCCTTCAGCCGAGCATTATCATCCCGTAAAGTCGAGCAGATGCCTTCAAGATCCGTAACTCGCTGGCTGAGGTCTTCTGTGGCGAGTTCAAGGGACGAAACCCGTTGGCCATGGTCCTCGACCGCGAGCCGCGTTTGGTCGAGTTTGGAGTCGAGCTGACTGAAAGTATTTTTGAACTCGGCGGCCAGGGCAGCGCGGTGTTCTTCCAGCAACGTGGTAATGGCCGCCAGGGTTAAGACAGCGCCAGCATCGTCCTTCTTGCCCGACTTGCCGCTCTTTGAAGCCATCTCGGAGGTAAGTGGGCTCGTTCGAGACAAAAAAAAAGAAAAACAGCAACAGGGAATCCTTTTTAAAGGAAAAAGTTTGAAAGTTTGAGGGCTTGGTGGTTTAAAAAGTTTGGCATTTACGGGAGCACTCACGAAGCACGTCTACTCCATCTGCTCACCAACCGGAAGCCTCAGGCATGCTTTTAAAAGAAAAACATCTTTTACAAAATTACAAGGTAGAAAACATTTGTTGAACATAAAAAACTGAAATGTATTTTAATTTCCCAGCATTTCTTAAATATTCCAGCAGACATTATACCAGCAAAGAACAATAACTTAAAATAAATAAATTAGCAAAATAAATGTTTTATCATTTCAAATGATAAATCAAACTTGTAGCTGAAAGACTTTGCAGATGTGCCCCTTCTAGATATTTGAGCAGAACATTCATTGCAAACAGCCATTCTTGTATTATTCTTTGCCACTCTAAAATACTTCCACACTGCTGACATGTTTGCACCGCACCACTTCACTCCACGCTCTTCGCTGTTTGATTTCGTCATCTAAACGCACCTGTAATAGATTGATTTATGTTGTTTTGGTTCCACCTGCTGGTGAATGTTAGGTAAAATTCTTATGTGGTTAGTTTCTGGTTGGCCAACGATTTATGTGGTGCGCAACAGTTACGGAGCGGCCAGTCTATTTCCTTATATTACAACGCCGTTATTAATTGTTAGTTTTTTTTCCCACTTATTCCACCGAACACCGAAAGTGTTTTTTTGCCATTTTCGGCCGAACAATTTCGGTTACCGAACAATCGGTGCATTACTATATTAATGTGTTGCAAAGTCTAGTCCAGACAGAACTTAAAGAGAGATGTGGATAAATAAAGGCCTTAACTGAAGCAAGATGGTAGATTTGTTTTCTATGAAAACAATTATGAAAGAAAGGTGAAGTCCCACTTGTTTTTTGTCATAATTGATTATTCAGAGGAAGTGCTTTGAGACACATTAGTCACTGAGAATTGTGCGTCGCTCCCTCGTGTTCGGGATCCAGCCGATTTCCTTCCCGTCACATCTGCAGCGCTATTCTTGCCGCATCAAGTCGCAGCCAATTAATTGACGAGTTGACCCCTCGGAGGATCAAACGGAGGCAATATTTACTGATACTTCCAACAGGTTTAGCAAACAAAGGCCCCGGAGATGTCAAATAGAAACCGGTCGCCATTAGCAGTGATAATAATCTGTGAAAGATCTACAAGGTGGCGCAACACAACGGGCGGCGAGGGACATTGTTATTTCTGTCCTGCTACGACGGAGAAGCTAAGAACAAATGTACTAATATCTGTGTGGCGTGGCGCTGGAAGGCGTGTGGAAAGTTTAATTAACAAATGAACCACCTGGCTGCACCTGAGTGTCCGAAATGAACCAGATCTGTCAGCGAAAAGCATCAAAAGATCCCGCTGGTTGTGTTCTTTCCTCTTTTTTTCTTTTCCTCTCCCGTTTTGAAGATGATCACACAATCGTCACCTCTGGCAGCAGAGTCCGCCACGTGACAGGAGATCGATGTTCTCACTCATCCACCAAACCACCTGCGAACTCAAACCTCACAGAGCTTCAGAAGGAATCCCTGCGGCAAGAGATGAGGAGCGACAGTTTCTGATGAAATCCCTGCATCTTATATTCTGTTCCCACTGAACACACGAGGGATAAAAGATCCATCTGCAGCTAAATTTCCGCATCTGATACGTACGTCAATGAGAGGCAAAATTGCAAATATAGCGATGGCAGCAGTTTGTGTTGTAACCCTTTTTGGCAGAGAGTTTGTTCGGGTGACGGAGCGATACGGCGCGGAGCTCAACCCCTTTTTCTCCATTCTTAGCTCCTCCACCTGCACTAAATCTTGAATAGGTTTTAAAGAAGAGATGTAAACGAAGCCGCTTGAGTTTCTGTCAAAATGAGACGGCAACTATATTCAGTTCCTTTTTGAAACAGAACTGCAACCGCCTGCAGTCATTTCTTCCTCACAGCCTTAGAAATGTGAGTGTTTTGATTCAAACTCCAGCGTTATAAACTCCAGCAGAGGAAATTCTAAAAATCTGACGCCGTCCCACTGACCAGTTGTTGTTTTAGAGGAAAGAAGAATTAAGCTGAAAGTGAGGAGGCCCCTTATTTCAGCTTGGATATGCAGCACACAAAACAAAGGTGAAGACGTGAGCCAAGAAATCCAAGCCAAGGCAAAATCAGGGAACAGATGCAAAATTACTGAAATGAAATAAAAATAGATGCAAATATGTCCATGAAACTATAAATATAACAGACACAATGTGAGGAAATTAGCCTTGCAGAGATATAAAATGTGCGAAAAAAGAAAGAGCACCATAAAATAGATGAAATATAACCACAAACAAATAACTCATTTTTAGCATTGGACAGTTAATGTTTCAAATAAGCATAAAAATGACAATAAAAAAAATTTAAATTGCTGCAAAAAGGCTGCGGAGATACACAGAAACATGAAAACCCTCTTAAAATGTGAATCAAAGCAGGATCCCATTTTCTGCCCCCTTAGCCCCACCCATACATGTGCATGTTCATGGTGGGGGGGCGGATTCTTGGTTCCTTCAAAATCAAATTGATGGCGTATCTTTGCTGTATTAGGGAACCCTACACCTTAAACTATACGCCAACGTGCACCATCAACAACATCTCTGGTTGACGACGACCCCAACAAATGTGATCGGGCCACCTGGTAGCATTGTTCTTCTTTTTCTTCCTCTGCTTTGTATTTCCTGCTGCTACGACATTTTCTTCGTTTTTCCATCCGGGTAGAAAGATAAACTGCTGCAACATTAAGAAAAGAAGCTGCACTGCCCCCTGCTGGCCGATGGTGTAATTACAGAGCGACACAAATGCCAACAAAGACGTAGGACTTATATCTGAGCTACGTGCGTAGTTACAGTACAGTAATCCCTCGTTTTTGGCGGGGGTTACGTTCTAGGGATGCAAATTATCGATTATTTCATTAATTGACAGTTGATAACCTTATCGATCGATCATCGATTAGTTGATAAGCGGCGTTTTTCCCCCATCTGAGATACAAACATAATTTTTTTTGCTTATATAAAATACAAAGGACATTTTAATGTATTCCTTGATCAAATATTTATTTGATACAAAAGTAACAAAAAGACATTTTTGTACCACAAGGAATATAATATAAAGTGCACTTCAAGGCTATTAGTAGTAGCAGCAGCCATAATAGTGTCATTTGTGTCAAGCAAATTTTAAGTTCTAGTTACGTTTTAAGTTAGAGTTTTGGCAGTGTTCAAAATAAAATTATGAGACCTGCTGTATTGGAGCACATTTTCTTTTAGTTAAAACTGTAGCGGGGACAGATGTTTAGAGAAACCTATGTATGTACCGGGTGAAGGCTGATTTATGGTTCCGCCTTAAATCCACGCAGAGCTCTGCGTGGATTTAAGGCGGAACCATAATTCAGGCTTTAGCGGAGCATATCGGAGATAAACCAGAAGAATATAGAGTGGATTAAAAATAAAAGTTAAACACTGAGCTACATGTGTCTCCCGTCTGGGCAATTGCAGAATCATTGCCTGAGCATGATATTACTAAAACCAAACATACCCGCCTCTTTTTTCTAACTTTATGTGCGCGGACCAGCGCGTTGTGTCGCATTAAATGTGGTCCGGGCGTAATAGCAGCTGGTGAAATTAAACGAAAAAAATAAATAAATAAATAAATAAATAGATTAATTGTAATCGTTAATTTTAATCGGGTAATTTCATAACGGCAATTAATCGAAAATCGAATAATTGTTAACATCCCTATTACGTTCCAAAAAGAACCCGTGATAAGTGAAATCCGCACAGTAGCAACCGCCCCAACACCGCCCCACCGCGACCCGAGTAATTGGATTTGAACGGGAGAAAAATGAGAAATGACTATGAAACAATATACAGTGGGACAAGTTTTGACTCGCTGCTCTTCAGACTGCCGCTGCATCCCGACTCGCTCTGCAGCGTCTTTTTCTTATAAAGCCCGATATGCAGTTGTGTTTTTTCCAGAGAAGAACATAGTTATGGGTCGTTGTTGTCGCTGTTTTTTTCTTCTGGGGAGAAAAAAGATTCTTATAAACCGACATGCCACCATGGATTATATCTGAGAACTGTAATGAACGATCCATCAAAGGGTCCCGTTCTTGAGCTGCTGCTGAAGCTCATTGGCCGTTCTCAGCCCTGTTGCTAAGCAACCAACATTATTGACACAGGAAGTGAAGAAGCGGGAAGACTGTTTAGCCAATCAGAATGCAGAACACGATGCACAATGTAAATCCGTGAAGCAGCGAGACCATGAAAGGTGAACCGCGTTATAGCGAGGGATTACTGTACATCAATATCACAGTTGTAAACTGATTATTTTCAAGTATTTTGCTGCTGCAACAACGCAGATGTGGTTCTGGTCTTCCCCTCCAATAATTCCTAGAACAGATTATATAATTTACTCTGAACTGAGGCTTGACTGTCCAACATCATATCACAAACAGAATGCATTTGCAATATCTGTCATCCCAATTAGACATTTCCACACACTGTTCAGCCCCACGGGCAACGTATCCGGATCAGCGGACATCAGAGAGGACGCACAGATCAGATCTGACCACATCGTGGAAACGGTCTTCCAGGAAGATGAGACGTGATCTCATATGCCTTACGATTGGATTTATTAATCTTAGATGTAAAACAATCAAAATGAGACAAAATAGGACAAAACAAATAACCATAACTACAAAATGTCCACAAACTGCCAGATGCAGACACTAAATGACTAGGCCTGTGTTGAAAAAAACGATTTTCCGATTCTAAATCGATTCTCATATTAATTCCTAAAAATCAATTCTTATGTCTAAAGATCGATTATTTTTTTTTTTTTCATCATTTTCGTCAGGTGAACTTTAATCCCAGTAGTCGGACACACAGTTTGTCATGACACTTCTGAAAAATGCCAGGTGCTTCATGGCAATATGTGTGCATGGTGACAGAATAAATTAGATAAGCTAAAATGATTTGTTTACTGCATGAACTGTTGCAATTTCTTTCTTTTTTGCAATTTAAATGGATATTGAAAGGCCTGTTTGAGTTATTTATTTCTTAGTTATTTCACAATAATTATTGTGAAATTATTATTTCACTAGTTATTTTACAGTCAAATAATTCAGAAACATTTTAAATAACACTAAGCCAAATCAATATCGAATCGGATCGAATCATGATAATTGATTCGGAATATTAAGAATCGGAATCGCATCGATTCTTGACATTTGAATCGATACCCAGCCCTATAAATGACTGTGGAAAAAACCCATTTGGACACAAAGAAAGCTTTGTTGCAGCACGGCACTAGTTCATTGTTCAACTGAGGCAGCAAAGGTACTGCAGATGAAGACAGCCGGGCCAGTTGTGCAGCATCTACATGTCCATGAGCATCATGGTTCAGATAGGCTTCTCTTCGCAGTGGAGAGAGAGTGAGAGGAAATGAGAACGACACACGTTACCAGAAATCTGCTCTCCGGTGTTCACATAAACTGTTGTGTAACAAAATGTAAAAATAAGAGCTTCTTTCTAAGAAAACCCAGCTGGTTGGCTGCGGACGCCGCACGGCTGAAGCTCAAATCACGGACACACACGTTCAGATTCACTCAAACTGCTAACACGCTGGCCTGAGCAGACGCATTCAGAGATGTTCGGTGCATTTCTTTAACACAAATCCAGGATAAACGGACCAGAAAGAGACGAGCAGCAGCGTGGACTAACGCTGGGCTGAAGTGGGTCACAAGAACGCAGGCGGTACAACCCGTCCGCTCCACTACATTAACGCAGAAGAACAACAACAACATGTTACTCCAGGAAGACATAATATGAAAGAATAGTATTTTCCACGGTTGAGTGGGGATATATGGATGTGTGAAGTGACTACCAACCCAAAAACTGAATCATTATTTCAAGAAAAAAACCCGAAACACACCCGAAAATGAACCCAAAAAAACCCGAAACACACCCAAAAATAAACCCCAAAAAAACAGAAACACACCCAAAAATAAACCCCAAAAAACCCGAAAAAAACCCAAAACACACCCGAAAATAAACCCGAAAAAACCCCGAAAAAAACCAGAAAAAAACACACCCAAAAATAAACCCAAAAAAACTTGAATAAAACCCAAAATACACCCGAAAAAAACCTAAAACACACCCGAAAATAAAACCGAAAAAACCCGAAACACCCCCGAAAAAAACCCGAAACACCCCCGAAAAAAAGCCCAAAAAACCCAAAACACACCCAAAAATAAAACATTTCTCAGTTACTCCTTTTCCACCTAACCGGTTCCAGTCTGGTTCTGGTTCTGAGCCAGCGCTGAGTTTGGAACTGGGCTTTCTGTTTCCACTGACAAAGAACTGGCTCCGGGCCAGAAAAAAAAACGGTTCCAAGGTAGCAGCAACTCTTTACTGGGCTAGAGGAAAGAACGGCTTACATAAGCGGAGGGGGCGGAGTTGTTAAGACCAACGGTAATGGCAAGACTGCAAGACAGCGCCATTTTCAAATAAGCAGCGTACGCTAAAAACCTATCGATGAGGACAAAGACATTGGATCTGCTGTTTTCTGATCCCAATGAAGCAGCGTAAAGCCAGAACAGCAGCTGTACAATCGCAAGGTCCACTATAGTTGTTGTTAGGAATGGGCGATATTTTACCGTTCACGATAAACCGTCAAAACAATTCCCCACAGTAAGAATTTGTCATCTTGCAGTAAAAACGATAAATTCCCGTTGATGACGTTTTTGTGCAAAGCCGGATTTATGGTTCTGCGTTAAATCCACGCACAACGTACAGGAAGAAAGAAAGAAAGAAAGAAAGAAAGAAAGAAAGAAAGAAAGAAAGAAAGAAAGAAAGAAAGAAAGAAAGAAAGAAAGAAAGAAAGAAAGAAAGAAAGAAAGAAAGAAAGAAAGAAAGAAAGAAAGAAAGAAAGAAAGAAAGAAAGAAAGAAAGAAAGAAAGAAAGAAAGAAATGAGCAAAGAAAGAAAGAAGAAAGAAAGAAATGAGCAAAGAAAGAAAGAAAGAAAGAAAGAAAGAAAGAAAGAAAGAAATGAGCAAAGAAAGAAAGAAGAAAGAAAGAAAGAAGAAAGAAAGAAAGAAAGAAATGAGCAAAGAAAGAAAGAAAGAAAGAAATGAGCAAAGAAAGAAAGAAAGAAAGAAATGAGCAAAGAAAGAAAGAAAGAAAGAAAGAAAGAAAGAAAGAAAGAAAGAAAGAAAGAAAGAAAGAAAGAAAGAAAGAAAGAAAGAAAGAAAGAAAGAAAGAAAGAAAGAAAGAAAAGCATAAATTCCCGTTGATGACGTGTTTGTGTAACAAACATGGCGGATCTGAGAGCGAGGAGTCATTACAGTTTTGCGGTACAGGTGTACTAATTTAATTGTTTTGTATTAATTCAATGTAATTGGTGTAGTTTAGTAGCATTTAGTATCTTTTAGAGCAGTGATTTGGGGGCTCCAAAGACTGAATGTGGTGATAGATTTATAGTTACAAAGGTGGAGTTGAATTGGTATTTTTTTAATCGTCATTTTTATCGTTATCGGGATAAATGCCAGAAATGATCGTGATACATTTTTTTGTCCATACCGCCCATCCCTAGTTGTTGTATGCAAACGCAGCGACGTAACTGACATTTACAGTGACCTAATGACGTGGCTCCCCTTAGCACCAGAGAGCCAAGAAAGAAAAAAACCCTGGCTTTAAAGTTTAAACTGTTCCACCAGATTAACTTTAATGCCAACTGCAAGCCCCAAAAAGCTCCTCCCACCAAAAAAAGTTGACCAAATTGTTTTCTTGGGTTCGTTACTTGTAAAACCATCTCATTTTTGACACTATTGCTGGTGCACTGTGAGTCAGAGACTGAAAGGCCAAAACAGATCATTTCCGCACTTATAAAACCATTCAAACAGCTCAAGTGAAATGTAGGTGGAGTCTCTTGGAAGAAACCACTCCCACCAGGTCAGAAGGAAAGGTGATCACCGAGAACAGCTTTCCATTTGGTACATCAATGGACGAACCTCTGGCTCCTATAGTATAATAATCCCACTGAATGCCACCACTCCCTTTCTGACGCGGTACACGACATGTGCTCCCGGCGGTCTATCCAGAGTGTAGGATGACTCATCTCTCATTATTTCTACATCTCCATAGACCAGTGTTTATGGTTTTTGCACCGCTGAACACTGAAAATGCGCATTCATGTTTATTAGAAAGGGTTTGTGCTCAGCTGCCCTACTGTAGTACCTCTCTTTGTCATTGTTGAATGATTTCTCTCTTTTCGCGCTCCACATGGACAGTCGCTGGAGAAAGAGCTGCTCTCCCGACTTCCCCAGCGAGTCACACTGATGCCTGAGCAGCAAGATCATCAAACAGTGCACCTTTTGAGCACGATCTCTGACCGAGTATAGTGACATCCGGACGTCAAGGTTCTTTTCATGTTAAGAGATAAGCGTCAGGCCGCAGATGTTCAGAGCTTAGTTGCACCACACTGTGCGTCTGTGTCACTGCATCTACATTTGTTGTGTTTCTCTACTCATCAACTCTGGAAAATGTTTCTTCTAAACTGCTCAGAGGTGACGGACGTGTTGGCAAATACAACAGTCTCATTATGAATCTGACATCCATGGTAGGTTACAGGCAGGACTCGAGTTGTAAAAAAAAAAAAAAAATCAGGGGGGAATGGGGGATTTTAAATATCCACTGGGCTTACATCAAATACATCAAAATAGTGATGCACCGATTGTTCGGTAACCGAAATTGTTCGGCCGAAAATGGCAAAAAAACTTTCGGTGTACGGTGGAATAAGTGGGAAAAAAAACGAACAATTAATAACGGCGTTGTAATATAAATAGACTGGCCGCTCCGTAACTGTTGCGCACCACATAAATCGTTGGCCAACCAAAAACTAACCACATAAGAATTTTACCTAACATTCACCAGCAGGTGGAACCAAAACAACATAAATCAATCTATTACAGGTGCGTTTAGATGACGAAATCAAACAGCGAAGAGCGTGGAGTGAAGTGGTGCAAACATGTCAGCAGTGTGGAAGTATTTTAGAGTGGCAAAGAATAATACAAGAATGGCTGTTTGCAATGAATGTTCTGCTCAAATATCTAGAGGGGGCACATCTGCAAAGTCTTTCAGCCCTACAAGTTTCATTTATCATTTGAAATGATAAAAAACCCTGAGCGCTTTAATGCATTTTTTATTGTTTTAAGGCCTAAGTTACAATGTTCAGTCAGTTAAGCTTAACGTAAGCTCAAAGATGGCCAAAAAATTTATTTTCCTAATTTATTTATTTTAAGTTATTGTTCTTTGCTGGTATAATGTCTGCTGGAATATTTAAGAAATGCTGGGAAATTAAAAAATGTTCAGTTTTTTATGTTCAACAAATGTTTTCTACCTTGTAATTTTGTAAAAGATTTTTTTCTTTTAAAAGCATGCCTAAATCAAATTTATTTGATTTATGCAATGGTGAAAAATTGGCAAAATAAATGAAAAACTGCAAAGAACCATGTTCGGTATTGTTCGGTATTATTGTTCGGTATTTATTATTATTTTCGGTTTCGGTTTCGGCCACAAATTTTCATTTCGGTGCATCACTACATCAAAACACAAAAATAAAAAACAGTTTTCTGAACTTATCAATATGCCTCTGTCCTTCACAGGATAAGTAAAATGGATCACTGCAAAAACTCAAAATCTTAACAAGAATATTTGTCTTATTTCTAGTTAAAATGTCTAATTTTAGTAAAAAAAAAATCTCATTACACTTAAAACAAGACTCATCACTGGAAAAAACAACAATTTTCACTTGTTTCAAGTAGATTTTCACTTGAAATAAGTAAAAAAAAATCAGCATTTGGAACAAGATTTTTTTGCTTGTAATGAGAAGATAAATCTTGTCCCACTGGCAGATTTCCCTACTTATTTCAAGTGAAAATTTACTTGAAACAGGTGAAAATTGTCAAATAAGTTATTTTTCTGGTGTTATTTTTCTGGTGATGACTCTAAATGTTGAAATAGCAGTAAAACCACATTCATTGATGAAATGACATAAGGGATGGAAAGGAGGGATGGCAGTTTTACAGGGGGGATGATTTGGACCGTTTTTATTTCAGGGGGGGATGCCATCCCCCCTCATCCCCCCTCAACTCCAGTACTGGGTACAGGTTGGACTGGATAAAGCAGGTTAACAAACGTAAGCAACCCTCCTATACAGTTTAGGGGTTTTAAACTGTAGTGTTGTTTCAGTAAACAAAATATGGCATTTGTCGTAAAACAAAGCTTCCCAATACCAGTATTCGAAAATATTCACGAAACAGCTGAAAATCAGTATCAGCAGGGGCGGACTTACCATCAGGCAAAACTAGGCGGTTGCCTAGGGCCCCAAGTTCCTGATGGGCCCCGTAAAAATCCTCATACACTTATGGTTAATACAGTTATTAATCATTTGCGCGTATTAGTTATATCTATGATTAATATCCTCTCGATAAAATGCCAGCAGAATAAGTAAATTTGTCCATTTTACTGAGCATGTGCAGAACGGATCCAAGAAAATGGTTGCAAAACAAAAAGAAACGGCGCAAAGTGGTGAGAGAGGAAGAGCAGAGTACCGTAATCGAGAAGAGAAAACACAACACAAAAATTAAAAGAAGCTACTCCAGCGGTACTCAAAAGAGGAGGAAGAAAACAAAACATTTACGTCGATTTAGGGCTGTTCGATTAATCGATTTTAAATCGTAATCGCGATTATGTAATTAGAACGATGTTAAAACGTGAACGTGAGGCTCTTTAGTGTAGGAGGGGGCGTTGTAACATCGGCCACCGGGCATCCCTCAAGCCAGATGCGGTAGACCGGCTCGTGTTCCTTGCAAAAAACTTGCAAATGTGAATAGCAAATGTAATGACTGACATTACACACCTCTACCTCCTTCATGGGTTGCATTATTATTTAGCATGCAAAGACCCAGTTTAGTTTAATTAGAAAATGTCTTGTTTTATTTAATTGGAAATATAACTTACTGTAGTTATATTTTTGTTTGCAAGTGCTGATTTGCTGATTTTTTTTTTCAGAGATAAAACTTTATATTTTATTATATTTTTTAAAACTTTTTTTCAACTTATTTTACAGAGTTTTGCACTTTATTCATTCATTTTTGGTTTAATAAGAGCAAAGTTTGCACTTAAAGCCCAATGGGGCAAATGTTCAATAAAAAAACAGCATATTTGAAATCATTTCTTTGCCTTTTGTCAATTCACAAAATAATCGTAATCGTAATCGAAAATCGTATTTTGAGAGAAAAAAAATCGAGATTTTATTTTTGGGCAAAATCGAACATCCCTACGTCGATTAGTATTGTTATCGAGAGAAATGGGTGGGCAGGTTCAAATCCCGCTCTCTCACTTCATAGTGTCCTTGGACAAAAAAAAAAAAGTTTGATTTATGTGATCCATCCTAAGTATTCTATTAGAGAACCTGCTGGTAGAAAATAATACATATGTATTCTGTTAGAATGTATATATCTGTATAATTAACCTGTTGCTTTGTCTGTTCATGCCTGCCTTTGCCTTGGGCCCCAAATTTCTTAAATCCGCCACTGAGTATCAGTATCAGGAGTATTTACTTCTGTGCACCATCCAGTACCAAGTGAACAGGATCTCAGTTCCTCGTTGTTGCTCTAAAAGCCATCACAGGAAGTTACACCGTACTGCCTTGCAACTTCCTCGCCAGGTGGACGAGCAGTGATGCGGGATGTGTTGGAGGGGTTAGATGTCTGGCGTGAGCATTATGCTGGCAACATGGCGTTATTTTAAGATATGCTCGTGATTTAAAGCTTTGGTTTCAGGAAGAAAGCACGAGTATTAGCGTATTAGCTGACTTCTCCAACACACCGCAGCGTCACACACGAACCAATGACTGAACTAATAACACTGACCACATGATGGCGCTGATGAAATTTTTGTTTGCTGTTTGCAAACAGCCAGCTATGGAGGACCAAAAGGGACATAATTAAAAATAAAGGCAGAAAAATATATATCGTTTTTCCTTTTCAATAAATGGAAAGGATCCTCCTTCTTCCTGTTTATTGACCAATGGTAGAGGAGCTGGACCAAGAAGGACCGCCCTCCTCATTTGCATAATGAGGCAGAAACGCATAACGTAAAGTAAAAAGAGGAGACAAGGGAATGTAAAAACAAGGAATGCACATATAAGGAAAAAGAAAAACTAAATATGTATATTTCTAGTTTTATTTTTGATTATGAAATAATTAAAATATTGTCCTCCATGGCCAGCAGCATAAAAGGAGACGAAAAAGAAAAAAGAAAGAGAAGAAAAAACAAGCTAATAGAAATGGTGTTTTTGCAAACCTCTGCATTGGCGAAATAACCCAACAGGTCCCAAACCGACTTGTTGGTCCATCTATTGTTTTTTTCTTGTAATCTCCAACTTCATCAAATCTGCTCGCAGCAAAATGTTTCTAATCGGTCCAAACAGTTCAAATGAGTTGTGGTCAATTTTAGAAATCTTGTTTAGCGGAGCCCCAAATGGTATTCAGACTGATTGATCACATTATTCAGCTTCACAACAGACACTATGATCCCCGATGTATCCAACGTCAAAATGTAAATATCTTTTTATTTCACTATTTATTCTATTTGTTGCCACACAAATTAAATTCCTGGATTTCTTTATGTAACAGTACAATATGTCCCAATTGTTAATTACAGGACTGTCTCAGAAAATTAGAATATTGTGATAAAGTCCTTTATTTTCTGTAATGCAAAAATGTCATACATTCTGGATTCATTACAAATCAACTGAATTATTGCAAGCCTTTGATTATTTTAATATTGCTGATCATGGCTTACAGCTTAAGAAAACTCAAATATCCTATCTCAAAAAATTAGAATATTCTGGGAATATTGATCTTAAACTGTAAGCCATAATCAGCAATATTAAAATAATAAAAGGCTTGCAATATTTCAGTTGATTTGTAATGAATCCAGAATGTATGACTTTTTTTTTTTTATTGCATTACAGAAAATAAAGAACTTTGTCACAATATTCTAATTTTCTGAGACAGTCCTGTATATCCATAGTCCAGCTATCAGAATCAGTCTGGTAAAGAACATATCATGCAACATTCTCACTTCTTGACGACTCAAAGATGCACGGATGAGGGATCTCTGAGGCGCCGTGTAACGCTTCTCTCTCCCCGCTGCCTCTGAGTGAACAACAAACACCAGGCTGCTCAGCACCAGTAATCCTTCAACGACTCAATCAACATTTGGAAAGCTGGTGGCACGAGGCTCGTATCCAGGACCGACTCAGGCTGCTTTGCAGCTCCGGCCTCATCATCTCACCGCCCCTATATGTTCATGCTCTACAGATCAAAACGAGGGCCGTGCTCCCCCCCTGTTAGGAGTATCCACCCTCCCCAACCCATGGAGCACAAAGACTCACGACACAGCGGCAACAACACACCCCTCCGAGGCCTCTTTGCCTCTTCTGCCTATTACCACCTGAAAAACATTGCTAGAATTAAGGGTTTCCTGTCTAAACAAGACATGGAAAAACTTATTCATGCATTCATTTTCAGTAGGTTTGATTATTGCAATGGCATCTTTACAGGCCTTAACAAGAAATCAATCAGGCAGCTGCAGCTGATCCAGAGTCTTTACAAACACCAGGAAACTGGACCACATTACACCGGTCATGAAATCGCTACACTGGCTTCCAGTGAGTCAAAGGATAGAGTTTAAAATCTTACTGCTGGTCTACAAAGACCTGAATGGTCTTGGACCAAAATCCATGCTTGATCTCTTAAGCCGGGCAGACACTGTGCGATTATCGGCTCGTTTTGAGCCGATTTTCCAGTCGTGCAACTATTTTTTGGATCGGGCCGGATTTTGACCCAATCGTTGGTCGTGCCTCGTGCAGTATACGTGGGGTAACGACGAGAGATTAACACCTCACAACGAGCTCCCGATCACGAATCGTGTGCTCGCAAGAAAATCAAACGTGTATGAAATCCTTGTCGTGCTACGATCCGATTTGCCTCATCCTTTCGCAGAGAGCATGCGCAATCTCTGATGTCACGTCAAAAACTATTATTTGTAGTTTAAAGTGTTGCAAACTCACATTACAAATCATGTTTTAATAGCAGAAAAAAAGACCACATTTCCCACGTCTGTCCAGCCAATTCCTTGTCCAATCACGGCGCTGAATCTTTTTTCATTTATTGCCACACAGAATGGCACAAATTGCTAAAGCCTGATTCATTCTGCGCATCATTCTGCGTTGGTGTGACGCGGAACCATAAATCAGCCTTCAGTGTGTGCTCTGTGTGCTATTCTGAACTTCTCTGTTTCTCATTTTGCTGGGACGTCGGGTCCCTCCGCCGAGAAAAAACTTTTGCGGTATGCGTTCATTGTTGTGTCTAAAAATGATGCGCAGTGCCCACCCAATCAGAAACGGTACAGATATTCTGTGATTTTTTTTTTTTATATATATAAAAAATACAGTACGGAAGAGTATTAGGGCCAGGCAGGAGAAAAATAAAAATAATATTTTAGAGGAGGAAGATATTTTTTTCATTATGCACTTTGAGAAAAAAGTCGAAATGTCGAGAGAAAAAAGTTGACATGTCAAGAATAATGGTGAAGTACAATTTCGAAAATAAAGTTGTTGAGAAAAAAGTCAAAATTTCGAGAATAAAGTCAACCTTCTGAGACTATCACAAACAGTGCATTAGGGGTGGGCAAAAATATCGATATGGCAATATATCGCGATACTTTTCCAGCCGATTCAATATCGATATTAAAAATTTGAATATCAAATTTTTTTTTTTTTTTTTTTTTTTTATGCCTAATTTTTTTCCCATTATATCACCCAGTGCTCCTATAAGTGACAGTCCTGGGCACTGCCACTCTCTACCAACCCTGGGAGGGCCCTGCACTGAGCTCAGGTTTTATTTCACGTTTTATTTCATTTTATAATTTATTTTTTATATAACACAATTGCCTGTCCTTAAAAAATGAAAAATAATGGACAGAGGTTTATTTATTTATGGATTTATATCTATACTGACTGATCACTGTGCCTGTCCTCGGTTTTAGTACCCATCTTTCTTGTGTTTATTATCATTTGCCACATAATTAAAGCAACCTCATACTAAATTTAATGTTAATTTCATATGATGTAAATAATATGAAAAACATATACAAATATGTTGTAACTTTAGCTTGTATAGTTATAATAAAACATTGTTTTGACTCAGTTTGTCTCATGAATTGTCACTATAATCTGATGAACGTGCAACTCGAATTTTAAGATCCATCACTATCATCTGATGTACATGTATACAACTTGGATTTTAAGATGTGTAATGCATTTTTAAATTTTTCGGTGAACAATGTAGAATATAATAATCGGGATATCGCATAATCGGGATATCGCAATGTGTATCGTATCGTGGCTCAAGTATCGTGATACGTATCGTATCGTGAGGTCCTTCCCAATACCCACCCCTACAGTGCATGTGACTGTCTTTACAAAATGCCTCGCAGGCCTCTAGACACTCCAAGGATATAAGTTAGTTAGTTGGTTAGTTACGGCTGCTCCGTGCATAGCTGTCAGTTGCTCTCCTAACTGGATTTGATGGGCCAGAGGAAACATTTCTTTATTCCCGAAATTGTATTTCAACTTTATTCACGAAATTTCGACTTCATTCTTGAAATTGTATTTCAACATTAATCTCGACATTTCAACTTTTTTCTCGAAATTGTATTTCAACATTAATCTCGACATTTCGACTTTTTTCTTGACATTTCGACTTTTTTCTCAAAGTGCACAATAAAAAAAAATCTTCCCATCTCAAATATTTTTTCTCCTGCATGGCCCTAATACTTTTCTGTACTACTGCCCTAACTTTTTCACAAATTGTGCTTTTTATTATTTTACCTCTTTTCTTATCATTTTATCAAAGTCAAAGTAGCTTTATTGTCAATTCTTAACATGTCAAGACATACAAGGAATCGAGAGGACGTTTCCCACTTCCCTCGGTGAAACATATAAAGTGCGCAGGCACAACAGATAGACAAGACATTTCCTAAAAAGTTTGCATAAATACAACATTTATTAGTACTAAGATGGTAGTGCAAAAGGCAATTTTTGTAAAAAAAAAAAAAAAAAAAAGAAACCTTCTTTAGGGTGTATTTGGACATTGACAGTATTTGACAGTGCAAGTATTGATCAGGAGTAGATGCATAAGTTTTCTGTATAAGTTAGGTTATTGAAGTGCAAAAAGGCCATTTTGTAAAGGCAGCAGAAAAAAAGTCCTGAGTACACAAGTTTATTTGTTATTTACTGTTTAATTGTGTCTTGCTGCTTTTAATGTTGATGTAAAGCACTTTCAGGGGTGATAGTAAAAAAAAATCCTGAGCCTGAACTTTTTTTCCCTGGGAGGTAAGCGAGCCCCTAAGCCAAGATATATGCCCCGATCAACACAATTGTCATTTTTTGTCCTCTTAAAGTGTAAGTCTGGTGTAAATTGACCCATGGTCCTGTTCTTCAAGCTCACCACATGCAGCCCATAGAAAACAGAATGAAACACATTTATTTTGGTGATTTCGGTTAACAGCCTGGAGCCTGGTGACGCGAGGCTAGAATCAATCTGATTGGCCAAAACCCAAGACCACCCCCTACACTATTACCGATTGGCTTAAGTATGGCTACTGGTGTGGTTTTGAGTGAAAGCGTCTCTCGGATCTACGCGAACGTAGTGCTGGGCGGTATGACCAAAAATGTATATCACAGTATTTTTCAAAATTATATCGGTTTCACGGTATATCACGTTTTTTTTTTTTTTTTTCATGCACAACTGGGTGTTAACCACATTTTCTAATGATTTGGAAAGGAATTGCTGCAGTAAATTGGCTTAGAATGGCCTATTTTACTGTCATGAGGAGGAAATATTGTAGAAAAACATTAATGTCCACACTAGTATAAATACAGGTTTGCATGGCCTCACAAAATGATGCCGTTTACAATGAGGTGGCAGCACTTATGATTCTAATGTAGGGCTGAACGATTTTTGAAAATAATCTAATTGCGATTTTTTTCCTCAATATTACGATTGCGATTTAATATGTGATTATTTTTTTTCAAGGTCCTGTTCTCATTTATTTTTCAACTACACAAGCAATAAATCAGTCTGTTTCAAGTAGATTTTCACTTGAAATAAGTAGAAAAATCTGCCAGTGGAACAAGATTTTTTTGCTTGTAATAAGTAGATAAGTCTTGTTCCACTGGCAGATTTTTCTACTTATTTCAAGTGAAAATCTACTTGAAACAGGTGAAAATTGTCAAATAAGTTATTTTTCTGGTGTTATTTTTCTGGTGATGACTCTAAATGTTGAAATAGCAGTAAAACCACATTCATTGATGAAATGACATGAGGGATGGAAAGGGGGGATGGCAGTTTTACAGGGGGGATGATTTGGACCGTTTTTATTTCAGGGGGGATGATTTGGACCGTTTTTATTTCAGGGGGGGATGATTTGGACCGTTTTTATTTCAGGGGGGGATGATTTGGACCGTTTTTATTTCAGGGAGGGGAGGGTGCCATCACATCACCCCTCATCCCCCCTCAACTCGAGTACTGCTCACACGGAACTCAGAACTTCCTCATAAATAACTCAAAAATCCCAGAGAGAAAAAAAACACCAGCAAGCTAACAAACAAACCAATAAAGCTCTCAGTTAACAAAACGTACCAGGAATGAACAACTCGCAGCCCCGCTGTTTTAACCTCTCCTCCATGAGCTGACGGGCTGCAGGTGTGGTTTAAGGTTGATTTATGGTTCCGCGTTACACCAACGCAGACCCTACGGCGAAAGCCCCGCGTGGATTTAACGCGGAACCATAAATCAGGCTTCACAGCGCCCGGCTCGTACTCTTCGCCGCGCGCAGCTCTCACCGACTCCGCGCTCATATATTTAATAAATTTATAAAGCCCATATATTAATAAAGCCTCACTTGGCCGAGCCCTAACGCTGAGGCCATGGTAGATTTAGGCTACACGCGGACACGCGGCACTGTTGACTTTTGCCTGCCGGCTCTGCTCACTGCTCGCTCCCATGTCAGTCCCCACACAAACAGCGGCGCTACGTTCCGCCGCGCGGCGCTCCCAACGTTGTGTACGCTACTCACCGGTATTACGGTATATGAAAAATTCATATCATAAAAAAAATAAACGGCAAACCTGATTTTTTTTTTTTTTTTCTCGAAAACACCTCGTATGCCGGAAATCCGGCGTGACGCCGGAGCGCTATCACCCCTGCACTTTGAATTACCTTGTGTTGAATTGTTGTATACCAGGGGTCGGCAACCCAAAATGTTGAAAGAGCCATATTGGACCAAAAACACAAAAAACAAATATGTCTGGAGCCGCAAAAAATGAAAAGTCTTATATAAGCCTTAGAATGAAGGCAAATGGCGAAAGGCGGAATGTCGAGAAAAAAGTCGAAATGTTGAGAAAAAAGTCAAAATGTTGAGAAAAAAGTCGAAATGTCGAGAAAAAAGTTGAAATGTCGAGATTAATGTTGAAGTTCAATCTTGAGAAAAAAGTCAAAATGTTGAGAAAAAAGTCAAAATTTCAAGAAAAAAGTCGAAATTTCGAGATTAATGTTGAAATACAATCTCGAGAAAAAAGTCAAAATGTTGAGAAAAAAGTCAAAATGTTGAGAAAAAAGTCAAAATTTCGAGATCAAAAAGGAAAAGAAAAAGGAAAAAAAAAGAGAAAAAGGAAAAAAGAAGAAGGAAAAAAGAAAAAAAAGAATAAAAGGAAAAAAAGGTCAAACATTTTTGAAAAACCTCCAGGAGCCACTAGGGCGGCGCTAAAGAGCCGCATGCGGCTCTAGAGCCGCGGGTTGCCGACCCCTGTTCTATACGAATAAACTTGCCTTGCCTTGACTCAGAGCAACAAGCGTCAGTTCATCTACTGTCTGTGAGGCTCCCCAAATGCCCGCCACACCTTCACCCCTTAACTTTTCTCTGCCATCACCCTCCATCCCTCCCTTTCAGATGGCGAATCTGCCATTTCAGACTCGCTGATGCCCCACGGTAAAAAGAAATACAGTTTTGGGACTCGGGGAGCGACGAGAGCGGCGTGTGAGACGAGCACAGCGAGTCTGTTGTGCGGGAGGGACGAGCCCAGCTGTCAAACCCCCTCTAAGTCACGCTTCGACAAAAACGGGCCCCGTAATTAGAAGGCTGCGTCAGATCTTGTGATTGGACGGATGTGGGAAAGCCGAGTTTAGATCTGCGAGCACGAACCCGGAGGATGAGAAGAAGCCAGCCAACTATCTAATCCGCAACGCCACCGAGAGACAAATCCTGGAGCCGCTCCAACGCCGGCAGCCGGACAATGTGGCAAGATAGGAGGAACGTTTACTTGTTTTTGCCGTTTCAAAACTCCTCTCACACACACGAGGAAAGTGCACTGCACGCTTACGAGTGTCGGCTTTCCTTCAGAGCTGATTTAATTGCTGCATCTTATCTCGTAAATCGTCGTCCAAATGCCTCTTAGACGAGTATTTCCATTATCTTTTAAATATGCTTTTTTACAAACTCATTTAAAGGAAGCAGCCTCCCTGGTGTTGCTTTGCTGGGCTACTATTGTGTAGACCTGCTTTCCCTCGTGGAGAAGCACAACTCTTGGTTTTGATGGGCTTTTTGAAGCCGGCGCCAGGCAACAGGCTCCCTGACGAAGCATCAGAGGAAAGAACATCCCACAAAAAAGGGAAAAAGGGCAATTTTGTTCTTTATTCATTTGTACCGTGAATGTTTGGTCTTTGATCCCCCCGTCCTCTCCCGTCCCCGTTTCCAGCGTGGACGCAGCAGGTGCCTTTTTCTTGTAAATTATGAGCATGTAATGAGGCTCATTTGTCACATATGACTGCTTAAGTTTCAATAGAAAATATACCTTTGGCCAAATCCATTAAGACTCTGATCGGCCTTAAGATTACTCTTTTTTTGTTGTTTTTTCCAATTCAATGTTGAATGTACATTTTAATTTGTTAATATAAAGCATATTGATTAGACAAAAACAGCAGATTTTTTTCTATTTCCTGACTAACGCGTCCTTATTAAACAAAAACAGTACTGTTACAATTATAAACCAAAGCACACATCTCCAGCTCTAATAACCGTTTACGTGACCTTAAAACCATCATGAGAGGACAATTTATGTGGTTTGAAATAAAAGGATGCCACAGGAAACAAAACATTTGCAGCAGCTGAGTCCTTGATGTTACAGTATTACGCACATGGGACTGAAATTATTGCTCAGTTCATTTGTAAATTGGAAAAGTTAGTCAATTGAATGTATATATTTATACAGATGTACGTGAGGGAACATGAAAATCGGGTTAAATCTGAATCCCAAAACCTTAAATGCCTCCTGCTCTCGTCTGTGTAATATTATTTTAGATGACATGTCTTCTGGGTTTGGTAACTCCTGATTAAACAAGAATTACCGCCCGCTCGCCTAATCACGACTGCTTTCCTATTCTATGAGACAGCGGAGAACAGAACCACGGAGGTGCTGTGATACACGGCCGACACGTCCCGCTGGTTTTAAAGAGCACTAGACTTTTCAAACTAGTTTTCCTGACTCTTGCCACCATGACACAGGTCCGTTGGCTCAGATGTGTTCAACATCCATCCAGCTGTATCCACATGAACCTGCGGAGGCCCTGGTATCCTCAGGTTGACGTCATGTAGATGTCAGACTCAGTTTGTGCTGTTTTTTCTTTCTTTTTTTTTTTTTAGAAACTGGATTCTCTGACTTCCTGCCATCTTTATCTGCTAAAATTGCATCAAATCAACTCTTTCTGCTGGCCCAACACATCTTGAATGTGGCACTTGGAAGCCCGGTTGGGCAACTGGGTAAGTCTTAAATATACATCACTCAGTGGCCAGTTGGGATCTCCCGGACACTGTGACATCACAGACCCAGAATAATCCCGCCTCTCCATCGTTACCTCCATCTAACTTCTCATCATGCCGCATGTGCAGTAGGCGGTGCATATCTGTAACTCTGACTTTTAAAAAGGCAGAGCCTAGCAGGCACGGTGGCGCAGCAGGTAGTGCAAGAAGGTCCTGGGTTCAATTCCCGCCGGGGACGCTGTGGGCGCTGAAATGCGTGTTAAGTCCCCCCATGACTTCAGCACCCACACCCTGGCGAAAAGGGCCTTTCTGTGTGGAGTTTGCATGTTCTCCCCGTGTTCACTTGGCAATGTGAGCTACCGTCACAAAAACATGCAACAGTCCTGGTCTATACATGCCCCCTCTGGCCAGATCTGGCTGGAATAACGTGATCCTTCTACGCGCTACGTCCAGCCAGAGAAAAAGAAGCGGCCTGCTCACTCCTCAGGTTAAGAAGGAGACCTGAGCTCAGTGCAGGGCCCTCCCGGGTTGGTAGAGGATGGCAATGCCCAGGACTGTCACTTAGGTAGAGCACTGGGTGATGAAAAAATGGGGAATGAAATCAGGGATAAAAAATATTTTAAAAAAAAAGGCAGACGAAAAAAAAGGCGCCTGACTGACGACGTCAAGTAAACGCAGCATTACAAGACCAGAGTACAATATGCCCCAGCAAACGTAGCATTCAAGACACAAGTGTAAGAAAAACAACTTTGTGAGCAAAAACCGCCAACAAAGTACAATTACTTAAAATAAACTTTCTACAATTCATGCAATCTCAACACTTTGTGACCAATTAAATGTTCTGTTAAGAAAGAAAGAAAGAAAGAAAGAAAGAAAGAAAGAAAGAAAGAAAGAAAGAAAGAAAGAAAGAAAGAAAGAAAGAAAGAAAGAAAGAAAGAAAGAAAGAAAGAAAGAAAGAAAGAAAGAAAGAAAGAAAGAAAGAAAGAAAGAAAGAAAGAAAGAAAGAAAGAAAGACTAAGCTGTTGCCAGGCAACAAACACAACACCCCCAAGTATTCCTGTTGATTGCTGGAGATTTTAACCAAACCTCTTTCTCTGCAGCACTTCCAACTTTATATCAGTTTGTCAGCTAATATTCATCATATAATTTCTAAATCTCCCTTCTGGGATTAAGGAACTACTAATAAATGATTACCATGAGTTTGGAGACTAGGTGGCAGTTGTGTTATGAACAACGTGCAGATGCATGGCCTACCTTGAACATTGCCAGCCCGGATCTCCTCTCTGCGTTTCAGAACTGGCATGATGGAGCGGTCTGGGATCCGACTCCTCCGCTCATAGCCTCGGATGAAGGGATGTGAAGGGGTAGGGGTTGCTGCCAGGAAAAGTCTAAGTTGCGATCAACCAGATCATAACTGGTTAAAGGAGGATTTTAACTCAGGTTTTAGAAGAACTTAAAAAAAAAAAAAAAAAAAGAAGAAGAAGAAAAAGACGGGACTCAAATCTCCGGCATCGTCCAGGAGCTCAGTTAAAGAAACTGGAACATGACAAGTGGAGAGGCTCCAGCGCGAGTCCTGTCCTCAGTCTCTTTCTATGTAATTGTCTTTCCCCCTTCCTTCCTCCAGAGCTGGTGATGATGCAGCTCGCCGAGGTTTCCCTCCAGAAGCCTGCGAGTGTGTAAAGCACTGTTGCCGTGGAGATGAGCGGCGGCGTGCATAGACGTGGTCCTCTTCTTCTCTCCTCCCGCCCCGTCTTCTTGTCACTCTGCGCCTTCGCTTAATCTAGCCGGTCATGATCGTCAGCTCGCCGGCCGGAGCTCCACTCGGCTCGTCTTAGTCTGGATGGGAGAAGAAAAAACACGAGGGACAAGAGTCAGACGGCTGAAGGTGTACGGACACGAGTCGGCGAAGGCTTAACTCACTCACGCCGTCATGTCTACATTCTCCTCCACTGCAGTGCAAATGCCTTCAGATACATCCAGTGCTCCTGTTTTCTGCTTGTGTTGACTCTACTGCTTCATAAAGTACGATTTTAAAAGCTAGCAGCCCTCTTTTAATGCGAAATTTTAGTGTAAAACAAGCTGGATGCCCATCCAGCATGTTTTAGACGTTTCCCTGCTTCAGCGCGCCGTGATACAACAGTTGTCCAGACCTTATGATCATTAATTTGAATCAGGTGTGTGGGAGCAGGGAAACATCTAAAACATGCAGGATTTGTTCAAAACTGACTTTTGCTTCTGTGTTTCTCTTAGGCCACGTTTACAAATAGCCGGACATTTACAAAAACTGATATTTCCCCCTCTATGTTTTGAAAAATACCATCATGTACATCAGATTGTTTTCAAAATCTCTTCATTTACACGAACCCGCATAAATACGCTGTTAAGGTGCTATGAGCAGCCAAACCTGCAGGGGGCAGTGTAACGAGAAGCATAAAGTCATGCTAGCCAATCGGAATCCTGGAAAAAAAGTCAACAAATGACACGAGTAACTAAATGACACGAATAACTACAGTGGCCAAACAAATACTAAACACAGGTCGCACACATGACACTGGTGACGTTTCTGTTGCATAATGTGACGTTCTGAAGCCTAAATGTCCGTTTCCCTCCGTTTACAAGAAAACGTGAAGAGTTTTTGCAAATCTCCACTTTGGCCGGCGTTTTCAGAAATGATCGTTTTTGGTGAATTTGAGCTTCGTTTTCGCGTAAACGAACGGCCAAAACTCCATCATTCATCTTCTAATGATGCTGTCATGGACTTAAACATTAAAATGTTTAGTGAAGCCTTAGATTGTCAGATGTCCCTCTAAGGGTTTTTTTTTCTGTATTTCTCTAAGAACTGCACTGCATACACTCATCTCGGGGTAAATATGCTGCAAGGAAGATTTTCAAACCATCAACCTATCAAATCAAATCAAATCAAACTTTATGTATACAGTACTTTTCATACACGAGTAACGCAAAGTGCTTTACATAATAAAATCAACAGTTAACATAGAAAAACTCACACACTCGTGGTTAAAAACACACATCTGGTCATTTTCACACACATCCTCTATGAAATACTGTTCTCCCCGAAGAACGTTCATAAGAACTTTCATAAACTTTTACAAACTGAGCAATAATTGCTTCTGTAAGACAATTGCGTACATCTTTACCTAATGGCATTGTGTTTAATGGTCCAGACCAGCAGATTGCCCAAACGTGTGCTTTCATAGAGGCCTGCAGACCTGCTTATTTACCCTCTTAAATCCTATGGAAGCAGTATGGGGATACTTGTTTGATTCTTGTTTTTTGTAATTGTAAAAATTAGTTTCATTACACATTTCTTTTTTTTTATTTTTAAAGAGGAAGTATTAACATCTAGACCAGGGGTCGGCAACCCAAAATGTTGAAAGAGCCATATTGGACCAAAAACACAAAAAGAAAATATGTCTGGAGCCGCAAAAAATGAAAAGTCTTGTATGTATAAGCCTTAGAATAAAGGCAAATGGCGAAAGGCAAAATATCAAGAAAAAAGTCAAAATGTTGAGAAAAAAGTCGAAATTTTGAGAAAAAAGTCGAAATGTCGAGATTAATGTTGAAGTACAATCTCGAGAAAAAAGTTGAGAAAAAAGTTGAAATGTCGGGAAAAAAGTCAAAATTTCGAGAAAAAAGTCGAAATGTTGAGATTAAAAAAGGAAAGGAAAAAGGAAGAAAAAAACAAAAGAGAGAAAGGAAAAAAAGAAAAAGAGAAAAAAAGGAAAGAAAAGAAGAAAAAAATTAAGAAAAAAAAGAGAAAAAGGAAAAAAGAGAAAAAAGAAAAAAGAAGAAAAAAAGGAAAAAAAAGAAAAAAAAGAAGAAAAAAAGAAAAAAAAAAGTCAAACATTTTTGAAAAAGCTCCAGGGAGCCACTAAGGCGGCGCTAAAGAGCCGCATGCGGCTCTGGAGCCGCGGGTTGCCGACCCCTGGTCTAGACATGGCTCTTGGCCACCTGTTGCAGTTCATTAAGCAGCATAATACTCATGTGACATTCATTTGTTGAATTTGCTAAAATTTCAGGTTCTTCTCTGGTTATTTTCCTGCCTGGGATTTTTACATAAAGAAATGTTAAAATCATAATTTCAAAAAGGTGTTTGTGTGACCCTTGTTTTTTTAGAAAATGTGTAACAGCTGCACCGTTTCATCCCGTAAAACATAGCAGTCTGACATAAAGACTCATCAGAACAACTGCTGGGCTCCAAAAACTGTTGCATGTCTCTGTGCCTACTGAAACTGCAGCAAGGGGAGGTTACTCATGATGCTTCTCACACTGCACATTCAGGTGATGCATCCACAAATCCACTCATTCCTACGAACCTCTGACATCATTGCAAAACTCCTCTTTCTTGTGTTTTTAAGTATTATTTATCCCAAACCCGCTGATTTTGGGGAAAACGAGTTCACTCTCAGCATCCAGCACGAGTTACCACGACAAGAACAACTAGTTGTCCGACTATGTGGTGACACTGCACAGGTGTCTGCAGGTGAGGGCTGTTTTACACAACAAACACTTGCTCTCCAACACCAACCATCTTACAATTGCAGTTCCTCGTCTGACCACTAGAGGCTGGCTGCAAAAGCGGGTCAATCTCCACTGACTCTCATGTTAAAATGTCCAACTTTAGAGCAGAAATAAAACATATTTACAGCCTGGTTCAAGAAACCATTTTGGTCTCAATCATTTAACTTCACATCCATGACAACTCTGAGGGAGGTGGGTTTTTTTGTACCACGCCAGGAGAGTTTATATAGAGAAGTGAATTTATCATTTACTATCATTATGGTCATGCTATTCGCGCTTAGTGAAACAACCACCCGTTTGTACGAACCCAACGTCGGCTAAATGCAACGCTCATTTTTGATTTTGCTGTGGAGTCCAACAAGTTAAACGGTACATCTCGCTGTCGTGTGTCCGAGAGCAGCTCTCTGGGGTCGGCTGAAGGAGCTGGGAGCAAAGCTAACTCTGACTGACATGTGATGGGTGTGTTTCCGTCAGCTTCAGAAGCAACATGGCCACGTATGAAGAAGACTTCAGGCTTCAAAACCAATTAACCCTTGTGCTGTCTTTGGGTCAAAATCACCCAATTCTTCTATCCTTCTTTCCTCCTGCCATACTCTCTCCTTCCTTCTTCCCTTCCTCTTTTCCTCCTTTTTTACCCTCCTTTACTCCTTTTTCTTCCTACCTCTCTTTTGTCATTCATTCCTTTATTACCATCTTTGCTTTTCCTTCCTTCTTTCCTTATTTACTCCATTCCTTCCTTCTTCCCTCCCTCCCTCCCTTCTTTCCTTTTCTCCCTTCCTTTCTCCCCTCCTTCCATCTTTTCTCCCTTCTTTCCTCCCTTCCATCTTTTCTCCCTTCCTTACTCCCTTCCTTCTTTCTTTCTTTTTTTGTTTCTTCCTTACTTCCTTCTTTCCTTCCTTCCATCTTTTCTCCCTTCCTTCCTTCCTTCTTTTCTCCCTTCCTTCCATCTTTTCTCCCTTCCTTACTCCCTTTCCTACTTCCTTCTTTTATCCTTTCTTCCTTACTTCCTTCTTTCCTTCCTTCCATCTTTTCTCCCTTCTTTCCTCCCTTCCTTACTCCCTTTCCTACTCCCTGAGTCTTTCCTTCTTTCTTTTTTTGTTTCTTCCTTACTTCCTTCCATCTTTTCTCCCTTCCTTCCTTCCTTCCTTCTTTTCTCCCTTCCTTCCATCTTTTCTCCCTTCCTTACTTCCTTCTTTTATCCTTTCTTCCTTACTTCCTCCTTTCCTTCCTTCCATCTTTTCTCCCTTCCTTCATTCCTTCTTTTCTCCTTTCCTTACTCCCTTTCCTACTCCCTTCCTTCTTTCTTTCTTTCTTTCTTTTTTTGTTTCTTCCTTACTTCCTTCTTTCCTTCATTCCTTCTTTTCTCCCTTCACCCTCCCTTGACCCAAAGACAGCACAAGGGTTAAAGTCATCAAGTTGTTTATCACATATTTGCACAATGAGACGCAGCTATCCAAGGAGCCATGATGCGACAACAAAAAAACTAATTATAGGATTGAAATTACACAATTAACTACAGAAAACAATTTTTTCAATTTGTAAACACCACAAACCAACTAAAACATTCACCATCTCATGTATATATATCACGATTAGGGCGCTGCAGTTTACTGCAAACGGATGAGAAAAAAAACATACAAATGAGCCTCATTGTTTTATCCTGAGCAAAATCAGAGACCCACAATGCACTTGTCATCGTATCAAATATTAGGGGTGTAACAATATATCGTGCCACGAAATTTCGCGATACAAAAACGTCACAATACGTGTCGTGGAGGAGACAAACTGTATCGCGATATTGGGTTATTAATATTAATCTATTGTGTTGACTAGAAACGCGCATCTGACCGCGACCGCGGCCGCGACCGCACCTCGACCCGCGGACAGAAATCTTCCTCCGCTCAGAAAAAACTAGTCCCGTTTTGTGGTCCTGTTTTGAGCTCTGAACTTTTACTTATGTAAGCGTTGGTGTAGAGTTAAGCCTTACCTTATTAAATTAAACCTTTTTCGGGTCGTGAGTAGGATAAACATGGAGACAACTTCTGCTGAGCTCCAGTGTACTTTAATGTCCGCTCAACAGCGTAGGATTTTAGAGCATCAACACAGCACCTAGTGCCGTACTGTGGCGTATCACTCCGCCCAATCTAAAACAGACTAACCACTACAGATAAACTGACTAGTGTCATTATAGTCCCTGATTTACATCAGAATATAAAGAATATATTTATAAAATAATGAACCCTGAATTACCAAAATAAACTTCTTAACAAAAAAATAAATCTCCTCTTACACTTATAAGGTGAGCATGAATCAATCTTTTTTATGATGTAAAATTGTATGTATTTATTTACTTTTATTTATTTATTTAATTTTAGTTGTTAAATTAGAAAGAAAAAAATGAAATCATACATGAGAGAAACTATTCAGTTTGTGGCAAAATATTTATACTGAAGATCATAATGCAAACCTGACATTTACTTTTAGTTCAGTTGTGGAAAATGGTTGGCCTGGCTTTCTCTTTAAAACTTAAACAGTTATAAAGCATTACAAACTGAAACAATAGGGCAAACACACAGCATTGTTTTGTATTTTGTGTCTTTCAAATAAAAGACAATTTTTTCCAGTCATATGTTCCTCATTCAAGGTTGTTAAAAAATACTGCTATAATATCGTATCGTATCGTTATCGTGACCTCAATATCGTGTATCGTACCGTATCGTGAGATTAGTGTATCGTTACACCCCTATCAAATATGTCACATCAAATCTTTTTCAGAGAGACTGAAAGAGAAACAGTTTGATAACTGGGCATCACAGTCAGGCGGCGTAACAGCTAAAGCTTTCTGTACATGCAAGTGGAGCACAAAGGAGGTGGTTGCAACATAGAGGTATTAAATATTTATCTGAGAAAATGAAAAGTATCAGAGGCCTTTGAAACTGCAGGAGGTTCAAGAGCAGCTTGATATCTTTTGCAAATGAGCAGGCAAAATGTTTTCGCACTTTAGCATTAAACACATACAAGTGTAAGATTATAGTTCAAATAACTGATTAATCTATTACTCTTTATTCTATTTCTGATTAAACAAAGAAGATTAGATTGTTTTTTTTCTCTCTGTAATTAGGGCCCGAGCAATTACAGTGCGAAGGCCCTATTGTGTCTGTAGGAATTTTTCTTTCTTCTTTCATTCTTTATTTTATGACGATATGAGGGCCCTTTTGTCCCCCTAAACGTGCCCCAAAAGTCAACAAAATTTGCAAGCAAGCCAGGCCTGGCGAAAAATGTGATATTTAATGGTTTGCATTAATGGGCTTGGCCTAATGGCTCAACAGCGCCCCCTAGAAAACTTTGTGCCTCAAGCCCCACAATACGGTTTGACGTACATGCACGAAAATCGGTACACACCTGTATCATGTCGCAACTTAAAGAAAAGTCTCTTGGCGCCATGGCCGAAGCCGAACAGGAGTTGGCCATTTTGAATTAATCGTGTCATTTTGGCGAAATTTATGCATTTCTTCGGCAGTTAATACGGCCCGAACCGTAACGTGCACCCAGGTGTGTTTATACCTCAAAATGTGCGTCTTGATCCTGCGACGACGCGCATTACTTTTCTCAGTCCAAAAGCGTTACCGTGGCGACAATAGATGCCAATAAAGTAGTTCCTACTTTCTGCCATAACTTTTGAATGGTTTGACATAAAGACTCGTGGGTGGTGTCATCAGACTCGGTTTTGAGTCCTTGAACATAATTGGTGCAAATTAGCCCCGCCCCTTCATCTGATTGGTCGATATATGATAGTTCCTACATTCTGCCATAACTTTTGAATGGTTTGACATAGAGAGTCGTGGCTGGTGTCATCCGCTAAATGTCCAGGCCTGAAGAATCTACATGCAAGTCATACAAGCGCTTCCACTGCAGCCTGAACGTGCACAAGGGTGCGAGGGCCCATTCATTGCTGCTTGCAGCTTTAATTATCTTTGTTTTTGAAGAACGGTCCTGGTAGTGGGTGGAGCTTATGAAACACACCTACAGATGTATTTTTACTTTAGCAGCTCATAGCCACTGAAATACCGCCTCAGTTTTTACTTATATATATATATATATATACTGTATATATATATATACACACACACACACACACACACACACACACACACACATATATATATTAGATGTGATTGGTCTCAAATACTCAGTGCAAAGGCAGCGAGTTGAAGAAGTCGACCCGCTCCATCCTCTCTTTCATTCATAGAGAGAACTGAGCCCATAGCCATCCCTTTGAATGTCTATGGTTTCTGGACTGTTAGTTGCATATAAAACAAACACATTTAACAGAGTCATTCTGTAATCTGGTTCATACTTCTGGCTCTTTCCCAACCACTCACTGTATGTTGGCAGAGGAAGGGGAGTCCTTTTTATAGGCTTTCTGTACGTATGCAAAGATAAAATTACTCCAGCTTGTCTGCAGGGACCTTATCTACACTATAGCTGGAGTGGAATGACATTTTTGAGTCTTGTTGGAGGCTTGAAATAGCTATTTATTTTGACGAAGGAAGATAAGTAAACTGTCCAAACAAGTCCCAACATTAACTGTCATTTTTCCTCAAACGGATTCTTTGTTCTCTTTCAAATTTTCTTCAATTTATGCCATTTTGGCACCTAATTAACACTCCTTACCATCTAATAATACATTTAGTTTTCTTTTACTGATCGACTAAATAAAAGCAGATTGATCAATAATAACAATAATCATGAGTTCCTTGTGTTTTGTTTCTTTCGTGACGGCTCTAACGGAGCTACTGTACCAGGGCGTGATTTTTGCATGAACATTTCTACACGGGTATTTCTGTGTGGGAACATGAGTGTGTGTGTTTCAGGGGGAGGTGCGGGGGGCAGCACATGTAGGTGCTCAGCTAAGCCTTGGGAAAATTGTCAGCGGGTATCTGCATGTGTAGAGTTTTAATCCTGTTTGACAGTGAAATGAATTATTCATTCAACAAATTTTATTATTCTGACTCTCAAAGCAGCATCACTATGATACTGATGGCACGCAGAACAACACGGGGACCGCTCGCATAAAACAAATAAATAAGGTTTGCCTCCTTGATTTGTTTAGTTCCACGGATATGAACCAGCAGGCTTTCAGGCTGGTTTCTAAAATGACTTCTGTAAACACAAAAATTTCGCTTTCTCTTTTCTTCATGACAGTCATCATCTTTTTTTTTCTTTTTTTTTTTTAAGTAAAGAGGCTGTTGTTTTATTAAAGTGTTAAATAAGTCCTCCTTTGAGCATAAATCCTTCATTAGCCTGAAACTCAAGAGGTGAGCAGGCCCTTTTAAAACTACTCAGTGTGGGAACTTCTCACCATTCTTTGGAAAGATGCCTTAAATCATTCAGACTCTTTCAGCTTTAAGACGTTGAGGGAACATCAACTTGAAGCCTTTTAAGAGGAAACCACAAAATATTTTGCTCAAAGAGGTAAAATATGGAAAAGGATTAAAGCTTGACTCAATAACTTTGCACATCTTGTTGTGACTAGTTGTGCATGTGAAGCACATTGAAGAGAATACCATTACAATTAATTCATTGATACTCACATTGTCATCCACCGATTTGACTGCATTTGAAATATAAATTACTGTACTTGTTGGCAGGTGGATTCAGAATTAGACCACTTCGGCTACGTTCACACTACAGCATAAATCCAGATGTTACTATGTACTACTGGATTTTATCATCTGTCTATGGACTGTTGGTGTCATTAAGACAAAAACAGATTTAACCTTTTTTGTCATGGTTTTTGTTTGTTTTTTTACAGTTTTGGTATTTAGGTTCCTGTTTTATTTTGAAACCCTGTGTGTTTTAGATTTGTCTTGACTTCTCTTGTTCCGATCTTCCCTGATTGTTTGCACCTGTGTCTCCTCAAGCCTTCTGCGTATATCTTGTCTTGTCTTTCCGTTCCTCCCTGCTGGTTCGTACCGTTTCTAACCTCGATGTGTCCCGTCCGGATTTGGATTTTTCTTGTAAATCCTGCTCAGCAGCGCCCTGGCTTTGTTTGTTTTGAAAATAAATCACGTTTGTTGGGAACTCCTGCCTCCTAGGAATGGGCGATATTTTACCGTTCACGATATACCGTCAAAAAAATTCCTCACGATAAGAATTTGTCATCTTGCGGTAAAAACGATAAATTCCCGTTGATGTTTTTGTGTAAAGTTGATTTTTGGAAGGAAGGAAGGAAGGAAGGAAGGAAGGAAGGAAGGAAGGAAGGAAGGAAGAAAGAAAGAAAGAAAGAAAGAAAGAAAGAAAGAAAGAAAGAAAGAAAGAAAGAAAGAAAGAAAGAAAGAAAGAAAGAAAGAAAGAAAGAAAGAAAGAAAGAAAGAAAGAAAGAAAGAAAGAAAGAAAGAAAGAAAGAAAGAAAGAAAGAAAGAAAGAAAGAAAGAAAGAAAGAAAGAAAGAAAGAAAGAAAGAAAGGATAAATTCCCGTTGATGACGTTTTTGTGTAACAAACATGGCAGATCTGAGAGCGAGATAGATTTATAGTTAAAAAGGTGGAGTTGAATTGGTATTTTTTTTATCGTCATTTTTATCGTTATCGGGATAAATGCCAGAAATTATCGTGATACATTTTTTAGTCCATACCGCCCATCCCTACTGCCTCCTCGTCTCTCCTGCAGCTCGGTCCTACTCAGCCTCAACGGGACATTTTTACGCCGTTACTTCTTAGCCTGCCCAGCCATGTGCATTGACTTCTTGAAAACTCTTTCTCGTCAAATGGATCCAGTACCCCTTCAACTTACGCCCATGTCCACAATTACACAACAAACTGAAACCAATCATCCATGAGCAACTATTCTAAACAGCCCCAAAAAACCGCAACATTTCTAACACAGCAAAGCTGGAATCTCCTCCAGTTCTTACTCCACAACACACCATATTGCTTGTTGCATGTTGACGCTAGTCTGGTTGTTGCTCTGCCTACGTCACATGCTCCATTTCTGATCGGTTGCATGTACATCCAGAGGCAGCTTCTTCTGCAGGCATCGGTTCTGTGTCCGAAATAACGGTCTAATCCAGGCAAACCAGACTAGTTCTTCATATCAAAGGAGGAAAATAATTGGGATGATTGGCCAGGCGAGTTACCTCCATCACTCTGGCAGACGGCATCGTTTTGTCGCTGCAAATAACTCAAAAGACTAATTGAAATCCTATTTGAGCAGTGAGACCACTGAGACTGAGATGTGAAAATGTGATTGTAATATCGTGGTCAGAAAAAACTGCATCTCAATGCTGTTGTTGGCTGTTGGAACGCTTGACAAATCCATCTTGACAGGATCTTGATCCAACTGTTTGGATCATTTACTGGATAAGCTCACCCATTGGTTTCCTGAAGAGTATTTTGAAGCCTCTTTGTCGTCTTACTGCACGCCGCCACGTTGGCGGGAACTGACGCAGAGCAATCCTGGTCAATCCAATTATCGGTAGAAGGAATGACATTTCAGCAGGAACACACCCAATTCAGCTTAGCTACCACAAATGAGCTAACATAGCTACACTGGCTACGCTCATGCAAACCTATGACTCAAACTATGTCACCTTACATTTGTTTTGTTTAAATATCTCCCAATTAACCTATAAAATAACCTCATTTTTCATGTTGCTACCAAAACGACATCCAACAGTCACCAGGTTTATGCAATCGAGAAAGAGGGAGTCCCGTGCAGACGAGGAAAGTCATGTTCATGTTTAACACCATAGACTGTCAATCAAAACTCCCACAACCCTAATTATACATCACTTTATATAACTTTACCTGATAAAAAGTATGAGAAAAACGTACCCTTGGTACAGGGGTCAAGGATGTGGACTCAAAACTGTTCCTTGAACCGGTTTGTAAATAGGTTTGAAACCGTAACAAGAGGGTCAGTGGATGCAATTGTCTTTACTTCCATAATTGAGCCAGATTAGTAAACTGGATGCAGCTGCTTGATTCTGGATCCTGGCCAGCAGTCTGAACACAGCCTTAGATCTCGTACCCTCTGCCCTCTGAGGCCAGATGCCGACGACGTTCATTAAATACTCATTAAGCTCACACTGGAAAGTCGAGTACACCCAAGCCTCGTTAGACTTCTGCTTCATTTAAGGAGATTTATTCACATTATTTTTCCAAAGATCTACTGCAGATTCATCGAGGCAGAAAAGGAAAAGTGATGGAGGAGGAAATAATCAGAGCATTGAGAGGATCCAAACAGCTCAGCTCATATAAGCACAATAAGGGCGGGAACTAGGGCTGGGCGATATGTCGAGATTTTAATATATATCGATATATTTTCAAACACGATATGGTATGAGACAATATCGTTTATATCGATTTAAAAAAATATATATATATTTTTTTATTTTTTTTACATTTTTTTTTTTTAATGATTTTGATATAGCTTATTTTGTGACAAATTGACTTGAATGTTTTATTTGAGATTTGCACAAATGTTTTGTTATTTGCACAACTGTCAACCTCAGTGGAAAAGTCTGCCTGTTACTGTCTACATTGTATTAATTGCACAGTGTATTTTAATTTAATTGTTATGCAGGAAAGGGATATTTGTTTATTTTATTCAAGAAGCATTTTTATTCTATATATGCAGGCAGTTTATTTTTATTTCATTTGTTTTATACACGTTGATATTGTGCAGACCTCTGTTAATAAAGGTACCTGTGTGACATTTGGCACAAGGCTTTGTATTAAAACTGTTTTTTTAAGGGTTTGCCTCAGAAAAAAATTAAGCTAACAGAGATGCTATGCTATAATGCTTTGGGGGAAACCCCAATTAAGGCACAGAAAAAATATCGAGATATATATCGAGTATCGCCATTCAGCTAGAAAATATCGAGATATGACTTTTGGTCCATATCGCCCAGCCCTAGCGGGAACCAAAGTGAACTGAGGTTAATACATGCACCTGAACACAGCACTGGACTAATGGTACGAGTCAACTTATGTAAGCTGACAGAGAAAGATTTAGCCAAATTCACTGAGTATTTGAGGCTGGTTTCTGCCATGAATTATAAATAGTCCTTGAGTGAGAAGTCCCTCTTGCTCCACAACACCACTGTGCAAACTGATAAATGACAAATGCACACAATTCATAGAAATACAATGGTAAATATGTATAAAAATGGGGGAAAAGACCGGAGGGACGGTCTGGTGAGCAAATCGGTCACAGCAGAGTGGAGAAATGTTTCACCGTGAAGGCAAATGTGGCAGAAAAAACACAAAAATAACCTTCCCAGGGAACCTGCTATTGGAAGTTTCATGCACGATACATGCCCATCATGCAGGCAGACACGTGCACGCTCTCTCGCCCCGGTCAGCTGTGCGCTGCCTTCGTCATGCATGTGCATACACTGACCAGCGGAGAAGTAGTTGGTAAGCCGGATCAATTCACTACTCACCTAATTAACTCGTTTCTGTAACACATAATTTATGGACTGTGGTGGAGACGTGTTTTTACAGAGGAGCAGAGCTGAGACACAAAAGCAAAGACAGAGCAAAGCGAGTGGTCCTTCATATTCCTTCATGACGACACCCCCACCACCCACCCCTCTCTCTCTCAGAACAATCAAGAGCGAGGGCTTCGTTAAGCCCCTTCAGCGGCTCGTAAGAAGCGGGCGGGTGTGGAGAATAAAGTAGCTGGTGTTGGGCCTAAGCTGCTCGGCTACCTGAGGGCTGAGGGCAAGTTAACGTCCACGTAAATACCAACTCATTCAGAGCGGAGTACTCTAGCAGTGTCAGTGCTTGAAAACAGTGCTCACCAAAAAAAAAAGGTGTGGCAGAGAGAAAACAGTCGAAGCATCGAACAAAACCGGAGAAAAGGAGGAGGAAAATGTGACAGAGAGGAAAGAGAGGAGGGTAGAGATGGAATGGGATGTGATAAGTTCTGTTTTTTTTTTGTTTAATCCCTCTATTTAATCTACAACCTGCACATGCCTTCCATCACAGATCAAACCCACAGCGATGCTACGTCCACAGATCGAACCCCAACTAACGGCTAAGAGAGGAGGAAAATGGAAAAGAAAAGGGGATGGAGAAAATAATTTAGGATTAAAAGAAACTGCGAGGGGGTATAAACAGAATCAGTGAGTGTTCGATTCCTGGGGGTGGGGGGGGCGGAAAAAAAAGCTGTAAGATTGTGTGATGTGATGTGTGGGATGGGAAGGAGCAGAGGCAGCAACAGAAGCGATGGCTGCTGAGCGACTCGCAGGAAGAAAATAAGCACAAATCGAGCATGAAATGGGCTGCACTTTTAATGACTTCAGATGGCCCTTTGTTCAAAAGTGCGGCAAACTGAATTGGTATCGTCAGAACATGCCCCCCTACCCCCCCTTCCCAAATTACACAAATTTGGGCCAAAATACTAAAAAAAGAAGCAAAACCAGTGTTACTGTCAGGGCTTAAACTGCTGCAAAGACGTCTTCGCTAGACGGAAAGGGTGGATGAAATGATAAAATAAAATCAGAGACGACAATTAAAAATGTGTGCACTTGATGAGGATGAGAACGATGGGTGAGAAGTGGAACCGCTCCGAGAGGAGACCGAAACGGACTTTCTGGCGGCGCGTCTCTGAGGTCTAGTTTAGTGTGCGAGTGCATGTGTGTGTTAATGTGTGTTTTATGTATACGTAAAGCACACACAAATACACACAGACAGACAGACAGACACTAAACGATAGTTAACCTACCTAGAGTAACATTTAAGAATCCCGCAAGAGTGTGATGCAAAGAAAATGGGTGTGGAGGGACCAAAAAAAGAAGGAGAAGAAGAGGGGGGAAAAAAAGAGTCATTCATGAGGAGTTTCTGTTTAGTTCTCGTTGAAGAAAATTTATAAAAACATCAGACTTTTAGGACAGAGAGAAGTGGAGGATGGAGAAGGAGGAGGAGGAGGAATCGATGAGCGGCAGCTGAGATGAGAAGCGGCGAGGAAAGACGGACAGGAGCGACGTGGCGGGGGTGAGAGGAGGCGGCGAAAAAGAGTGAAAAAGGGAGACGCAAATTAAAAGAAAACTCCCTTCTCCTCTTTTCTCCCAGTCATGAATATATGAAGTTGTTCACCACGTAGATGGAGAAATAGATGAGAAGGCAGATGGCAGAGAGAGAGACTATGTGAAAAGATGAAGCACCTCCCAGCACCGCGATGAGGAATAAGAAAAATATAAAACGAAAGAAAAAATTGAATACTCCGAAGCCTTCCGTTTTTGCTCTGTTAAGTGAAGCGAGGAGGAGGAGGAGGATGGGGGGGCGGGATGGGGAGGGGGGGCAACGCTCAGCTGTACCCCCCTCTCTCTGCAACTGGTCAGTCTTCTTTAATCTCCTGCTCTCCTGCGGACGAGCTGCTGGCGTTTGGCCCGACGCGGCTGTCAGATATCAGGCGGGCGGCATGGCCGGTTGTGCCGCTCTGCAGCGACGCTCAGCGCGGATCCCAGTCACACTTCTGGCTGGCGGAGCGCAACTCCGACGGCACTCGCTCGCTCTCCTCCCTCCGCTCAAGAGAGGAGGGGAGGGAGGTGTGGAGGTGGGTCCCACCGCGGCTCTGTGAGGCGCAACAATAAAGACGGGCTGCTGCAACAATTGTGAGGAAAAAGAGTTTCTTTAAAAACCAATGGCTCCCTCTGTTGTTGCGCCGCGCTCAGAGATGGGAATGAAAACAGGAATCTGCAGGACTTAACGGGGGATTAGTTACTTGGCAGGAGGGATGGGCGGTATGGACTAAAAAATTAGGAATTTATCGTTTCTTTCTTTCTTTCTTTCTTTCTTTCTTTCTTTCTTTCTTTCTTTCTTTCTTTCTTTCTTTCTTTCTTTCTTTCTTTCTTTCTTTCTTTCTTTCTTTCTTTCTTTCTTTCTTTCTCTTTCTTTCTTTCTTTCTTTCTTTCTTTCTTTCAGGCTCATATCTTTCTTTCTTTCTTTCTTTCTTTCTTTCTTTCTTTCTTTCTTTCTTTCTTTCTTTCAGGCTCATATCTTTCTTTCTTTCTTTCTTTCTTTCTTTCTTTCTTTCTTTCTTTCTTTCTTTCTTTCAGGCTCATATCTTTCTTTCTTTCTTTCTTTCTTTCTTTCTTATATCTTTCTTTATTTCTTTCTTTAAGGCTCATATCTTTCTTTCTTTCTTTCTTTCTTTCTTTCAGGCTCATATCTTTCTTTCTTTCTTTCTTTCTTTCTTTCTTATATCTTTCTTTCTTTCTTTCAGGCTCATATCTTTCTTTCTTTCTTTCTTTCTTTCTTTCAGGCTCATATCTTTCTTTCTTTCTTTCTTTCAGGCTCATATCTTTCTTTCAGGCTCATATCTTTCTTTCTTTCTTTCATGCTCATATCTTTCTTTCAGGCTCATATCTTTCTTTCTTTCTTTCTTTCTTTCTTTCAGGCTCATATCTTTCTTTCTTTCTTTCTTTCTTTCTTTCTTTCTGGCTCATATCTTTCTTTCTTTCTTTCAGGCTCATATCTTTCTTTCTTTCTTTCAGGCTCATATCTTTCTTTCTTTCTGTCTTTCTTTCTTTCTTTCAGGCTCATATCTTTCTTTCTTTCTTTCTTTCAGGCTCATTTCTTTCTTTCTTTCTTTCTTTGAGGCTCATTTCTTTCTTTCTTTCAGGCTCATATCTTTCTTTCTTTCTTTCTTTCTTTCAGGCTCATATCTTTCTTCTTTCTTTCTTTCTTTCTTTCTTTCAGGCTCATATCTTTCTTTCTTTCTTTCTTTCAGGCTCATTTCTTTCTTTCTTTCTTTCTTTGAGGCTCATTTCTTTCTTTCTTTCAGGCTCATATCTTTCTTTCTTTCTTTCTTTCTTTCAGGCTCATATCTTTCTTTCTTTCTTTCTTTCTTTCTTTCTTTCTTTCATGCTCATATCTTTCTTTCAGGCTCATATCTTTCTTTCTTTCTTTCATGCTCATATCTTTCTTTCAGGCTCATATCTTTCTTTCTTTCTTTCTTTCTTTCTGGCTCATATCTTTCTTTCTTTCTTTCAGGCTCATATCTTTCTTTCTTTCTTTCTTTCTTTCTTTCTTTCTTTCTGGCTCATATCTTTCTTTCTTTCTTTCAGGCTCATATCTTTCTTTCAGGCTCATATCTTTCTTTCTT
The DNA here is from genome assembly GCF_033807715.1 of Cololabis saira. Taxonomy (NCBI): domain Eukaryota; kingdom Metazoa; phylum Chordata; class Actinopteri; order Beloniformes; family Belonidae; genus Cololabis; species Cololabis saira. The sequence goes on along the minus strand of NC_084587.1, from coordinate 11,915,403 downwards.
TCTTTCAGGCTCATATCTTTCTTTCTTTCTTTCTTTCTTTCTTTCTGTCTTTCTTTCTTTCTTTCAGGCTCATATCTTTCTTTCTTTCTTTCTTTCTTTCAGGCTCATTTCTTTCTTTCTTTCTTTCTTTCTTTGAGGCTCATTTCTTTCTTTCTTTCAGGCTCATATCTTTCTTTCTTTCTTTCTTTCTTTCAGGCTCATATCTTTCTTTCTTTCTTTCTTTCTTTCTTTCTGGCTCATATCTTTCTTTCTTTCTTTCAGGCTCATATCTTTCTTTCTTACTTTTGTAATACTGTACACTGACCCGGTCTTTATACGTTTTGACCGTATAGAAACGTAATTCTTGCCATTGTAAGAATGAGATGTACCTGCTGTACTCTACTGCCCTTACTTTTTAACAACTTGTGCTTTCAATTATTTTCCCTCTTTTCTTATCATTTTATTTTTTATTTACTGTTTAATTGTGTCTTGCCGCTTTTAATGTTGATGTAAAGCACTTTGAATTACCTTGTGTTGAATTGTGCTATACAAATAAACTTGCCTTGCCTTATCTAGTGTTTTTTTTCCTTTTCAATTTTAATTTTAGTCTAGTCTTTGGGTGAAGCTATCATTTTAGTTTTTATTAGTTTTAGTCACGTTCATTCTCCTTTTAGTCGTGTCAAGTTTCAGTCGACTAAAAGTCTGAGCATTTTAGTCTTATTTTAGTCAGAATTGTCCAGGACCATTTTAGTTTAGTTTTAGTCAAAGATTGTATTTAGCCAAACCCATTTTACAATTCAAACAAGGTTATCTTATTATTATATTATTATTGTTACCTTATAGACTCAGGAATACATTCATTCCAGATACAGAAGACTCTAATTTGAGTTTACAACATATTTATTTTTCTTTAATAATTATTTATTATTTATTTACATTTCTCCCCATCTTTTTCTTTTTCAATGAGAGATTGGGTTTTCTTTTCCACGTCTATGTAGGAAAGTGTATCCAGAGATGGATCTTCTTCTTCTTCTCCAGTCCCAGAGCAGATCCATCGCCCCCTTTCTCTATGTAACTTAGTTTTTAATGGACGTGAACCTAGAGCTCTGCGTTAACGGCATCAGCCTCTAACTCTGCAGCTGCATCTTCTGGATCTGATTCCCCGCTGCAGCGACTGGGATTGAGGACTAATGTCACCCAGCAGAACTAAACCAGAGGAAACTACTGAAAACATGGACATTAAGGATCTTTGGTAGAACATTTTGTCTCGTCTCGTTTTGGTCAACGAAAATGAAGACTTAGTCTCGTTTTTATTCCTCTACGATATTGCAGTCTAGTAGAAAAACTAAATTTCCATATATTACATACAGTATATATATATACAGACACACACACACACTAATTAATTATTTATTTTTTTTTTATTTTTTTTTTTAGTTATCCTATCCAGATTCCAGACAGAATAAGCTGCTGAATCATTTCATTTTCAAGAATGCACATTTCTTATTTCACTTGAAATATGGCAGATATGTTTACACTAAATAAATTTGATGGAAGTACCGCCAATTTTCCGCCAATAGAGGGCGCTCTCATGCAAGTGCAGCTTTCCCTGGTCAAAGTTAAGTAAGTCAAAGAGCGAATGTTTACATACTCATAAAATAAATTATTTTGTGTCTTTGAAAAATACATGTCAAATGTTCAAAAAACCTTGTTATTTACTTAATGAGTGTTGTTAGAGGAGCTGAGTTAATTGATTGGCTATTTATTTGCAAAGGTAGCCACAGATGAAGACAAAATCAATCTTGTATGGAAAAAAGCATTAAAAATCACAATAATCGAAGAATCGTGGCACCAATAATCGAATCGAAAATCGTTATAATCGAAGAATCGAAGCTCCAATAATCGAAATCAAATCGAATCGTACCCTTGTACCCTTGTTTGCACACCCCTACTATTTAGTCCCCTTTTCCACTCACTCTCATTTTCGGATTGTTCTTAGCCATCTCGATATGAGACTCTCCAGCGTTCTCCGTTCTGACTTCCGTCTGTTTTTGGACTCCTGTTCCCCGGTACCCGACTTTTTCCTCCGAACCTGACGCTGATTACTGCCTGGTCCTTGATTCCTGCCTGCTCTTCGCCTCTGATGTGGCAAATAAAAGTGAACCAGATAAACTACCACTGTGCTCTTGTCTATTGCATTTAGATTCTCTGCCGGGCCATTACAACCTGCTTGCAATTAACCAGGTACATTGGTAACAGGTGCCAAAACTGGATGATGATATTAGGTTTGGAGTTGTGGTCCTTTCTTGGGAGTGTATAACAAGCCATGATGTTGCTAGGGTCGATCTTTATATCTCTATTATAATATATTATATAGTCTAACAGGTCTTTGTGCCAACTACAAATGCAGGTTAAAGTTCTGCTAAACCGCAGACACATTTGGGCCTAATCTGGGCTAGTTTTGGCACTTTTGGCTCAGTTATGGCAGGTGTGTCCCAGAGTTCATAACCTGGGCCAGACATGATGGCAAAACACTTTCATAAGCAAGTGTTTTGGGGGGTTTTGTTGTTGTTTTAAAGATTTCGTGCCTTTTTATTGACAGTCCATTACAGGAATAAGGAGAAGAGAGGGAAGGAGAAGACACAAAGCTAGGGGTGTAACAATATATCGTGCCACGAAATTTTGCGATACAAAAATGTCACGAAACGTGTCGTGGAGGTGACAAACTGTATCGCGATATTGGATTATTAATATTAATCCATTTTGTTGATTAGAAACGCGCATCTGACCACGCGTGACAACCGCGCCTCGACCTGCGGACCAAAATCTTACTCCGCTCAGAAGAAACTAGTACCGTTTTGTGGTCCCGTTTCGAGCTCTGAACCTTTACTTATGTAAGGCTGGTGTAGAGTTAAGCCTTACCTTATTAAATTAAACCTTTTTCGGGTCGTGAGTAGGATAAACACGTGGACAACTTCTGCGTGAGTTCGAGTGTACTTTAATGTCCGCTCAACAGCGTAGGATTTTAGAACATCAACACAGCACCTAGTGCCGTACTGTGGCGTATCACTCCGCCCAATCTAAAACAGACTAATCACTACAGATAAACTGACTAGTGTCATTATAGTCCCTGATTTACATCAGAATATAAAGAATATATTTATAAAATAATGAACCCTGAATTACCAAAATAACCTTCTTAACAAAAATAAATCTCCTCTTACACTTATAAGGTGAGCATGAATCAATCTTTTTTATGATGTAAAATTGTATTTATTTATTTACTTTTATTTAATTTTAGTTGTTAAATTTCTGGAAAAGAAAAAAGTCAAATCATACATGAGAGAAACTATTCAGTTTGTGGCAAAATATTTGTACTTGTATGAAACTGAAGATGCATAATGCAAACCTGACATTTACTTTTAGTTCAGTTTGTGGAAAATGGTTGGCCTGGCTTTCTCTTTAAAACTTAAACAGTTATAAAGCATTACAAACTGTAACAATAGGGCAAACGTACAGTATTGCTTTGTATTTTGTGTCTTTCAAATAAAAGACAATTTTTTCCAGTCATATGTTCCTCATTCAAGGTTGTTAAAAAAATACTGCTATAATATCGTATCGTTATCGTGACCTCAATATCGTGTATCGTACCGTATCGTGAGATTAGTGTATCGTTACACCCCTACACAAAGCCAATGTCCATAGGCCAGTACACCGCGAGGACTGCAGCCTCCCTACATGAGGCACCTGCTCACCTGCTCAGGTGAACTATCAGGCACTCTGGCACACCCTGGTTCTGACATGTGATGCAGCAAGTGTTGTGAGGTACAAAGGCCCAAAGAAAATGAATCAGGCCATGTCAGGTGGAAATGTGGCCGGGTTTAGGCAGCCACATTCGTCCTGAGGTAATGCCGTCAATCAAAGCCAAATGTGGGCCCAAAAAAAATCCCCAAAACAGTTGTGGGCCAAGCCTGAGTCAAGCATTCTTTACGATCGTCTATCATGCTAAGAAGAAACTCAAGCAAAACTCCAGCAGCTGGTCTCCATATTTCCCAGATGTATACGGCCCGTTAAACGAAGAGATGCTTCTCCGTGACGAACATCGCCCTCTTCCAACAGTTTTGACACGCTGCTGCCATTAAATTAAAAATGAGGTAGTTTTATTGAGAAATTGTAAAATGTCTGACTTTTCTGCAGCTGATGTACTTTCTTTATTCTCTTGTGAATAAAATATGAGTTTATGAGCGCTGCAAATTATGGCTGTTCTATTTTATTGGCATTTTACAAGTCCAAACTTTTTTTTTTAGGTTAGAATGGTAAATATGGTCATTTAAACTTCTTATTGCAATGAGATTATTAAAATTTTTAGCAAAGTATGAAGGCTACAAACATGTCTCACGGTTTCCTACTACATGTGTGAAAACATGTGTGATGTGGACTTTCAACAAATTTATAATCATTTAAATTACTGATTAATTTATATTTTTCTGTCATAGTGTAAAATGTCACTGGCAGCATTCATTTATTGACTTTGTCCAACCCTTTCTCGAATCCCTGATCCATTAAACTGAGTAATCGTGAGCACTTGAGAGAAAGAAAACAACCTGGCTTCCAAAATAGTCAAATAATTTCCACTCTGGACTGTATTTCACTGAAATCTGCATAAAAAACACATTCAAATACTGAAAGTGAGAAATACTTGTTCGGTGAAAAATATATCCACTGAAATTGGGAAAGAAGTGGTTGTAATGCCACTAGACACATGCGGAAACATACCTCTGATGTCCCCAGTAATGAGGCTGCTGGCAGCAGGTCAGCGGCTTTGCCGAGGGAGTAAGATGACTCAGTAAGATATCTGTTGAGATATGATGGTGCAAAGATGCTCTCGTTACTGGGGACAAAATATTGTTAAAGCTTCTCGTATCCATAAATATATTGCTTAGACTCTGTTTTCTATTTTCTCTTCTTCCAATGTTGATTTTTTCCTAAACACCTGGGTTATCCCATGACATCTCAGTAGACTATTGATCTTTATACTCAACTGCATAACCTCCCAGTTTCAGCTGTCTGGAAGAAAAAGAGCATCATTCTTGATTCCCATGAACAAAAGTATTTAAAGAGGCAACAGTAACATATGTACCTGAAATGAGGAGATGTGCAAAAGCATGTAATAACTTAAACCTTGTTTTGTTTTACTTGTGGAAACCTTCTGGAGTTAAAAACAATCATTGGTCTCAGTCATCATTCATTAAACTTTCCATTAGGGACAGAACGACGTGAATCAAAAATAACAGAACATGCATTTGCATTTACGCGTTAAGAGCTACGTCCGGATACATTAAACTGCTATTTCAAGCTTCACAAAAGATTAAAACAATGTCATCCCACTTAAGTGATCGAGGCGATGGCGTTGTTACAGACAAACTCAAGTAATTTTAACTTGATGTAAGCAGAAAGTGTGTTCAAAGGACTGCTTGCCTATGCCGGGCGGCTGGTGCTCGGCTGGGTCCTGGTCCGTCGCCGTGGGGGTTTCCTGGCTGCTTCCTCCGTGGTCATGGGGCCCCGCCCGGGGCTTCCCTCTGTCGCCTGCTGGGGGTGGGGCTTGCTGGCGGGGGGTTTCCTCCCGCCCTCTTCTGGTCCTCTGTGGGGCGGCTGGTGGCCTGGGTTCGGGTTTCTTCTTTGTCGGCTTCTGGTCTCTCGGGTGGCGTGGTTGTGCCATATCCCCCACTATAGTTGCAGTTCAGGTAAAACCTTATTTTCACTTTGCACACGCACAGTTACACAGACATACACACCTGCTCACTCACCTACATACTCACTCCACAGTTTTGGGGACAGCTAATAGCAGTAGCCTAGTCTGGATTCAGTTTTAGAGACCTGAAATGGTTGCTGTTTGTGTCTCTGCCTGTTCCCGTTTCTGTTTGTTTGTTGTCTCTCTTGCAGATTCCAAAGGCTTGTATGCCCGTTGTGTGTTTTCCAGTTTCTCTCATTTCCGACTTGCAGCAGATGGCAATTGATAAGATTTTTTACAATTGCAATTCCATTTTCGATTCTGCTTAAGAATTCGGTTCATTATCGATTCCCTTATTGATTCTTATTTGGAAGAGAATGACAACAAAAGGTTGTGTTAGAGCCAATTTTGTATTGTGTTGTGCTCCCCATTTAATAACTTGTGTGGGTATGTAAATTGTTGTAGTGCCATTTTTACAGAGTAGGTGGTATATGGAGTTTGGGGGAATAGGTCTGATAAAGGTGAGGCTAATCACGGGCAGGTGTGCTGGTTGCCGGTGAGCACACAGTTTTTCTACTTTGACGTCGCATTGTTGCAGTTTTTGGTCTTACAGCTTTACTGGTTTCATGCAAGTTATAGCCTTATAAGTGCATGTAGTTCACTGTATATAAAGGAGTGTGGAAATTGCAGAAAATCGAAGAGACAATTTCCCATACGAAAGCGTGTGTCATTTATTGAAAAACTTCAGAACTCTGAATCAACAAAATTGAGCTGTCCAGCAACCCGACCGGCATGGAGCTCAGTCGGAATTATGAGATAGAAAGTCATAACTATGGTAGAAAGTCGAAATTATGAGATAGAAAGTCGAATAATGAGATAGAAAATCGAAATTATGAGATAGAAAGTCGAAATTGTGAGATAGAAAGTCGAAATTATGAGATAGAAAGTCGAAATTATGAGATAGAAAGTCGAATAATGAGATAGAAAATCGAAATTATGAGATAGAAAGTCGAAATTGTGAGATAGAAAGTCGAAATTGTGAGATAGAAAGTCGAAATTATGAGATAAAAAGTCGAATAATGAGATAGAAAGTCGAATAATGAGATAGAAAGTCGAATAATGAGATAGAAAATCGAAATTATGAGATAGCAAGTCGACATTATGAGATAAAATGTTGAAATTATGACTTTTTATGTTATAATTAGCCTATGACTTACCGTGGGCATATTTTTATTTTCAAGGCTAAGTTTTAATCTTATTTTTTTCTTTTACTGGGGGAAATGGGCTTCCATAAATGTCGGATTCAATACAGCCGAGTAGCACAATTCAGACACACGTGTTCAACCTACATTAAACAGTTTACAATGTGCGACGACATGTATTTAACACAATGACCAGCAGACACGGCGGTCAAACAGCAACAAACATTAGGAAAGGCCATATATTCAGCCTTATGACAATGTTATCAGAAATAATTAATATTATGACCGCTTACCAATGATGGTTTCATCCAGCGATGGGCAGAAAATCACAAAAAAGGGGGGGAGTAGCACATTGAACGGTCCAAAATGCAAAAACTTTCATTTTAAAACTTTTTTTTTAAATTATTTCCGAACCATCAGCCAGGTCTTCGTCGCCGCAAACCTTTCAATCACTTTGCTCTTATTTCATCGTTTTGAGGAGAATCTCCTGCGGATGTTCTAAATCTGTGTTGCCAGGTTGGGCAGGTTTCAGCCCAATTGGCCTGAAAAATATTTAATTTGGGCTGGTTTTTACTAAATATTTAGGAGAAATTATTAACAAAAAAGTTTCCATTATGGCAGAGAAAAGTAGAAACTTGCACAATAAACTCACTGATAATATATTTGCTTTAATCTACTCAATTTTATTGTAGCTTTTGTTTGAAGCCTGAACTTTTTGGGGGGCTATTTAGTAATGTGAAGATGAAATGTATTACGCATTTAATCATTTATGGTTTTAACAGAGAATGTAAGATTCGGGCTGGTTTTTCATTATTTCGGTGGGTTTTACGTTGCATTTGGGCTGGAACCTGTCAGATCTGGCAACCTCGACCTTATATTACATTTGCAGAACACACTCCACCACCTCTAGTTCTAATCTGTGGAGAGAATTTACCTGGAAGAACACACTCAGGTACTTTATAACTGCTAAAATCAAGAGTTCACAGACTAACAACCCAGAATACGGACAGTGTTGGAGAGAATGTGGAAATAAGTCTGCTGGCCATTACTATATATTTTGGGAGTGCCCCAACATCTCCACCTACTGGGTTGATGCAGTAACAGCAATTAGAATAATAATTGATTTACAGCTGGACTTTAGTTTCGAAATTATTTACTTAGTGAACAGACCAATTGGGCTGGACAAACAAGATAAGTACTTACTGAAAATACTGCTAGCAAGAAGTAAAAAGGCAATAACCAGGAAATGGCTGTGCCGGGAGCGTCCAACAATTTCAGAATGGATAGAAATTGTTAAATTTGTAATTTGTAATAATAGCTTTCTTGACACTACAGCATTATTCTATAAAGCAATTGTGTTGTTGAATTTTTCTGTCTGTTGCTGATTTGCTGTTATGTATCCCAGCACAAACATGAAACCTTGGATTTACTGTAGGTTGGGGTTCATTAGTATGACGATGGGCCACTGAGGCAGTTGATATTCTACATGACATGGCTATTTATGTATAGCTCTAACCTTGACACTACTTATTATATAAAACCTTTATTCTCTTCTATTAAAGTAGTACCATCACAAATACAGCAGTAAAGTTACTGTATATTCCAACCCTAGAATCAAATCACTGTAGGTCACATATGTGGGGGAAAAGTGCATTTTCCTTTTTCCACTGAGCTCTGTATAGCAAAATAAGACCTCCCTTTCTTTTCAGTTCCCCATGCCCTCTGCCACATTTCTTTTGTAGACTTATTTATGATTTCAGTGTATTCTGACAATCCATACTGTAAAGTGATTTCCTCCTGTACTGCCTTTTTTGCTAATTCATCTGCCACCTCATTACCCTCCACACCCATATGCGCTGGGACCCAAAGAAAACCCACCTCACACCCTGCTCTGTGAATTCTATACAAACTGTGGAAGATTTCTGACAGTAAGTCAGGTCTAGACTTGGATTTGGTTTATTTTATTGTTGTTAATACTGCTGCTGAATCACTGCATATAATTGATTGCCCTTGGCCCGGTTTCCCAGATCAGTTAAGTAGTTCTTAACAGCGAAAGACTTCTTTTAAACCATTTTAAGGAGCCTGTGAAAGAAGTCTTTCGCTGTTAAGAACTACTTAACTGATCTGGGAAACCGGGCCCTTGTCTGTTATCCTCAACCCACCTAAGTGCCCATAATACTGCCATCATTTCTGCTGTCAATACTGACATGTGATCTGAAATCCTACATCCCTTTTTAAATCTTAATTCAGGTATGAAAACACCAAATGCCACTTTCCCGCTCCCTGGGTCCTTTGACCCATCAGTGTATATTTGTAAATAATCTTCCCATTCTTGTTGCAGGCGACTATTAACTTCCTTTATTATATCCCCTGATATCTTTCTCTTGCCATCATTCAGTATGTGCAGGTCAACCTCGGGATCTGGAATCAACAACCATGGTGATACAACTGACCAGCATACTGGAGGGCACACATCAAGACAGGCAACACCAATTTCCTCCATAATAGATCTTAATGTTTCTCCAAAGTTTGTTTTAACCTTTCTTGCTATTCCCATAAATTCCTAATGATGGTTCAGCAATCTTTTTGTAGGAAATGTTTCATTCTGTCCTTTTACTTTCATTAAATACTTCAAACCAAGTTTTTGTCTCCTGATTCCTAATGGCATCTCTCCCATTTCTATTAATAATGCAGATACTGGAGTTGTCCAAAATGCCCCACTACAAACTCTAAAGGGCTTTTGCTTGCACTATATCAAGTTTATTGACCACTGTAGGGGCCTGGCCTTGAACCAAGGGTTTCACCCACTTTTAAACCCAAGTCTTCTCCAAGACTCCACCCACCCAGCATAAACCATTACAGTTTTTAAAACTTAAACAAACATCATGTGTACCTTTAATCAGGGTCCTCCCCTCTTTTAACACATCAATCATTCCAACCTGTTTTTTTGTAATGTCATTTTTAGCAGCATTTATTCCCAATAGCACCCAAAAAGGAACATTTAACTTGGTTTACTCCCCCTGCACTCCTCCCTGATGCAGGTGGACTCAATCAGCAGCAATCAAGTGTATTTATCAGCTCAGTAAAACCACACTGCTCCAATGGCCTGTGACTGTTTATTGGAGGTTTATTGTCTGAGACGGATATGCACATTCATGACGGAGGAAACTACTTTTGTCTCGTCATTTAGGATTTTGTGGGACAACTGGACACAAATAAAAAATCCTGGATTGGTTTGAAAGCTGAATGGTTGACATGGAAACGGGAATATGAATGGAAATGGGTGCACAGATCACCACTGACAACGTAAGACTGTGTTTGTTTTATAATTTCATCAAAGTCATTGTTTCAAATTGTTAACATGTAAAACAGCAGAACATGTTAAAAACTGTATCATTATTTCTGTAACACATTCATTTAATGAACTCTTCATCTGCAGTCTGCGAGGAATTTATTTCATAAAAACTCAACAAGAAGTCTGATGAAAGAGACTTCAAACCTTCGTTCTCAACAGTTTTTAAATAGTGTATTTAGTTTGTGTTCTGTATTTTTGACCTGTCAGAACAACAGCAGAATGACAGGATTCTGGTCTTTTCCTCTTTGGTGACTTTAAGAACATTAAACGTGAAACATGTGAACATTAGTATCTGGGATGAAATAAAAGAGCAGCTTCACCACATAGTTTTCCTGCAGACTAACTGGTTCAACCAACATCAACAGACAACCGTTTCACGGTTTTGTCTGTAAAAGTGCTGCACAAACTGGTAAAACAACAGCTCAACTATGACTCCTTCATCACCAATGAAACATGGAGATTTAGAGGCTGAAAACCTTGACAGTGTTTCTAGTGTCTGTGAGGATTCACAGTAGGAGTAACTAATGAGCATGTGCAGGGAGATGAAAAACCAGGAAGCAGATCAGCAGGAGAGAAGAGATTTGTGGAAGATGTGCAGACTGAGCTGCTTTTACTGGAATAAATGAATGGATACCATGTTAGAGTATTTAATGAAGACCTCATCCAACATTTGGAATCAGACCACAAGTTCCTTATGATTGTTAAAAAGTGAACATTTCATGAAATTCTTTAAAAGTGTGTAAAACAATTAACGAAGGTGTCAGTTTTATCAGAAAATGAAAATAATCTTGATTTTCATCTCAGTTGAACATGTTTTAATACTTCACAGGTTCTGGGCTGCAGGATGGTCTCAACATCATTATAGCCTACAAGAACATGCTGCAGTGTGTTGCACTAATGAAGAGAAATGGACACCTTCATATCACACTTTCAATAATAACTGGATCTGTGAGAAGAAAAATTAAGATTTCATTGTTGGATCCTGATGAACTTCAGATAACATTTGGTCACTTTAATTTATTGTGTTTCATGTGTCATTTATAAGTGTGGTTATTCTGAACTTCATGTGTACAGGGTAGTGAAGCTGTCATCAGAACTACAGGAGAAGTTGATAACGCTGAAGTAAAATATAATTATTGTAAATAAGTATAAATGCAGCTTTTCTTCACTTTGTTTACTTGTTTTCTAATTTGATGTTTGAGGAATCAAGGGTTGCCAGACAGTTAAATAATAATCTGTATTCTGCTACATTTACATAAACATTTGTCCTCTTGCTTCATTTTCCCAAAAACCATCAGAAATTATATGAACAGAATGCAAAGTGTATTTCAGGAACAGTGGAAAACGCATCAATAAACAAGGAAACTTGACAACAGTTGTTGGATTCAATGTTTCTGCAGGACACAAAGTCTGAAGTTATAATTTAGTTTGACTCTTGAAATGAGGCAGATTTCCAGCATTGTATCTGTCTTCACTTTAAACATCAACTGTCCTGGAACAAGACTCACCTGCACCAGAGAGGACAAGTATGGACTGAGTAAAAATGGAAAAACAGTGAGAGGCTGACACTGGTCCAAATACGATCTGGAAACAGGCAAAAAGAAAAAAAAGTACTTAGATGGTGCATCCTCTGTGACTGAAGACTGGAGGGAACTTTGTTAAATGGCTTTATTGGATGAGAAGAGAATAGTCTTACTGTCTAGGACTGATGGCAGATTAATGTGATGGAAATCTGAAAATAAAGACTGACAAAATAACCAAATGGTCTTTATGTCATGAAAACCTTGCAAGGGATCAGCATACAATCACAACAAAGTATAATTGTACACTGAAGGTTTGCTCCAATGTGTTGGTGTGTTTTATAGACAAAGATTGTGTAAGTACATGTATAATCTATAGGTGGGGTGTAATGCCAAATGTCATCAAATCTGTAAACAGTCAAGGAAAAAACTACAATGGCTCAGGATCAGTAGTTCCTTCCTGAATTCAGATAAAGTTAAACAAAAAAAGAGCATAAGATAAGATGATTGCATTTCCAAGACTCGAGTTCATTCAAAGTACAAGTCTGGAATCAAAATGCATCATATAAAGTATTACCATGTATCCGAAATGTAGAATACATTGTTATTTTTCCTAAACTGATTTCCTTAACAAATTCCTAAACAGTTGGTATATCCCTTTAATCCGGCTTTAAACCCGTACAGATGTAATGAACTTATGTGACCTCTTGTCCTCCGTTTAACTTGAAATCATTTGCGTCTGAGGTTTAACCTGCAGCTGAAGGTTCGCTTCATTCTCAAAAAATAAAAAAATGAATTTTCTCAATTCGTTAAGAAGACGGATCTCCCACTCACCCCTGACTGATGTGACTCCTGCAGATATACTATTTCCGTTGGGATGAGGGTTGTATGCCGTTTTAACTTGGGATGTCTGTTGCTATCTCTATTGCAATTCACTATTACCTGACTGATGTGCCTGTGCCTTTTTTTATTTATTTTTTTTTATTTAATTAATAATTCTTATTACCATTTAAAAAAAAAAATATATATATATATATATATATATATATATATATATATATATATTGCAATTGTCCATTTCTGTCTTAGTTTTTATTTTTATTTTTTTTTATTGTGGTTCTAGTTTTATATAGGTTGTTCGGGTATGCTGAAATACGTAAGTAACCACTGTATTTTCTGATGTTTTTTCCTAAAAGAAAAATGTGTGCTTAATTTGCTAAATGTTTTGATATAATTGTATACATCTGCAAAACCCAATAAAAAAAGTTGAAAAAAAAAAAGAATCTTCTTGGAGCTGGTAGGTCTGTGCTCAGGGAAACTGCTGGTAAAACAATCCCTCAGGATGCAACATCCTAATGGGTCCATGGAGTCTTCGCGTGTAAAACAATCATGTGTGGAAGGAGTTTGCAGCTCTAGTCATCTGCATGTGTAATTCAAATAAAACATTTGGTAGATTTTCTGATGTTTGATTGATTTCATGACTGTGGGTGTGGCATCATGTGTAGTTTTTGAGCCTTTGGTGATGTCAGTTTTAGGTTAACTACATTATTGGAGGTGACTCTTGGGTTTTGGTTAAATAACAATATCATACAATAAATTTTAGTCGCTCAACTAGCCTGTTAGGAAATTCTTTCATGGGTCAGTTGTTCACATAAACTTATCAGTAATAAATAACTTAAAGTTTCAGCATCTCAATAGTTATAATTTCAAATGCTTTAATGATGACAGGATTCAATAGTTGTCCTTTATTTGTTATTGTGAATACATTTTTATTTTTAGGTGGGTGTAAAATAAGTGTTGTAATTAAATTCATTTTATAAAGTCTGAACTGACTCTGCTGGTTAATGATGACGTTGTAGTGTATTTCCAGTTTCCTGCCATCTTAACTGTGGCTCAGTACAACAAGTAAAACCGTGTTATTATCACGTTGAACGTTGACCTAAATACCCACTTACCATTATTAAAAATAATTAAAACAAACAAGAAAAGTAAAAAAAAAACATAACACATATTATATAGGCCTATTAATGCTGCAGTTAATACAAGTTCTTCAATTATAATCAAAACTATATCTAGAATTAAATATAATTATAATAAGATAATACACTTATTTGAAATACATTTCCAAACATGCATCAGTTACCTTCAAGCAGAGATGCAAGATAAATAAAATATAATAATGTCAAAATGCTTAAAACGTCAGCAAAATTGAAGTGAGATTTCCATTTTTACTTTTGTTCCACCATAATCTTTTATGATGACGTTGGTTGCACAAAATGTGATGATAGACAAATAAAGAAAGCTGAACAAATCAGTAAAAAAAATTAACATAAAAACAATCTAATTTCCCTTTTTGTGCTACACCACTTCAACCACCAGGTGGCAGCATTTAGTCACTTTCAGAAACCAATCGCTTCACTAGTGGTTTCATCCAAAATCCACTTTATCAGAAAATGAAAATAATCTGTATTTTCCGCCCAGTTTAACGTGTTATTTTAGTTCTGGGCTGCAGGGCGGCTTCAACATCAGTACCACCTGTACTTTGCTGTTTGTTGTAATAATGAAGGGAAATGGACAGAATCACATTACAGTGATAAGAAGAACTGCATCTCTGAGAAGTAAAATCTGTGCTTTCATTGTTGTATCCGGATAAACTTCAGATCTTTAAGGGATCTCTCAACGTATCGAAGAAATATTTAAATAAATCTTCTCTCTGTCTGATATGATTGCAGCCACAAGATGGCAGCATTTAGTCTCTTTCACAGCGGATTGCAGCACATTTACAAAGGTTTCTTTTTCTAAATTTCGGCAGCTCTGTTAAATGTCTGAAAAGAGCCAAAGTGAAGAGAACAGATGATGTCAGACAAAAGAAAATTCTCCCAGTGAAGAAATGTTGATGTAAATGTCTTGAATTCTTCCTTTATGAAGTTTAAGCTGTAGTCTCTTCTCATTATGACAAACTCTCCATTATTAACCACAGGTTCTGTAACCAGGCATCTCGTTAAGAAGAAAAAACACAGTATGTTTCCACAGTAATAACATAATAATTTACAATAATTTAATGCATGTATCACTCTGTCCTTGTATGATGATGAGGGACGATGGAGAATGTCCTCTCAAATGGAATTAAAGGAGCATGAGGCAGGATTTATGAAAAAATGCGTATACATTTTAAGTTTAAGTTTAGTAATAATGTCAGATGAAGCGTTCCAAACCAAAAAGAATGAGCCCTCTAGTGTATCTCTCCGTTGCCTTGAACAGGCTGTGTGCTGCAAAATGTGCTGCAATTCTGGGCCCGAATTTCCCGCGCTGTCCTGCGGATGTGACGTCAAATGACGCTGCATGCGCGTTCTCCCCGTTCTCCCGTGCAGGCTTCACTGTTGGCTGCAGTACCCCCGACGGCCGTCGTGGTGCTAATGAGTCTCATTTCTTATTCTTGCCTCATGCTCCTTTAAAGGCATGTGGACCTGTTTACATTTTCAAAGGGAGGAAAGGGAGGGATCATCCCTCATTTTGATGCGATCAGGTTTCAGGAATCTGTGATGTAAAGAGATGAAAAAAGAGGAAAAGATCCATGTTCTGATGCCTGTGTGGTCTGTTATTCACTCCGTGTCTTGCTCTCTCTGTGGTGACGATTTGTGATGAATACCTGAAGTTTACCGTTGTGAACCACTAACAAGTTTGAACATGTTACTGCAACATCGATGATTTCTTCACAGTGTCAGCATTACCAGTGTGGCCCTGCTCCAACAGTCTTCACATCGGAGAGATAAGAAGAACCTAGAACATGTGTTATGTGTGGCAGGTATGGGTTTCTCCACACCTAGGTGTGTGTGTGTGTGTGTGTTAATGCTGCTGTCTTCTCCCCCTCTCCTTCCTCTTGGTTCCCTCCTCCACAGGCCGGCAGTCAGTTAGCAACCAGCAGGTTGGGGATAAAGAGGAGGAGGAATATCCTCGTTCTCTCTCACTCTGGGGGCAGCAGTAGCAGGGGAAGATTTGTTTTGTTTCCTTTTTGGGAACCGGTAACCAGTACTGGAGTTGAGGGGGGATGAGGGGGGGATGGCATCCCCCCTGAAATAAAACGGTCAAAATCATCCCCCCTGTAAAACTGCCATCCCTCCTTTCCATCCCTTATGCCATTTCATCAATGAATGTGGTTTTACTGTTATTTCAACATTTAGAGTCATCACCACAAAAATAACACCAGAAAAATAAAAAACAATTTTTAACCTTTTTCAAGTAGATTTTCACTTGAAATAAGTAGACAAATCTGCCAGTGGGACAAGATTTATCTTCTCATTACAAGCAAAAGATTTTTCTACTTATTTTAACTTATTTATTTTTGAAACAGGTGAAAATTGTTGTTTTTTCCAGTGATGAGTCTTGTTTTAAGTGTAATGAGATTTTTTTTACTAAAATGAGACATTTTAACTAGAAATTGGACAAATATTCTTGTTAAGATTTTGAGTTTTTGCAGTGATCCATTTTACTTATCCTGTGAAGGACAGAGGCATATTGATAAGTTCAGAAAACTGTTTTTTATTGTTGTGTTTTGATGTATTTGATGTAAGTCCAGTGGATATTTAAAGCTTACAGAAGGCTGCATTTAACTGCTGCTATGTCATTCCTGCAGTATTTCTGCAGGTGATTTGGTCAGTGCTATTATTTGTAATATATTATATTATTTGTAATCAGCACAAATGATCTGTCCCCATATGATAAAATCCACCATCCCCCCTGATTTTTTTTTACAACTCGAGTACTGCCGGTAACCCTTATTTTTCCTCTGGCCATAATGGCAGAGTTTTCTTATTTTAGTTTATTTTAGTTTGAGTTGGAGATTACCAGTAGTGTTGTTTTGTCGGTCTGTTTTAAGTTATAGGTCTACCTGTTTTTTTTTTATTTAGTGGGGAAAGTGCGTGGTCCGACGGCACATCGCGTGGCTGGCCCTGTGCTTACCCCGCTTTTGTTCTTTTTGGCCGGGATCTCCATCTCCTTTTGGTTCATTACTTTTGGGTTAACCATTTTCCTTGTTTGTTTTCTCCCCAGCAACTTTTTTTTTTTTGATCAAATTTTTATTTTATTTTCATTCAACAGAAAACAAACAATGATGCACAGGCACTGAATATATTGTTACATCAATCCCCCCACCCCCACCCTGCCCACCCGGACACACACATAAAATGAAATAAACTATTAAAAGACCAGGACAATTATTTGACGTCTGTATATGAAATTAAAATAAAATCGAGACAGGGCGGCTAAAGCAAGCAACAAAAAAAAAAAAAGGAGAGAAAGGGAGAGACTCGCGGACTTGTGAAACAGTTAATAAAGATCCTCACGGTGCTAAGCAAGTTAAGTCAAATACACAAAAAAAAAGAAAACCACCAGGATCAAAGCAAGCGCTTCAGTGCTTCAGCTGTGGTGAGCCACATATTCACATTCGCCTCTTTGGCCCCATTTATACGGGCTGTCGATAACTCCATGTAAGTAACATCAAGAAAAGTCAAGATCCATTGTTTGATGGACAAAGTATGAGGGGGCTTCCAACGTACTGCTATCATTTTCTTAGCAGCTGTTAGACCTGCTAATATGACCCGCTTCTGACGTTCAGGGACTGGAAGTGCGTAAAGATCATTCAGTAATAACACTGGTATGGTCACAGGTAATGTCTCTGTAATGTAATGTAATGCTCAAGTAAAGGCTGCTCACGTTAGTTAGTTAGACCTCACAGTTCAGTCAAATCCCTTTTCAAGGAAACACACAGACACACACACCAGCGCTAGTGCTTCAGTTGTACTGTTCTGAGAAAATTAAAACCAAGTAAAAATAACTTATTTTATTGATTTTATTTTTAAATATCCGGGTCTGAGGCGGTCATGTCCAATGGTGAATAAATGCATATTCTTCCAAACAGCTGGAATAAAAAATAATAATAATAGTAATAGTAATAATGTTGCGCCATGACACAGGTGTGTACCAATTGTCGTGCATGTACGTCAAACTGTATTGTGGGGCTTGAGGCACAAAGTTTTCTAGGGGGCGCTGTTGAGCCATTTTGCCACGCCCATTAATGCAAACCATTAAATAACCATTAAATATCAAATGTTTCGCCAGGCCTGGCTTGGGTGCAAAATTTGGTGACTTTTGGGGCACATTTAGGGGGGCAAAAAGGCCCTCCTTTCGTCAGAACAATAAGAAGAAGAAGAAGAAGAAGAAGAAGATTTTTGATTTTTACAAACACACTTTATTTACAGTTTCAAAGGATACAGTTCACATCACATGTCATAAAGTGCTGAAGTGCCTAAACAAAACAGAATACTCAATAAATAAATGGCTACGTCAGCATTTCAGTCTTGAAGAAAAAGTGCAAAGTGCAGTTCATCATTTAAAACATTACACAGGACATTATTATAACACCAGAGGTTCTTAAAACAACCCAAATCATTCATCAATTTATAAAAATTGAATTCTAGTCTTAGTCTACATCGGGTGTTGCAGCGCCACACTAAGGCGGCCTCCTGAACTGCTCTGTCCTCTATTCTGTTCTTTCTGGATATATAGATCGCCATCTTGGCTTCACCAGAAATAAAATTTAGCAGTTGCCACTTTGTTTGACTTCTCTTCCTGTATCCTGCACCATAAATAAAATTTGTGTTGCAAAAAGTCTCATTAAAAAGACTAAAAACAGTGGTTAAAAGAGTGAAGAGCTGTGAAAGTCTCTTACACTCACTAAAAACATGGAAAACCGTCTCGCGAAGGTGACAGAAAGGGCACTGGTTTGACACAGCAGGATTAATGACAGAGATGAAGGCATTGGTGGCGATGGCTCCGTGTAAAATCCTCCACTGGAGGTCGGCTGTTCTCTTCTTGAGGGGAGGTTTGTATAAAACTCTCCACTGCGGACTCTCTCCATCTCCTCCCAGCTTGTCAGTCCATACAGTGGACGCCCTGTCACACAGTCCCCTCTTGTTGACAGCTTTCACACAGTTTTTGTAGATGAGTTTTCTGTCAGCTGTGTGTAAGCTGAGCCACTGAGTGTCCTTGAGGAGAGGTCCATCCAGCTCTCCTAGTTGGGGACTTATTAAGACCTCCGGGAATGGGTCCCTGTGATCAGGTTCAGTCCCTCTGCCGTAGTCCATCAGGAGGCTTCTCTCCCTCCCAGAGAGCCTCTGCCTCCACAGCTCCAGAATTCTCTGGGTCACCCTGGTGGACTGGATGCCCAGCAGAGAGCCCACCGCCTGAGAGTCCGACAGCGCCGGCCCCGCGATGTCCACCAGCTGTTTCAGGACCAGGGTCTTGGTCCTGCACAGCGCTGCCGTCATCAGCCCAGGCACAGCTCCACTGCAGACATCCAGCCTGGCTCCATGAACTAGTGGTTCTCTCAACAACCTGAACAGAGAGTTAGAGCTTTTTCCTGAATCACATTTAAAAAGGGCCCATGATTTAAAAACACCCTGATAAAAAGGAGGTAACCCATTTAACCTTAAAAATTTAAAATCGGTTAAAAACAGAGCAGCATCCAGTCCCAAGTTACTCACACGTCTGAGTATACAGCTGGCCACTTCTCTCCACACCAGATCTGCCGGCCCTGACAAAAACCTCTGAATGAACTGCAGTCTGAAGGTGGCAGTTCTGCTGGCCAAGTGGATGAGGCCCTGTCCCCCCTCCTCTCTGGGTAAAAACAGCACCCCCTGTGGCACCCAGTGAAGCCATCCCAGAAGAAGTTGACAAGCTTTGCTTGGATCTGGGCTAAAAGAGCTGATGGAGGATCCATACAGGCTAAACGGTGCCAAAGCAGGGAGGCCACAAGATTGTTCAGCACAAGAACCCTGCCTCGATACGACATCTGAGGGAGCAGCCATTTCCAGTTTTTTAGTTTGGCTTCAATTTTTTCAGTGACGCCCTCCCAGTTCCTCCGGATCGTAGCCTCGTTCCCGAGGAAGACGCCGAGGTATTTCAGGCCGTCAGTTTTCCAGGACAGACCCTGGGGAAGAACTGGGAGACCGTCACGCCAACTACCGACAGCAAGAGCTTCACTCTTGCTCCAATTCACCCTCGCTGCAGACAGAGTGTTGAAAGAAACTGTTAAATTACATAAAATGTCAATATCATTTTGGTTTTTAATTAAAACAATAACATCATCCGCGTAAGCAGATAAAATGATGTTTTCACTAAAACCAGGTAAAATCAGGCCACGGATTCTTGTGCGGATCTTGCAGAGGAGGGGTTCCAGGGAGAGTGCGTAGAGCATCCCAGACAGAGCGCAGCCCTGCCGGATGCCTCTATGCACCCCGAAAGGAGCACACAGACTGCCATTAAACTTCAGTACACTCTCAATGTCACTATATAACACCTGGATCTTGGCAATGAAACCAGTGCTGAACCCAAACCTCCCCATGGTTTTCCAGAGGAAGCCGTGCTCAACACGGTCAAATGCCTTTTCCTGATCTAGCGAAATGAGACCAGTATTTATTCCCAATGAGCTAGAGACCTCCAAAACATCTCGAATTAGGTAGACATTGTCTACCATGGACCTGCCGGGCACACAATAGGTCTGATCCCGGTGGATGACCTGCTCCATAGCTTCTCTAAGCCTGTTGGCCAAAGCCTTGGACAGGATCTTGTAGTCAGTGCACAACAGTGACACGGGGCGCCAGTTCCTGATGTCCTGCAGATTCCCTTTTTTTGGCAGCAGGGAAACAACAGCCCTCCGACAGGACAGTGGCAGAGAACCTGAGGTCAGACTTTCATTAAACACCTCTAAAATGTCAGGTGCCAAAACACTCCAGAAGGCTCTGTAAAATTCGACCGTCAGGCCATCGATGCCAGGAGACCGCCGTCCCTGCATACCCTGCAGAGCGGCGTGTAGCTCCTCCATCAGCAGTGGCCGGTCTAGCTGTGAGTTGGTCTCCTCAGAGACCTGAGGCAGTTCACCACAGAACCCCTCAAACAGATCATCATCCTCCACATACTCGCTGGTATAGAGGGATGAATAAAACTCGACAGCTCGCCTTCTGATCTGACCAGGCTCAGTCAGCTCCTGCCCCGTGTCCGAGAGCAGAGAGTGGATCACTTTTCTCTGTCCATGCTTCTTCTCCAGGCCAAAGAAGAAGCTAGAGGGAGCATCCATCACTGTGATGTTCTGGACCCGGGACCGGACCAGTGCACCCTGTACCCTGGTATCTAGCAGGTTGGCTAAAGCCATTTTTTTGGACTTGAGGATTTCAATATATCCTCGATTTCCTGTGGAAGCACTCATTGTTTCCAGCTCCACAATCTCAGTCTCCAGGTCTTTCATAGATCGACAGATGTCACGTGTGACATTGAGAGTATACTGCTGACACAAAAGCTTTATCTCAGTCTTACCATGGTCCCACCACTGCCTAAGACATGTAAAATCAGATTTCCTGTGTCTAAAACCAGTCCAAAAATAACTAAAAGCCTCGCTAAAACCCTTGTCAAATGTTAAAACTGAATTAAAATGCCAGTATGCACTCTTGGGTAAAATGTTCTTTATGGTGACATGACATAAAACCAAAGAATGATCTGTAAAACCAGCTGGCATTATTTTACACAGCTTAAAAACATTAAAATTGGTGCTTAAAACAATAAAAACGATCAAGTCTGGCTAAGGAGATTCTATCCTCTCTCAGGTGGGACCATGTGTACTGTCTGCAGTCTGTATGCATCCTTCGCCACACATCCACCAGGCCGTGGGAGTAGACCAGCTGCTTCAGAGCGTGTTGGGAGGCTGGATGAGGCTCTGCATGATTACGGTCTAAAAACTCGTACTCGGTACAGTTAAAATCCCCACCCAAGAATAAAAAATCCTCCGACCCACAGCAATTCAGTCTAGTATTGACTTTTTCTAGAAAGCTCTTCCTCTCTGTACCGTTTGTTGGAGCATAAATATTCATAAAAAACAATGTGTGATGTTCAAACTGTGCCTTGACTAAAAGACACCTCCCCTTCACCACATGCTCGACCTCCAGGGACGATGGAGTAAAGTTCCGAGAGAATAGGAAGGCCACTCCACCGCTGAGTGTGGTGTTGTGGCTCAAAGCCACCTCTCCTTCCCACTCTTTATTCCAGTCCACCTCATTGCCTTCATCACTGTGTGTTTCTTGTAAAAACAATACATCAATATTTTTCATCCTTGCTGTGTCAAACACCAGTGCCCTTTTCCTTGCCTCTCTGGCACCATTCACGTTTAACGTCCCCACTCTAAAAGAATCCATTATGTTGGAGATGTTAAAAGCAAAGACAGTAAAAGAGATAAATAAAAGTAAAACCAACAGCTTCAACATCATTAAAAACCGAGTTGCTTTCTCACCTTAAGCATTTGTTTCCTCAGTCTAAAAATTTCCTGATCAGTGAGATTCTGAGCTAGACGTGGGACAAGACACAGCTCCTCGACGCAGCTGGTGAGCTTGGCCTCGAAGGAGTGATAAGCTCAAACATAACAATAGCGGGCTACTGAGCCGCTATGCGAAAAGCTATACGAAAAGTATCAAATAGCGACAGAATCGGATAATCCAAGGAAAATGGCACCAAAAAAGGGGAGCCAGTTCAATCCACAGGACCTGACCCAAATGGGTGAGACCCTGGAGGGAGTAAAGCTTCAGCTGGAAGGCTTGGAGGTTCAGTTGGAATGCTTGAAGGAGATAAAGAGCCAACTACAAGGGATGCAAGGCCTGATGAAAGAGATTCAACACCTCAAAGACGAAAATGAGAAAAAAGATGGGCTGATAATAGCTCTAAACAACAAAATGGAGGAGCTTGATCAACAAAACAAGCTAAATGATGTGATCATTACGGGTATTGAGATCAAGCCCAGGAGCTATGCAGCAGCGACGAGAGGACAGGAGGAGATGAAGGAGGAAGACATCCAATCTGTGGAAAAGCAGGTACAGGATTTCCTAACCTCCAAAAACATTAAGATCGATCTTGAACATGTGGATACATGTCAACTGCTGCCCAAGAAAAAAAAAGGTGGGAGAACGTGAAAATGTAAACAGGGCTGTTCTGCTGAAATTCAGTAACAGAAAACACAAAATAGCGCTGCTAAAACAAGGCAGTAAGCTGAAAAATACCAGTGTGTTTATAAACGAGAATCTCAGCAAGAAAAACGCCACCATCGCCTGGAAAGCTCGTCAACTGAAGAAGGCTGGAAAAATACAAAATACCTGGACGGCAAACTGCAGAGTCTACATCAAACAAAATGGGCCAGAAAATACCAGACCGGTGCTGATCAGGGAGGTAGAGGAGTTGGAGAAACTTACCGGCTAAATAAATATGTCAAAGCCCACCATGAAACCTCTACAAAAAGAATGGATTACCTACTCACAAAAAACAAAGATGAATAAACTTAAAGGCAGGATTGCCAATTATGAAAAAAGGAACCTATCTTTAAAACAACACCTTGGATCAGAAGACTCGAATGAAGAAATTGACCTGGATATACACTTCTACTACAGCAGAGCACTAAATTGTGGATATTATACAAGGGAGCAGTTCAATAAGGACATTGTGATGGATCAGAGGCTGTCAATCATTCATTTCAACAGCAGGAGTTTATATGCAAATTTTGATCACATATTGGAATACTTGGAAGGATTTTCTACATCCTTTGATATCATTGCGGTGTCAGAAACCTGGATTAATGAAGAAAAGGGAATGGACTTCCTATTAAGTGGGTATGAATTTGTGTGTAAAAATAGAAAAAAAAAGACTGGTGGAGGAGTTTCTCTTTTTATTAAAGAGAGCATTAATTTTGTCATATTGGAAAATGTGTCAAAAGCTATTGACAATGTAATGGAATGCATAACTGTAGAATGATCTATGTGTAAAGGGAGAAATACTGTAATATCCTGTCTGTATAGAGCCCCGGATTCAAAGTTAGAATTATTCAGTGATAGTGTGACAGAACTACTCTCTCTGACAAAGCATAAAAATGTTTTCATATGTGGAGACTTTAATATTGATATCCTAAACCCAAACAACAACGCTGGGACAGATGACTTTCTAAATAGTATGTATGCGGCAGGTATGCATCCCTTAATTACAATGGCCAGCAGAATTACCAAACATAGTGCCACACTAATTGACAATATATTTACAAATGTCTTAGAAGCAGATCCAGTGAGTGGACTATTGATATGCGATATCTCTGATCATCTACCAGTCTTTGCAATGTGTGAGTGGAATCATATTGTAAAGAGCGAGACGAAAAAAAGAAAGTTAGTTAGGATAAGAAATGAAAAGAATATGAACGCATTGGAGAGTCAGCTGTTGACACAGACATGGAGACACGTGCTCTCTGAAACAGAAACAAACAAAGCGTATGATGAATTCCTGAAGACTCTCACAGGACTGTACCATAAACATTGCCCTGCAAGGGAGATAACAGACAAAACAAAAAAGAAAGCCACACCGTGGCTTACGAAATCACTTGTAAATGCATGTAGGAAAAAAAACCTTTTATATAAACAATTTCTCAGAGACAGAACAGAAATAGCTGAATCCAAATATAAAAAATATAGAAATAAGATAAATAGTGCACTAAGAAAGCAAAAAAAGGATTACTATGAAAAACTACTATCAGATAACAAGAATCATAACAAGAAACTCTGGAGTATAGTGAATTCAATATCAGGTCGGAAACCAAAGGTCACACTCCCAGACCACCTTATTATAAATAATGAGACGGTGTCTGACGGGAACTTGATTGTGGATCAATTCAATAAATTCTTTGTAAATGTTGGCCCACAGCTGGCCAAGGACATCCCTGAATCACCATTGCGCTGGGACCATTTTGACTCTGATAAGAATACAATCACTAAAAATTCATGTCTGTTACTTGAACCAGTCACTGAAGCAGAAGTTGTAAATGCCCTCACACAGTGCAAATGTAAATCTTCAGTAGATGTAGACGAAATTGACATGAGACTGTTGAAGGCGGTACAAAAAGGAATTATAACACCACTCACGCACATATGTAACTTATCCTTCAAAACCGGTGTATTTCCAGACAAGATGAAAATAGCAAAAGGTATTACCATTGTATAAAAGTGGTGATATAAATATGACTACAAACTATCGCCCGGTCTCCTTATTGCCGCAGTGTTCAAAGATTTTAGAAAAACTCTATAATAGCAGATTGGAAAAGTTCATGACTGAACACAACATCCTGTGTGATAGCCAATACGGGTTCAGAAAGCAACATTCGACAGCACTTGCCCTCACAGAGTCCTTAGAACTGATTAAAGATGCGCTTGACCACAAATTATATATAGTAGGCATCTTTATTGACCTCAAAAAAGCTTTTGACACTATAAATCACGATATTTTGATTGAAAAATTATATGATTACGGTATCAGAGATACAGCTTTAAGATGGATCAAAAGCTATCTATCTGGTAGAGTCCAATATGTCCAGATGGGAACAAATACGTCTACATGCCTGGATGTCGTCTGTGGGGTCCCACAGGGGTCAGTCTTAGGCCCTAAGCTATTTACTCTATATATCAATGACATAATCAAAACATCTGATGTATTAAAACTTATTTTATTTGCTGATGATACAAATATTTTCTGCTCAGGAAACGACTTGAATATACTGGAAAAAGCGATTAACAGAGAAATGACAAAACTAAATACATGGTTTAATATAAATAAATTATCACTAAATCTGGCAAAGACCAAATTCATGTTATTTGGGAGAAATAATGTAAAGAAAAGCATAAACTTGCAAGTTAATGGAAACAATATAGAAAGAGTGAGGGAACATAAGGTTCTGGGTATATTAGTGGATGACCTCTTGACATGGCGACCACATGTAAAAATAATTCAAAATAAGATGGCAAGGAGTGTGTCTATTCTGTGGAAATTGCAGAAATCTCTCAATTTAAACTCGCTTAAGACCATATATTCGGCACTAATAGTCCCACATATGAGTTACTGTGTAGAAAATTGGGGTTTCACTTACAAGGGCATTACAGAACCAATATTTAAATTGCAAAAAAAAGCGCTTCGCATCATTCATTCTGTCCCAGCCAGGGCACATACGAACGAACTGTTCATAAAGACGAAATATCTAAAACTGAGAGAGATACTTCATTTTCAGATGCTACAAACAATTTACAAAGCAACACAGGCGGCATTACCAGTAAATGTTCAGAAATTGTTCACTCTTAGTCAAGGTCCTCACAGCATGCGCAGCTTGCTGCAGTTTAAACAGAAAAAGATAAGGACAACGATGGGAAGCCATAGTTTGTCAGTAGCTGGTGTGAAAATGTGGAATAGCCTAAACAATGAATTAAAGTTAGCAAGAAATTTAACTGTTTTCAAACATGAGTTAAAGAAGCTGTTATTGAAGGTATATCGAAACTAGGTACAGGAAGGCAATGTCTGGCTATGTGTACAAAACAATGGCAATGTGGGAAATTCAGCACTGGAACACCTGGCATGGAAACAAAACATGGAAACAAAACAAAGTCACTATAAAATGTGTGTGTGTGACATTGAGCTAAAAATAACTGAACAGTGGACACAGTAGTAAATCACAGGAACGGTGATCAGGATGAGTGGACTGGACACGTGTACAAACATACATGCTATCTGGACTGTGAAGGATGAAATTAGACAAATTGCTATGTGGTAAACTATGTATCTTACTGAATTCTGTTGTTGATGTGATCATGAATCTTACATAGAACGGGGCGGGACTTTGATAAGCGTCAGCTTCTCCCGTACCCTTTTCGTCATGTGCTGAGTATGCAATGCATAATGTTCTGGAGATGAAATGTGTCTATATAAACATGCCGAAATAAACGAAATAATAATAATAATAATAATAATAATGTAGCTCGGTTTTTAATGACACGTTTCGCTGAGTTATAAAAAATGAGCTTGTCAGGAAAATGCTGCTCTATATCCAGGCCTTTCATGCCTTTTGTCTGCTGCAGGAACGCCTTAAACATGGTTTCAGAGTATAGTTTCTTGTCCTGACTGGCAGTCATCTGACTGCACGACATGTCACTGCAGTCAGATATGCAGCCTTCACTGTCGCTGCTGTCTGCAGCACTTGGTTTTGCCCACAGCCGACCAGTCTTACAGCCCACAACATCCTTCTGCGTATTTTTACGTTTGCTGCGCCGTTTTGAAGGTTGAGGATCACAGACCTCCATGACCTCAGCCTCAGTAGCTGCACCAGCCTCACACAACTCACCAGGCCCTTTACCGGTTTCACCCAGCTCACCTGTTATTTTTTCTGTGTCACCCAACTCACCAGTCACTTTACCGGTTTCACCCAGCTCACCTGTTATTTTTTCTGTGTCACCCAACTCACCAGTCACTTTACCAGTTTCACCCAGCTCACCTACGTCACCCAGCACACTTGTCACCTCACCCAACTCACTTGTCACCTCACCCAGCACACTTGTCACCTCACCCAACTCACTTGTCACCTCACCTGGTTCAGTCAGCTCAGGTCCAAGCCCACCTGTCACCTCAGCTGCCATTTTACCACCTTCACCTGCTCCACTCCCCCTCTCACCACTCACCTCAGAACGACCACCGCCCTGGCTCTGTTCCTTCTCTGACTGTTCCTTCTCCACCTGACTCTCAACCACCGGAGCGGGTGAAGCCGCGGGGGGGTCCGACCCAGACGGAGCGTCTGAGTCAGCTCCCCCCACAGCCCCACCCCCCACCGCGGCACCAGGACTCCGCCGCGCAGCAGGAGCCGGCCGCTCGGCCGCCGCGGCAGGGCCCCCACCGGAGCCCTGCGGAGCCGAGCCGGCGCGGTTAGGACAGGCCTTAATGAGGTGTCCCCCCCTCACCACAGCCGAAACACTTCACCATGGAAGAAGTCGCAAACAGAACATAATCAAAAATCTGTCTCCGGTAAGAAACAACATGTTTTAAGAGTGGTGACTTACAACCAGACAATATCTTTTTGATCGGTGATATCACCTTACCGTGACGAGACAGCTCTCGAACCAGGAACTCATCGCTAATGAATGGAGGAACGTTTGACAGTGTTATTTTAGTTGATGGCTGCGTAAGCGGCAGCACAGGCTCAAACAGACCATTCACTGTGATGCCTTTCTCCACCAAACATTTCACCTGGTCCTCCTTCTCCAAAAACAAAACCACAGCTTTGTTCATGCGGGCAGCAGACACGACCGAGCTGTGCCCGATGATCTCCCCCACAGCCAAAGCCACCTCCTCCACGCTGCACGGAGAGCCGGCACCAACTTTGATGCCATGCTTCCGGGACAGCCTGGAGAAGCCACTGGCAGCCATTTTGGCTTCTGAGTGGTCCTCCAGCCAGACAAAGCCTGGCTGGCAAAAACACACAAAAACAACTACAAACTTAAATAAAACTAACCAAACACAACACTAAACAACTGACACAAACACCACTAACAAAACATGAAAGAACAAAGGACAAAAAATAGAAAAATCCACCATCCACTCTCAGCTCTTCCACTCACACTCCTCTCACAGGAAGAAGAAGAAGAAGAAGAAGAAGAAGAAGAAGAAGAAGAAGAAGAAGAAGAAGAAGAAGAAGAAGAAGAAGAAGAAGAAGAAGAAGAAGAAGAAGAAGAAGAAGAAGAAGAAGAAGAAGAAGAAGAAGAAGAAGAAGAAGAAGAATTCCTACAGATACAATAGGGCCTTCGCACTGAAGGTGCTCGGGCCCTAATTAAAGCTGCAAGCAGCGATGAACGGGCCCTCGCACTCATGGCCATCTCCCCCCATAAGCATATCAGAAATGACACCACCCACGACTCTCTATGTCAAACCATTCAAAGGTTATGGCAGAAAATAGGGACTATGAAATATTGACCAATCAGAAGAAGGGGTGGGGCTAATTTGCACCAATTATGGCCAAGGACTCAAAACCATGTCCGATGACACCACCCACGACTCTCTATGTCAAACCATTTCAAAGTTATGTAATAATTATTCGTTTATATATATATATTTTTTTTTACAGATAATATAAAGCTGCCACCACCTTTATTAAACCGGTATGGTCCGGTATGAGAGGCAAGAGGATGTTTATCAACCACACAAATACATGGGGATAGGATACAAAATAATCTTTATTAGAAAATATAGCTTTGTTTAAAAATGGCAATATGACCCCTGCAACAGGCTGAGAACTAGAGGCTGACAGCTATGGCACACCAATGGCCACCCTACAACCCTGCCACACGAAATGCAAGTCCACAAACCCAGACGAGGCCGGCACACGGTAAAAGAGTCACTGCACACTATAAAACCAAATAGCTGACACAGCAAACTAATAAAACTCAGTGCTAAAACTGCACAGCAAACCACAGGGACCACTCCAAACTATAAGCAGGTCAAAACCACTCCACACCACTAGGGGGAGGCAGGGGGCCCAGGGGCCTTCAGCGTCGCCTCTAAATGAGCCCCTGACAAAGGATCAATTACCCTGGAATATGCGTTAAAACATTATGCTCCGGTTCATATAGGGAAATGAACGGGCATCAAATCACTCAAATACATAGACATGAAAGGAAAAAATATGAACGACACAACAAATAACGGACAATGTATACAGTATTTGAGTTTAACTTATCTCGCCCGGTCTGGCGACGACACCCCCCCACGGGGTGTCAGCATGGAGTTGCCCGTGAAGCGTCACAGACCAAACTCACTGCGGCCGGGTTAGTGACAACCGGCAGCAGTTTGTGGCAGGGAAGCCTCAGTAAGGAGAAGGCATGGGCACCTACTACACCCCGGTCCCTCGCTATCTAAAGGAGGCATCCAGCCTTCCCTCCTCACTCAGAAAAGGCTCTCTCCCCTATTTAGCTGTCTTCGCGGCCG
Organism: Cololabis saira; assembly: GCF_033807715.1. Classification (NCBI taxonomy): domain Eukaryota; kingdom Metazoa; phylum Chordata; class Actinopteri; order Beloniformes; family Belonidae; genus Cololabis; species Cololabis saira. Next base: position 11,885,754 of record NC_084587.1, on the reverse strand, counting down.
GCAACAATAAAAGCTGTACAGGGCACGGTGGCGCAGCAGGTAGTGCAGCGGTCTCACAGCAAGAAGGTCCTGGGTTCGATTCCCGCCGGGGACGCTGTGGGCGCTGAGGTGCGTGTTAGTTCCCCCATGACTTCAGTGCCCACACCCTGGGTGGGGTTGGCGAAAGGATCTTTCTGTGTGGAGTTTGCATGTTCTCCCCGTGTTCCCCTGGGTAGCTAGTGTGAGCTACCCTCACAAAAACATGCACACAGTCCTGGGCTATACATGCCCCCTCTGGCCAACCGGGGCAATAACAATAAAAGCTGCGATCCGCACCCTCCCAGCCCGGTGCCGCAGCTTCGAACAGAAACTGAAGTATTCCCCACTCTCCGTCCAGCCATTCACAGACCTATTTTATTCCTCTCCTAGCTGACACAGGTGCAAGTGATTCACAATCGGGTAATGGAACTCCTCCCTGCAGCATCCACACCGGCAGGCACAGACACCCTCCTGACATTTGATTACAGTTATAACAGAAAATAGGGGACAACCAATCAGAAGAAGGGGCGGGGCTAATTCAGGCCAATGAAGGTCAAGCCTCAATACCGAGTCCGATGACACCACCCACAACTCTGTATGTCAAACCATTCAAAAGTTATAGCAGAAAATAGGGACAACCAATCAGAAGAAGGGGCGGGGCTAAAACCAAGCTCAAGGTAAACAACGCCACAATAGAAGACCAAAGGATGATCCAAGGTGAAATATAGAATTTCTACAGTGACATATATAAATCTAAATATGATAAACCTAAATGTGACTTATTTTTTGAAATTATCAAAGATAACATAAAAAATGAAATTGAACTAGCGATGAAACAAATGAAAAATGGAAAGTCCCCAGGAATAGACAGACTTTTTTGGGATGATATTAGGGACCTAATACATAAAGCTTTTTTAGATTGTGTTCAAGATGGATATTTATCCCCCACCATGAAAACAGGCCTAATAACCTTGCTTCCTAAACCATATAAAGACCTGCTGATGTTGGACAATTGGAGACCAATTACACTGCTCTGTAATGACTATAAACTTATTGCCCTTGTATATGCAAATCGTCTAAAAAGTGTCATTGAAACTCTTATTGAGTAATATCAATCCGCCTTTATAAAAGGCAGACATACTGTATTCACAATCATGTAAGGCTAATTATAGATATGATTGACTATGAATCACTCATTGAGTCAGATGGTCTCATTTTGTTTATAGATTTTTTCAAAGCATTTGATACCGTGGAACACAAATTCATGTTTACAACTATGAAAAACATTGGGTTGGGAGACGGGTCTTGCAATATTATTCAAATGTTTTATAATGACATTTATAGCTATATTTCCCTAAATCCAGGAATGACACCAAGATTAAAAATTAAATGTGGCATAAGACAGGGGTGTCCGATTTCACCACTATTATTTATTTTATGTACACAAATGTTTGCTCACCTTATTGTAAATCAGCCACACCTCAAAGGAATCAGTATCTTTGACCATGAGTTCAAAATCAGTCAATTTGCTGATGATACAGTTATTCTATTACAGTTTTTCTCAGTCGCTTTGGTACATTTCTCAGATCAGAATTGAAATTCTCAAAACTACTTGTTCAATCTTCACATCATTGTGTCACTTGTGCGCATCAAAAAAGCAGTTTCTCATTTCTTTGAACAAGTTGCAAATGCATTTGTCATCCATGCAAATGATAATGTACAATTTTCTGCTGTTGCCTACATTATCAGTTGTTTATGTCATGTTGATCAAAATGTATTATAATGGGTCTCTGTTGAATAGTCTCACCCCCCACAACATTTAGGCATTAGTTCATCGCATAAGTCTTTACATGCAAAATGGTTGAACAAGTTGTCATAATATGTCAGCATATTTCTATACATTTCCATTAGACTTTGTTTCCAAATCTGGCCTGAATTGGTAAATTGATCCCGGGTGAATGTTGACTTTCTCTAATGAAGGGAAATATGTCAAGCATTAGATCAACCAATGATCAACCAGTTTTCTGAAATAGCTCAAAGGTGCATCTCATGAACTATCAGCTGGCAAGTATACATATAGCCGGAGCACAACACAATGTTACAATGTCTGACAATGAGGACAAGGAATTGGACGGGATCAACAGCCAGAAAGAAGAAGAAGAAGAAGAGGAAGAGGAGGCTGCGTGGCGGAGGAGTTGGGAGGCAAAACAGAGGAAGAGGCAGAAGAGGCCGAGGACATATGCGCGTTCATGATGAGATAAGAGCTACACTTGTAAACCATGTTCTCAATCATGGGCTTACAATGGCCGAGGCTGGTCGAAGGGTGCAGCCAAATGTTGGGAGAACAACTGTGTCCTCAATCGTTCAGACTTTTCGTCGACAGAACAGGTATGTAATCTAACAATAGGCACTGTACTGTAATACTGTATACTTTCTGTAATGCTTCATACAATATGACAGTATTCTACTTTCATTTTACAATATACAGTAAGTATACTATATACAGTGACATTTTATCTTACTCAATTTTGTGTTTTGCATTACTGTATTTTTTCCACATAGGACTGCAAGACAACTTCACAGGGGTGGCAGAGGGCCCCTTTTCACACCTGAACAGGAGGAGGCTATTTGCACCATGGTTGTACAAAACAAGGCCATAAGACTAAGGGAGATAAAGAGTGCCATTATAGAGAACAACATCTTTGCAAACATCCAAACAGTCAGCATCTCAACTATTGACAGGGTGCTGAAAAGACATCAAATGAATATGAAGCAGCTGTACACTGTTCCTTTTGAAAGAAATGGTGAAAGAGTGAAGGAGCTGCACTACCAGTATGTACAGGTAAAACATGTATGAACAACATGCAATAACTTTACCTCACAGTAAACAGTAGGCTACAACATCGTATAGTGAAATACAGTGCAGTAAATGTGACCTTTACACATTGGCTATGGCTGTAGAAAAGAAGATGCAATATGTGCTTTATACATTTGATGTAACTGTATCTTGTCCAAAATGAAAATGCATGTAATTCATAAAACTCATTTTGTGTCTTCTGGATATAGCGTATGATGGAACTGGAAGCAAGTGAACCACTGCAAAATTTCATCTACATGGATGAGGCTGGCTTCAACCTAACCAAACACAGAAGGCGTGGTCGAAATATCATCGGCCACAGAGCTACAGTTGATGCGCCAGGCCAACGGGGCGGGAACATAACCATGGGTGCTGCCATCTCTGAGAATGGTGTGCTAACGCATACGTATTCACATTATTGGCAGATACAATACAGAGCGTTGTCACCTTTTTAGACACACTCTACAGGGATCTCATCCCTGAACAAGAGAGGGCTCAAATTGGAGATAACTTGCCAAAGTATGTGATAGTTTGGGACAATGTCAGTTTCCATCGCTCCAACATCATCAGACAATGGTTTGCCACCCACAACAGGATGCTGATGGAGTTCCTCCCACCCTATTCCCCATTCCTTAACCCCATTGAGGAATTTTTCTCAGCATGGAGATGGAAAGTGTATGATCACCAGCCACATACACAAATGACCCTTCTGGCTGCCATGGATGCAGCGTGTGATGACATCACAGCAGATGCCTGCAGAGGCTGGATAAGACACTCCAAAAGATTCTTTCCACGCTGCATCGCAAGAGAAGATATTCGTTGTGACGTGGATGAGAATTTGTGGCCCAACAGACAGGAACGTCAGGAGGTGTAAGAAGACTGCACTGTAATTCCTACAGTACTGCATGTACAGTTTTCCCTAAGGAGATTGTCCTATGTTACATTTCTTTTTTTGTTTTTTGTCTTTTTGCTCTGCAGTGCTGTCTTTTTCTTTTCTGTATCGCAATGACATGATCTGTCAACAAATTGTGGTACAAACAATAAGAATGTAAATGTGAATCTTGTCCAGTCTCTTGCAATCAATCTCCCACATACACTAAGGTGTAACTTTACAATTTACAGTAATTGTCATCAAAACTTTAGCCATAGTTTACATCAGAACATCCCTCCAGAGTACACTGACATATTGAACATGACTAAGCAATTTGACTGTCTTATCCGTACACAATGACACAAGCACTTGTGATTCTGATGCACTGACACGTTCATTGACACAGATATTTAATTTTGAGAGATGAACTAAGGATTTTGAGCAAGAGACTGGCTTTTATGGTGTTTTGCTATTTGTACGAACTGTTTTGAGAAATGCACTTACTGTTTTGCAAATGTCGAGGATGATCTGAGAAATGTACCAAAGCGGCTGAGAAAAACTGTAAAAGATAAATTCTTTATTAAAAAAGCTATGGATACAATTTCAATTTTCTCAAAAGCTTCTGGTCTTAAATTAAATTTTAAAAAATGTGAACAGTTTCCTCTGTATTGAAAGTATCCCTGTAAAGAATGAAGTAAAATACTTAGGTATAACAATATGTAAAGATAAAAATAAAAGAGAACAAATCAACATAGAAAAGAAAATAGATCAAATAAAAAAATCTCTAAATCACTGGCTTATAAGAGATCTGTCTATTCTAGGTAGAGTCCTATTGACCAAAGCAGAGGGAATATCCAAATGAGTTTATCCGTGCCGTGATCTTTATTTCATATGGAGAAACAAATCCCACTATCTAAAATGATCCCACCTTATTAAAAACTATGACCTTGGTGGTCTGAAAGCCATTGAATTTTAATCTATGAATGGAATTTTCAAACTAAATTGGATTAAAAAATATTTGGCAAAGCCTGATTCCTTATGGTTCCACAGACCAAGGAGCCCATTCCAGAAAGTTGCAGGGATAGAATTTGTGATGAGTTTTGACTTTGAAATCTATAAATTGCCTATCAAATTATCAAACTTCCATAAACAAATTTTGCGGTACTGGAAAATTATATTTACACACAATTTCACACCACATGTCACCACCTTGTGGAATAACAGGGCCATTACAGTCAATAAGAAAACCTTATTTAATCAACAATGGTATCAGAAAGATTTTATTTGTTGTTGATCTAATGGATGAAAATGGCCAATTCCTTCATTTTCATTCATTTATTAATAAGAATAATATAAATTGCTCGCCCAGAGAATTCCATCGTATTCTAAAATACATTCATATACTCAAATGTTTCAGTCAAAATTCCGGAACTAAAACTTGATGAAATACACATAAGGGACCAGAAATGTAATAACAAGATTATCTTATATTATAAGCTCTAAAATGCAAATTATTTTTTGATTTTAACTCACCAGCCAAATTAAAAATTGGAACTGACAAAATAATAACTAATACATTCTGTACATTTATCAAATGGCCAATAGCCCCAAAAATAAAAGAGATGCAATTTAAGATTTTGAACAATGTATACCCAGCTTTTTTTTTGCTTTTTGGCATCTTGCGTTGCCACAGTAACACTTTTTACTGAGAAAAGTAATGCTCAGCGAGGCACGATGGAGACGCATCTAAAGATATATGCTATGCATCAATTCACTTTCCGGTTCAGCCTACATTAATGGATAGGTTTTTTTTTTCACCATGGTTAAAAACCCCATCCGAATGAATGGGGCCATTTGGCATGGATTTTGACAAAAAATTTCCTTAAATCACAGCTTCATGAAATTTGAGTATGTTGAAGTCCACAGCGTGCCGAGTCGGGGAACATTTGTACGATGTCTCTACGATGACCTGTTGCCTAGCAACAAGCATCCAAAGTCAAACAGAAAAAAAAAAAGAATTAAAGGTCAATATCGCAAAAACTGTAATAATTGGAATAATGAGGTTGTACGGTCCATTAGTGCCATTCGGGCCGAGTGTTTGAAAGTTTGAACGATGCCTCTACGTTCGGCCAAAGATCTTCTATACACAAGATAGCGCATTGCCGTTACTGGCAATGGTTTGAAATTGTATACACTTCCGGTCTCCTAAGCGGCCCCTCTCCCCACATCGTTTTGGAACATACAACACTAGATACAGTACAACTTTCTTCCAAAAATACTTAAATAATAAAAATAACAGTATTATTAAGCAAAGAAGCAAGTTTTATTTTAGTTTTAAACTTAATTTTATCCGATGGGAAAACGATGAGAGCCAAATCTCGCGAGAGTGTGTTGCTCAGACAGAGACAGGTCTCAAACAAAGTTCATTTTCTCCTAATCTGTCGGTCTGAAAATTGCCATTTTGGTGTCAGAATGTTCAGAAGGTTTGTGGCTTTTGAAAAATGGGTCCCATATTTACTTAGGTTACTATGGAGCGAAGGAATTGGTAATAATCTGTGCTCACGTTCACTTTTCCCATAGGACTCAATAGACTCAGGACCTACTTCCGGTCTCCTAAAGGGGCGTGGCAGTCACGTGACACAGATACAGGAACTCGAACCTTAGTGGGCTGTCTCGGTTTATAGAACGTCTCTGGTTCGGCCGAGCAATAAGCGTCGGAATTTTCGCCTTTTTTTTGCTACTTGGCATCTAGCGTTGCCACGGTAACGCCTATTGCTGAGAAAAGTAATGCCCATCGAGGCACGATGGAGACGCATCCACGTTCCAGTTCGGGTCGCATTAACGGACGAAAAAAAGTGCGGAATAAGAATGATAAGAAAAGGGAAACCTTTTCTGTATACCATTATATCGCCTTCATTTTCATGTTTTTCCTCATTTTTTTGGGCGTGTTTTATTTTTTGGGGATTTTTTTTTCCCACATCAGAGCGGGGTCATGCTGTACACCCGCTGGTGTGACGTGGGACTTTTGCGACTTTAGCTTGTTAGCAAAATGCTAGCAACAATTCCCTTTAGGCCATTCTGGACGATTGCAATATGCCATTACTTGGCATGCCCATAATAATGCAATACACAATTAACTGATTACATGCGGTCACATGTTTGATTTGTTAATAGCCAGGTCTTGAGTATGCCGGGTAGTTGGGTCGGTAGTAGCGGTAGGGGTCTTCGTCCTCGGCCTCGCCGTAGATTTGGAAGACGCTCTGCGGCAGTTGGACTGGAGGGACAGCGCCACCATCAGTGATATCCTCCCCGTCTGTGTTGCCAAGCAGCCAGGCAGCGAGCCCACCGTCACCCAGTCAGACGGACGGACAGGGAAAGCCCAAGACAAAGAGGGCCGACGCCCGCCACCACAGGAAACAGTGTTTTGGAGGGATTTGTTGGGAAGTGATTGGGTTAGCGGGGAGAGCGGGTTGGAAAAGAAGGTAGGAGCAAGAAACATAGATGGACATGAGTTACCAAGGTTACCAAGGATTATGAAGGTTATTGAGCGACAACCCACATTAGAAGTACATATTATCCAGTAAAAATAGTCCCACTGTGGAAAAAAATAGTCCCATCTCTCCAGATGTAGCTCCGCATGTCATCTTTTGCTCGTCTTTTTTCTCCATTTTTTCTCATTCCTCAATCCATTCATCCATCGTTAGCCCTCCCCGGCGATCAAAGTTTACCGTAAACATGCTTAATTAATTGTTAATGAAAATAAAAAATAAACTTTAACACCAGTTACTTTTTGCTACCTGCTGTAACCGTCAAAAAATATGTAACAGTTGGTTCTTGTCATGGATACATTGTTGCTTCCCTGACGCAGAATGATATGCTGTGATAAGGCTTTAGAATAGAAGCTGTGGTATATGCTCATTATACCACAGTCAGTTAACAACCAATCATATTGCAGGATTTCACTTTTCTGTTTTATAATGGTATTTTTATGTCTCAGAGAGAGAGCAGGGAGTGAGGGATGGGGCAGTTGATGTGTGCATGTGTACGAAGAGGCTCTTTGCAGTAACACAGTAACCAATTGTGGCTCTTAGCCTCTGACTGGTTGGCCACCCCTGCTTTATACCAACTTACGGCTCATGCAGTTTATATGAGGCCCTGCGACTTTCACCCATAGTTAGCTGGGATAGGCTCCAGCAGAGCCCCTGAGATGGATGGATGGATGGATGGATGGATGGATGGATGGATGGATGGATGGATGGTATCAATCATGAAATAGTCAGGTCCTTATTACATCAAGAAATGAAAATAGAACCGCAAACCATGAGCAATGCTGTCAGCATTTAGCATTCTTAAAGTAGAAGGAATAAAACAATTGAAAGAATGGTTTAAAGCAGCAGAATGTAACTTTTCCACCTTAATATAATATTTCCAGAGTCATTGTGATGGTACATCAATTTACACTACTACAATTTTCCACACTACTGGTAAAGCACTGCAGCTTTTGTCCAAAGGAGCTGCCAAACTCAACAAAAGCTGAAAGTTACATTGTGCTGCTTTAATTTCTTTAGAAATGTACAAAAACACTGATGGGTGCATTAAATTCCCTGAACACACCCTGTCATTAAAAAAAGCAGAAAGAAACATGAGATCTGTATTTCACAACTGCTGAATAAATGTGATCACATGTGGAAAATATGATGTCACATTTTATTCAAAGAAATTGAGCATATGTGTTGCCATCCAGAGCATCAAAAAAACACAACAGCAAAAGAGAAAGCACAAAAAAAAGAAAAAAACACAACGGCAAATTAAAAAACACTACGGCAAAAGCAAAGTCACAAACGCTTAATGTAATTGTGATTTTTAATTTGCCGTTGTGACTTTCAATCTAAGACCACTGACACACTTCATAATTTATAAAACTATATTCTCTGTTTGTTAAAAAGTAACTTATATTGGTGCAATAAATTTCTGAAAACTTTGTTTTTTTCCTTATCATAATGATTAACTCTGCGCTGGTAAATGTGTGTTTTTGACTCAGTGTCGTCTGACTTTATCTCACTTTCGCACCATTTGGCGTTTTGTCCTCTTTTGACAAACAGCAAAATGAAATTTGACAGCATACTTTCTGAAATTAATGGATTTGGAAGATTCCAGGTGACACTATTTCTGCTCCAGGCATCCTCTCGATTTACTCTGCCATGCCATTTTCTGCTGAACAACTTCATGGCAGCGGTTCCATCTCACCACTGCGACATCAGGACCCTGGAGGATGGAGAAGTGTTTGGAAATTTATCTCTACAACAGAAAATAGCGGCTGGTATTCCGGCAGAACAAGATGGGACTCTGAGCTCCTGTCAGATGTTTACGCAGCCCCAACTTCAGTACTTGACAGGCTCAAACAGTAGTGAGGAGGTGGACACTGTGACATGTGAAAATGGATGGGTCTATGACAACAGCACCTTTAAATCTACCTTGGCAACAGAGGTAAGTGGCACTCTACAAATGAGTTATTATTAGCAAAATTATATGTATTTTGTCAATAAATTAATAATATTTTCTATTGTCACACACTTTATGGCACCTTTTGTGTTTGAAACTGTTACTGATGCATACAAAAAAAAAAAATATATATATATATAGAGGGAATACAGGAGGAGGGAATACAATTATAATTTTGTATTTAGTATTTAAAACATGGCATTTCTGCCATTTTTTTTCAAGAGCCACTACTGCTGTATAGATTAGATATATTATATATTTTCAATGGTTTATTTGCAGTGGGATCTCGTTTGCAGCAGGAAAGGGATGAACAAGGCAACAGCTACCGTTTTCTTCATTGGTGTGATGATCGGCGCACCGCTGTTTGGGTTTCTCAGTGACAGGTTTGGTGTTCAAAGAAAATGTAAAAAATGTAAAGTTTTAAGTACTTAAGGGAAATGTTGCTGTGTTTGGAAAGTGCATTAGATAATTACTTGCATGGAAAATAGTTATTTTGAACTGTTTGGTCATACTTGCAAGATATTGCATCTAACGCTTTTTCTTTAAACAGAGTCTCTCTTTCACCAGATTTGGGCGACGACCAGTGCTGCTGGTTTCTTATCTGTCATCCCTGACCTTTGCAGTTGTAAGCGCATTCTCCACATCATATATAATGTTCATCATCATGAGATTTTTCACGGGGGTGTCCCTCGCAGGAATAAGTATTATCTCCATTGCTTTAAGTAAGAACCACAAATGCTGACTTTTTAAAATGTGTATGTATATATACAGGACTGTCTCAGAAAATTTGAATATTGTGATAAAGTTCTTTATTTTCTGTAATAAAAAAACAAAAATTATTATTAAATTATGGTTTACAGTTTAAGATTAAGATTCCAAGAATATTTAAATTTTTTGAGATAGGATATTTGAGTTTTCTTAAGCTGTAAGCCATGATCAGCAAATATTAAAATAATAAAAGGCTTGCAATATTTCAGTTGATTTGTAATGAATCCAGAATGTATGACATTTTTGTTTCTTTAATTGCATTACAGAAAATCACAATATTCTAATTTTCTGAGACAGTCCTGTATATATATATATATAAAAATGTACACGCACAGACTGCATAATCTGAATTGCTTCATACTTTCGTTCTGCAGATGTTGAATGGTGTTGCATTGAACGCAGGACTTTCGCAGCTGTAATCATAAGCCTTGACTGGACACTGGGAAACTGGTTGCTGGTTGGAATCGCCTACTATGTGAATGAGTGGCGGATGCTCATTTTGGGCGTGTCCTCCCCCCTGATTCTGGCCATTTTCACTTGGTGGTATCAAAGTTGACTTTTTGTAACTGAAATTTGCTTGATGTAGACGGACTGCAGGGTTCACCATGTCGACCGTTTCAGGTGGCTTCCAGAGTCTGCAAGGTGGCTCATGGCAAATGGGAAGGGGGAAGCTGCTCATCATTACATCGTACAATGTGCAAAGATGAATGACAGATCAAAATACATCAGCACCATCACACCAGAGGTATGTCTTTTACGTTATATTCTTTCACTTTGACACAGTTAACCATGAGATTGTCAAGAATGCGTCCTGATAATGCAAAAGGAGGTAAATTAGAGTTCACGAATGAGCGGTGGAACTTTGTCCTGCTTTCTCACAGGCATTACTGGAATCCTCAGAAGATGAAACAGGACATAAGAAGTACACTATCACCGATCTGTTCAGGACCCCAAATATAAGAAAAATTGCAATATGCTCAGGGATTGTATGGTAAGTAATGAAGAGAAAGAATAGCTCAACAGTTTGGAAATGTGATTTTAATATCCTGCTGAAAATAACATGAAAACAGTGACACATGTACAGGACCGTCTCAGAAAATTTGAATATTGTGATTTTCTGTAATGCAATTACCGGTACAAAAACAGAAATGTCATACATTCTGGATTCATTACAAATCAACTGAAATATTGCAAGCCTTTTATTATTTTAATATTGCTGATCATGGTTTACAGTTTAAGAAAACTCAAATATCCTATCTGAAAAAAAATTAGAATATTCTGGGAATCTTAATCTTAAACTGTAAGCCATAATCAGCAATATTAAAATAATAAAAGGCTTGCAATATTTCAGTTGATTTGTAATGAATCCAGAATATATGACATTTTTGTTTTTTTAATTGCATTACAGAAAATAAAGAACTTTATCATAATATTCTAATTTTCTGAGACCGTCCTGTAGTTATTGAAGGTATAGTGATATGTATGCATGCACATTTATTGTGGTTGCACAAGAACAGACCTTGAGCACAAAAGCGATAGCAGCCAGGGTCTACTACACCAGACAAGCCTCCAGCTGCATACTACTCTATACAGAAGATCCTGACACAATCCAGTAAAGAAAATAGTGGGATGTAAAATGCAGAAAGGTAAGGCAAATGTGTAACGTCCCAAAAAAAGTAGCAGCAATAATGTACAGGAATATCTGCACTGAGTATGGGTTGGAGGTACTAAAGTCAGTCCAGGACTGGTGAAGAAAAAAAGGTGAAAAAGGTGCTGTAGGACTGCCAAATCTAGACTGAAAAACTAGTGATGGCTAACCAACCACCAATATTAGAAAACTCCAGAAGAAAAGGTCAGAGATTGATGTAGCAATCCCAAGCAACAGCAACATCAACAAGAAGGAACTGACAAGCAGAGGTGTCAAGTAACGAAGTACAAATACTCCGTTACCTTACTTAAGTAGAAATTTTTGTTATCTATACTTCACTGGAGTAATTATTTTTCAGACGACTTTTTACTTTTACTCCTTACATTTTCACGCAATTATCTGTACTTTTTACTCCTTACATTTTAAAAACAGCCTCGTTACTCTATTTCATTTCGGCCTTTAAAAAAAAACTATCCAGTTAAATTGCTCCATCCGGATAGAGTGAATTTGGTTGTGGTTGTTTCAGATGTTCTTGTCCAGTTTTGTTCTTACATCCGTTCCCTCAGATTCCTGCAACTAAACTTGGATGTACATTCCAATAAAGGTTAGGATAAATGATAACATGCCTCTGAAGTTTGACTTTTTGCACCATTACAATACTTATAGGCAACTAGTCATCATATCTCCTGCTCTCTGAAACACATGTTAATGCTCAATAGTACACATATATGGTTCTTTAATATATTTGCATTATACTAAGATGCATTCATTTTCAATGGCTTTTGTCCTTAATGGCTTTTTTCCCACTTACATTACTTTTACTTTTATACTTGAAGTAGTTTTGAAACCAGTACTTTTATACTTTTACTTGAGTAAAAAACTTGAGTTGATACTTCAACTTCTACAGGAGTATTTTTAAACTCTAGTATCTATACTTCTACCTGAGTAATGAATGTGAATACTTTTGACACCTCTGCTAACAAGTCATCCCCAGACTGTGTTGTTGTTTTTTCCCCCCCATTTCCATTTTTCTAGGTTTGGAGTTGCATTTACGTATTATGGGATAAGTCTAAATATCACAGGCTTTGGACTAAACCCTTACCTCACGCAATTTATATTTGCATTCATTGAAATGCCGATGAAGATTGCTGTCTATTTCGCCCTGGAGAAGCTGGGCAGGAGGTATTGCGAGATGGGAGCCCTGATATCCACTGGTCTCTGTCTCTTCATCAACATCTTTGTTCCAATTGGTAACATTTTTCCTCATTTGTTACATCACACAAGAGCATTTTACTGGATTTCCAGACTTTTATTTATTCCTTTTTTTTCAATTCCCACGACAGATATGTGGCTCTTTCGTACCATTGTGGCAGTTCTTGGCAAATCCCTGTCCGAGGCGTCGTTCACGATAATATACCTCTACACGACTGAACTTTACCCTACAGTAGTCCGGTTCGTCAACAGGAAAACAAGGATGACCTTCCGCCTGGCTGTTACTACTTGCACAGAGTGTTCAATTCATTTGTTTGTCTTTGCTTTTTCAGACAAAACGGATTAGGCTACACCTCCTTTCTCGCACGGCTGGGCGTGTCCATTTCTCCGCTCATCGTGCTATTGGAGGATACGTGGCATGTCCTCCCTGCAGCCACTTACTGCGGAGTGGCGGTTTGCTCTGGTTTAATTGCTTCTCTCCTGCCTGAAACATTAAACACTCAACTGCCAGAGTTAATTGAAGACATTGAGAAACCCAGGTATAATGGAAACAGTCTGAGAGGAACAGGACATGTAATCTAATATCAAATCTGCAGTAACTGGTTAGCCAAACAGTGATCTTCACTGCTAAAGATTAATCCAGTCAGAAGGCACTGTACCGCAAGTTATTTCGGGTTGTAATCCATGCAAGGAGAAATGACTGACTGAAGCTTTATCTGTATTACAGGAGACAATCAACAAAGGAGAAGGAGGTCCGATAACCGCTAAACGGACCCATATGTTTCCAATCGATAACTTTGTTCACATCACAAATAAACTCTTAAACCCAAGATGTGTCAGTCTGTGGTGAACAGCAGGAGGCAGTGGCTCAGGTGGTAGAGCAGGTTGTCCAATTATTGAAGGATTGGCAGTTTGAATCCCACTCCCCCAGTCATCCGTCGTGTCCTTGGGCAAGACCCTTCACCCTACTTGCCTCCAATGAGGGCATCGCTGGTGTGTGAATGTGTACGAATATTCCGGTGGTGGTCGGAAAGGCCGTGAGGCCGAGGCGTGGATTGGCTGGCACGTTTCTGTCAGTCTGCCCCAGGGCAGCTGTGGCTACACGTGTAGTGTAGCATCACTAGGGATGGGTACCGAAACCCGGTTCCAATTTTGGAACCGGAACCGAAATCCAAAAATTCGATATTCGTTTAAAAATGCGCATTTCGAATCTTCATTTCGAATCCTGGGAGTTTTTTTTTTTTTTTTCTCTCTCTCTCTCTCCCCCCGCCCCCCGCGCGCGCTCTGAGTATTATGTTTTTCTCTCTCTCTCTCTCCCCCCGCCCCCCGCGCGCGCTCTGAGTATTACGTCACATCCGCGGCTGCGCTGTAAGTGGCGGGGCCTTCGTCCTGCGGCGTCCCTGCGTCGTCGGGCGGGGTTTTCGCGGGGCGGTGTCCGGCACCGCGCGGAAGGCGGACCGGTGGGAGGGGGTCGGATACGGCGGTCGGCGGCGGCAACTCTGGACGCGCGCCGGGCCATTCTCGCGGATCTCCCCAGCTGCGACGCCCGTCGGGGACCCGTTAACGCGGGCCCCCGGCAGGTCGCCTCTAGGGTTACCACCTTTCAGAAATAGAAATAATGAACGCCTGATTTCAGCAGTGCAGGCGCCAAAAAGGGACATCCCCAAAACTTCTAAACTGAATAGAAATGTATTTATTTTATATAAAAAAAACAAAATACTTTGATTTAAAGTGCTTTAATAGCATTGAACTTGCACGACTGTACAGACAGACAGCCATATAGCAACTGAAATATCCTCTGCTGCTATCTGTAGCCTACGTCCACATCAGCCCAGATGTAGAATATAGCTACAGGCAGTACTCGAGTAGAGGGGGGATGGGGGGGGGGGTGGCATCCCCCCTGAAATAAAAACGGTCCAAATCATCCCTCCCTGAAATAAAAACGGTCCAAATCATCCCCCCTGTAAAACTTCCATCCCCCCTTTCCATCCATTAGTAATTTCATCAATGAATGTGGTTTTACTGCTATTTCAACATTTAGAGTCATCACCAGAAAAATAACTTGACAATTTTCACTTGTTTCAAGTAAATTTTCACTTGAAATAAGTAGGAAAATCTGCCGGTGGGACAAGATTTATCTTCTTATTACAAGCAAAAAAATCTTGTTTTTTCTACTTATTTCAAGTGAAAATCTACTTGAAACAGGTGAAAATTGTTGTTTTTTCCAGTGATGAGTCTTGTTTTAAGTGTAATGGGATTTTTTTTTTTTACTAAAATGAGACATTTTACCTAGAAATAACAAAGAAATAACAAATATTCTTGTTAAGATTTTGAGTTTTTGCAGTGATCCATTTTACTTATCCTGTGAAGGACAGAGTCATATTGATAAGTTCAGAAAACTGTTTTTTATTGTTGTGTTTTGATGTATTTGATGTAAGCCCAGTGGATATTTAAAGTTTACAGAAGGCTGCATTTAACTGCTGCTATGTCATTCCTGCAGTATTTCTGCAGCTGTTTTGGTCACTGCTATTATTTGTAATATATTATATTATTTGTAATCAGCACAGGCAGGCTGAGGGGAGACCACTTTATATATGTTAAAGCAAGAAAAAACCTGGTTTTCACAATAAGTGCAGTGCATAGATGACGGGGGAATATGAACTGGCCTGAAAAATTTTTTTCAGTCAAAAATATTTTTTTTGCTTTAATCCCTGGTATCGGAATCGGTATTCGAAAAGAATCGGAATCGAAATGAGGATTCGAAATAGGAATCGGATTCGATGAAAATGCAAACGATACCCATCCCTAAGCATCACCAACTGTCAATGAATAATGGAACCATTGGGAGTGCTGTGAAAAGTGTGATACCTAATCCATTATTATTATTACTATATATATATATATATATATATATATATATATATATATATATATATATATATACATATTGCCCGACCTCTTGCCCGTTCATAGCTGATATAGGCTCCAGCACTCACATCTAACTTGGTGGATTTTATCATATGGGGACAGATAATTTGTGCTGATTACAAATAATGTAATATATTACAAATAATAGCACTGACCAAAACACCTGCAGAAATACTGCATGAATGACATAGCAGCAGTTAAATGCAGCCTTCTGTAAGCTTTAAATATCCACTGGGCTTACATCAAATACATCAAAACAAAACAATAAAAAACAGTTTTCTGAACTTATCAATATGACTCTGTCCTTCACAGGATAAGTAAAATGGATCACTGCAAAAACTCAAAATCTTAACAAGAATATTGCCAGGCTGGTATGGTGAGGAGGACCCAGATGCAGGAGAGAGTGGGAGGCCAGAGGCAGGACTTCTCAAAAAACAAGGATTTATTAACAAAAAGGCAAGAACCAAAACCAAGCGCTGCTTAGCAGGATCAAAACTCAGAGCAACTGGAGCACAGGGAAGGAGGGAAGCACAGTACGGAACCACAAGGAGCAAGGGAATGACAAAACCAGATATACACAGGGGATAACGAGACACAACGAGACACAGGTGCAGACAATCAGGGTTGATGGGACACAGGCGGGGCAAAACAGAAACTCAAAGACTGGGGGGGAAGTGTCAAACCCTGACAAATATTTGTCTTATTTCTAGTTAAAATGTCTCATTTTAGTAAAAAAATCTCATTACACTTAAAACAATACTCATCACTGGAAAAAAAACAACAATTTTCACTTGTTTCAAGTAGATTTTCACTTAAAATAAGTAGAAAAATCTGCCAGTGGAACAAGATTTCTTTGCTTGTAATAAGAAGATAAATCTTGTCTCACTGGCAGATTTTCCTACTTATTTCAAGTGAAAGTTTACTTGAAACAGGTGAAAATGGTCAAATAAGTTATTTTTCTGGTGTTATTTTTCTGGTGATGACTCTAAATGTTGAAGTAGCAGTAAAACCACATTCATTGATGAAATGACATAAGGGATGGAAAGGGGGGGATGGCAGTTTTACTGGGGGGGATGATTATGACCGTTTTTATTTCAGGGGGTGATGATTTTGACCGTTTTTATTTAAGGGGGGATGCCATCCCCCCTCATCCCCCCTCAACTCGAGTACTGGGCATACTCCAAAATAATAAGAAAAATGGTAAAAACACAAAACTTGCAACAGAATCCATGAATGAGGACATAGTTTTTAGGGGGAAATCATTGATCAGGAAATCAAACTATGACAATCAGACATTGTTTTTATGGATACATAGTTTTATAGATTACACAAAATAGATCACATGGTCAAGGAGAAGTGCTTTCTTATTAAGCTGACGAGTCACAGTGTTTATTACTGAGAATCACCTGGGAATTCCTCTGCTTATATTGTTCAGAGTAGTACAGGTCTGTCAAAATATGCTTGCAAGCAACTGGATGGAGAATCTGATGATTTTAACGGGTACTCTTTAAGTGCCATGAGCTGGGTCCAAGGGCTGAATAGTTTTTTCTCATATCTGTGATCCTTTGGACCTCCCCTTGAACCTGCTTCCCAACTGCAGATAGCAACCTCAGAATTCTTTGTTAAATAATTATTACAGATAAGAATCTTAAGAAAAAAACACAATCTGCTGCTAGAGAGTTAAAACACGGACTCAGATGTGTGTTACTACAAATCAATGACTCCAATCACACAACAGATGGGGGACAGGCTAATGTATTATAATAAGTGTCTAGTTTTATTCTTATCGAGAAGAACATGCAGACACTTGAGAGCTTTCTCTAACTCTTTATGAACCACAACAGAACTGTCGATCCACCATCATGTACACTGGTGCTCAAAAAGGTCATTTTTTGTTTTCAGAAACATTCCTCTTTTTTAATGTATGTTTCTTATTAACAATTGTTTCATGAAAAGATGCAAAAAAAAGTTTTATTTCAACTTCATAGGCAACACAAAGACTCAAGCATGAGTCTTTCCACTTTCAACCACCTAAGAAGGTAAAAGCTTCTATTACAAAGCCCTTCACAGTTTCTTTTATTGTATAGATATCTTTATTGAGGGCAATAAAAAAAGACAAAAAAAATAAGATTTACAATAACAATATAATTATCAATACCCCCCCCCTTTTTTTTTTTTTTACTTTTCATAACATTAATTAAACCAAAATAAATAAATAATAATAATAAGAGAGAAAAAAATAAATAAATACATGAATAAATAAATAAATAAATAAATAAATAAATAAATAAATAAATAAATAAATAAATAAATAAATGAATAAATGAGTAAATAAAAATAAATACAACAACACACCCCTCTCCCCTTCCCTCCCTCATATGGTGAATTACATCATTCAAAATCATTTAACTTCTTTTCACATATGTCTATCAATACTGGAACAAATGAATAATAAATTAAATAATCAAGTCCTGCGTAAACACATTCATTAATATGATGATCCAGATCATTAGTCCAATAACTACAATAATCCAAAAAAGGTCCCCAAATAAGGTCAAAGACTCTAGTTTTTTTTTTTCTAACGGAATACAGTATTTTTTCTGGAGTACTATATGATCCAAGTTCATTGATCCACTGTTTGGGTGCTGGGGGGTTTTCTGATTTCCAGTTTTTTAGAATTTTTTGCCGCGGTGCCTGCAAGCAGAATGAAGTACTTTTTTATGATAAGTCATATTTAGTGAACTGATATCTCCCAGTATCCAGACTTTAGGATCAAGAATATAGGATTTTAAAATGTCAGAGATTATTTTGATCACGTATTTCCAGAAAGCATCTATAATAGGACAGTTCCAGAGCATATGGAGTAGATTTTCAGTATTTATTTTACATCTTTGGCACAGGGCAGAGACCGCACTATTACAGTTTTTCTCAATCACTTTGGTACATTTTTCCAATCATTCTTGCAATTTGCAGAAGATCAAGTGCATTTCTCAAAACAGTTTGAACAAATAGCAAAACACTGTGGATCACCTGCAAAAGCCAGTCTCTTGCTCAAAATCCTTAGTCCATCCCTCAAAAGCAAGTTTTTGTGTCAATATACTTGTCAGTGCCATCAGAATGTTTAATCATTGTGTCATTGTGTACAGATAAGACAGTCAAATTCATTAGTCATGTTTGCAATTGAAGGCACTTTGAAGGGACATGTTGATGTAAAATGTGGTTTAGGTGTGATGACAAGTGTTGTACATTTGACCTCATATAATGTATACGTGTAAGATTGATTGGAAAAGACAAGATTCACATTTACAGAATGACTTCTTCATTGGCAAAACATTGACATTGCAGTCCGTAAAGAAAAAAAAAAGACAGTACTGCACATAACAAAGGTGAAATACAATACGTAAGTTTAAACATAGGTCAAAAATATAAACATAGGTCATACAGTAGGTAAACAAAAAAATATGAACAACTCCCCAAATTCTAATCTCAATCCTGATCTTCAGCTTCTTCCCGTTCCTGTCTGTTAGGCCACAAACTCTCATCCACGTCACACCTGATGTCCTCCCGTGCAAGGGAGCGTGGATAGTATCTTCTTGCATGCCTAATCCATGCTCTGCAGGAATCTGCAGTAATGTCTTGGCATGCTGCATCCATTGCAGCCAGAAGGGTCACTTGTGTGTGTGGCTCTCGGTCATACACCTTCCACCTCCAGGCTGAGAAAAATTCCTCAATGGGGTTGAGGAATGGGGAGTATGGTGGTAAGAACTCCATCACCATTCTGTTATGGTTTGCGTACCACTGCCTTACTAGGTTTGACTTGTGGAAGCTTACATGTCCCATATTATGGCATATTTGGGCTGGGCCATATTCTCGGCTGGGCCACCTAGGATATGATCCCTGTACAAAGTGTCTAGGAATGCTATTAGACGTTCAGAGTTGTATGGACCCATCAGTGGAATGTGTGTCAGCACGCCGTTATCTGATATTGCGGCACACATAGTTATGTTGCCACCCCTTTGGCCTGGCACATCAATGGTGGCTCGATGTCCAATAAGGTTTCGACCCCGTCTTCTGCGCTTTGTCAGATTGAAGCCAGCCTCGTCCATGTAAATGAAGTGACAGGGTGGATCACTAGCTTCCAGTTCCATCATGCGCTAAATACAGAAGACAAAATGTTATTTTTGGAATTACTGCATTACATGCATTTGCAAAAGAAGTTAGATCAAACGTATATGACATATTGCATCTTCTTTTCTACAGCCATAGCATATGTGCAAATGCCACACTTACAGTAGTGTAGTGTACATCTTTACATTACATTGCATTTGGCAGACACCTTTTACTGTAAACCCAAAGCGACTTACAAACGAGGACATATCTATATATGGTTTTGGAATAAAAGTTGTACCTGGACAAAGTGGTAGCGCAGCTCCTTCACCCTCTCACCATTTCTTTCAAATGGGACAGTGTATAGCTGTTTCATGCGCATGTGCTGTTTTTTTAGCACTCTGTCAATGGTAGAGATACTGACTGTTTGGATGTTTGCAAATGTGTCATTGTCCTGCAAAATAGTAGTCTGTATCTCTCTCAGTGTAATGGCGTTGTTTTCAACAACAATGTTGCAGATAGCCATCTCCTGGTGTGGTGTGAAAATCCGCCCTCTACCACCCCTGTGTACTTGTCTTACAGTCCTATGTGGGAAATAGAAATGTAAACCAAAACAAATTTGAGGAAGACACAATGGCATTGTATAGAGCATCAGTGGAATAGGCTCTACTCCCCAGTAGATTGTTCATGAGATGCTCCCTTGAGCTCATTCAGAAAACTGTCGATCATTGGTTGATCAACTCTTTTCATTAGAGAAAGTCTAGATTCACCTGGGAGGAATTTACCAATTTAGATCATATTTACAGACAAATGTCTTATGGAAATGTATATACCGGTATGCTTGACATGTTATGATGGCTTGGTAAATCATTTTGCATGTGAAGACTTATATGATGAACTATAGCCTAAATGTTTTGGGGAAAGAGACTATTTGATAGATTCCTATAACAAAGCATTTTGATTAGCATGACAAAAGCAATTGATAATGTACGAAAAAACTGAG
Organism: Cololabis saira; assembly: GCF_033807715.1. Lineage (NCBI taxonomy): Eukaryota > Metazoa > Chordata > Actinopteri > Beloniformes > Belonidae > Cololabis > Cololabis saira. Next base: position 11,864,840 of record NC_084587.1, on the reverse strand, counting down.
AATTGTACACAATCATTTGCATGGATGGACAAAAGCATTTGCAATTTGTTCAATGCAATGAGAAACTGCCTTTTTTATCTGCACAAATGGCATGATGATGTGAAAACTGAACAAGAACTTTTGAGAATTTCAATTCTGATGTGAGAAATGTACCAAACCAATTGAGAAAAACTGTAAATGTATTTAATCTATAGGGAGTGTAGTAGATTTGATGTAAAATATTGAATTGAATTTGTCTATGTTTGGTGGATATTAGCATAGTGTGTGTTTTTTCTAAAAGAGTATACCAATCCTTGTCCTCATATGAACATTCCAGGTCTGCTTCCCATTTTTTTTCATTGGAGGTCTGTGGTATAGTGGTAGGTTATTGATAAGAATATTTTAGATTACAGATGCCCTTCACAGTTTCTAATACAATATAAAAATCTATACTGAATTTAGCATGACTAATAATCAGATAACGAATACATAACATTCAAATTTGAAATGCTTTATTATTCTCCAAAGAAAAATGAATCAAGTATTAATGACACTATTGTTGTTATAAACTTGTGTTCCTTCTTCCCAGCAGGTGTTGCTGTTCTCTTCCACTTCCAACCCCAGACCCGTCGAGGAACAACCCAACTCAGGCGGACGGCCAACCTTCCTGAGCTTGGCTGAACAAACTGTCATGTCACAGAGACATCGAACTTTTGAACGAGCTGTCACTGAGTCCTGATTTGCTGTAGTGATTTTATGTCAAATGGCTTGAAAAGTCAGACCTGTGTCAGGAAAATAAGAATTCCTTTGCAGAATTCTGGGAAAACACCAACCAGATTTCTGCCAGAAGGTTGTTTTGAATGAATGAATTAATTTTTATTTCGAACATGTATATAAAATGAAAGTAAAAATAATAATAAAAAGATAAACATTTACATCTTCATATTCACATATGTTCGAAAAAAAGGAGTAGGAAGAAGTGTACACTTTTTCCTAGTTCCTACCCCTTTATAACACTATGGATTTATATTATTGCTATTAGTATATCTACACAATATCCATATAAATATAATCTATATAAATACTACGTAAACATGCCTATTATTACATAATTATCCATATAAGTATATAGACAATATAAATATTACATAAATATTATATCAAAATCTAGAAAATACAACTATTATATACATCTATATAAATATACACTATATAAACTACATAAATATCCCTATAAATATATATGTGCTACATACCCAATACATATATAACATATATTACATCATTTTAACTATCCCTCTCAACAGATAATATATACTACATAAATATCCACATAAATATCTAAACATTTTGGATAGGTAAAGAGATAAAAACTAATGTTTGGTAAATTTTTTTTTTTTTATAAGCTTAGCTTCTTGTCTATTTCAGAAAACCCACAATAAGTTAATGTGGGTTCCGACCTGTTTTGTCATTTCTTTATTTTGTTTTTTCTCCATTGTTTTAAAATCATTGTGGCAGAGATAAAGGACAGTTTGAGAGAATTACTAAAGGCCCTAATAAACTACCACGGTTTTTATGCTTATGCTGAGCTGTGTGTGTAAACATCAAACCTGAATTCCAGTAAGAATTTTAAGTATTTACATTCATTTTTCTCCACAAACACATCGCTTTTAAAACATTAAATGAATGTTAAGCTGTTTTTGTGACATATAGATTATCACTACATCCTTTTATAGGTCACAGATCTTTCCGTGAAACGGTTCAGTGCTCACCGCTTCCTCCCTGTGCTGCCATCTTTGCAGGTTATTTATTGAAAAAGAAACTTACTTTCCTGATTACAGTGTAGTGAGCACAGCTTTCCGTGAGTAACACGCTATTGCATATTTAACATTCTCTCAAACTCACTGACCATTAACCGGCAGTGTCTAACTAAAGGAAAAAGACTTGCTGGCCAGGTTTTCGTCCGCTTTACACTGACTTCTGTTCCTGTCAACCTTTGCAACATTCGTTAGCAAAATGAAGTTCGAGAATGTGCTGGCAGAGATCAGTGGCTTTGGGAAATTCCAGATGAGGACAATCGCCTTGTTGATAATTCCTCGTATGACTTTGCCTTTTCATTTTCTACTGAATAATTTCATTGCAGTTGTTCCCTCTCACCACTGCAACGTGAGCTCTTTGGATGATGGACCGATTTTCGGGAATCTATCTCAAGAAGAGAAGGTCGTCGTTGGTATTCCCGTTCAGCCAAATGGGGATCCAAGCTCCTGCCGGATGTTCCGAGAGCCCCAGTATCATCTGCTTTTTAACGCTGCCAACACCACTGATGCACCCACGATGCCATGCGAGAATGGCTGGGTGTACGACAACAGCACCTTCAGGTCCACTCTGGCCACAGAGGTGAGTTCTCTGGGTGCATTTTCTGAATGTGGCCGCCAGTTTAACCCTCACGTTTTCTGTTGCTTGTGTTTGCTTTGTAGTGGGATCTGGTTTGTGATAACAGAAGCATGAACAGAGCCACGGCTACCATCTTCTTCATGGGGGTCATGGTTGGAGCAGCAGTATTTGGCTATCTTAGTGACAGGTCTTCATGTTTTTTAATGCTCAAATCAGACACCTGTTGAGATTTCCATCACTTCATTTTCATATTTTAAATATATATTTTAAAAGATTTATGAAATACGATTAAATTCAAATTCAGAAAACTTTATTTATCCCCCAATGCAAGACAACTGAGCAGCAAGACGTTAAAAATATCAAATAGAATAAGAAATAAAATAGAATAAAATGAACAGATAAATGGGGCATGTCTCGTTATGTACAAAAAAATATATAAATATAAGAATGTCAAAAATCAAATGTAAAAAAAAAAAAAACGTAAAAAAAAATGCACTGAAAATAATTGGAAAAATGTTCATTCCTATTTTCAGTCTTTTCTGTTGATTTGGACATTTATTTTGTTATTATATACACATATATATATTATCCATAAATAAATGTGGAAATGAAAACATTTCTTGGAAGGGATCGCTTATGTGTATGAAATTAATGTGAAGTCTTGCAAAATATTCCCTCACCATGCAAGTAAGGCTCTTGTCTGCTTAAAATATACATCTAACGGAGACAAATCTCTGACTTTCTTCTTCCTAAGTTCATTCTTATATATCAACATATGCCATAAAGCAAAATGAGGTTGCATACCAACGTGTAAGTGACTGAGTTGCAACATACATTTTTAAACTCCTGACTGAATTTATAAACCATTTTTGATTTATTGTAACCTACACCGTGAACATATTAACATCTCCCATCAATGATTTTTCTTAAGTGTTTTTGTGGACTCTGCTCTGTAAATGTATCTATAACTACTTTTGTTTTCTTAGGTTTGGCCGCAAAACAACCCTCATGGTGTCCTACGTAGCAACCACCGTCTTTGCATTCTCAAGTGCTTTCTCTACTAGTTTTCCTGCATTTGCTGCCACAAGGTTTTTAACTGGAGTGGCAATTTCTGGAATAAGTTTAGTCTCCATCGTCCTTTGTGAGTTACCTGTCAAAGTTCAACTAAAGCACCATGGCAACAATTTGTTTGATCTGTTAGTAAAGGTGATACTATTAGTGAAATGATCTTAGTTAATCTACTGATTACTGGTAATATCATGACCACCCTTGTATCCCGCATGAGTCCTATATTTTAAATGTGCATAGGTTTCCCATCTGAGTCCCACAATAATACAAAATGGGACCCATGTTCTTCTCAGATTTCAAGTCAGAGCCCATTTATATACATATATACAGTGGGGCAAAAAAGTATTTAGTCAGCCACCAATTGTGCAAGTTCTCCCACTTAAAAAGATGAGAGAGGCCTGTAATTTTCATCATAGGTACACTTCAACTATGAGAGACAGAATAGGGGGGGCACAAATCACATTGTAGGATTTTTACTGAATTCATTGGTAAATTCCTTGGTAAAATAAGTATTTGTTCACCTACAAACAAGCAAGATTTCTGGCTTTCACAGACCTGTAACTTCTTCTTTAAGAGGCTCCTCTGTCCTCCACTCGTTACCTGTATAAATGGTACCTGTTTTAACTGGTTATCAGTATAAAAGACACCTGTCCACAACCTCAAACAGCCACACTCCAAACTCCACTATGGCCAAGACCAAAGAGCTTTCAAAGGACGGGAGAAACAAAATTGTAGAGCTGCACCAGGCTGGGAAGATTGAATCTGCAATAGGTAAGCAGCTTGGTGTGAAGAAATCAACTGTTGGAGCAATTCGTAGAAAATGGAAGACAACCAAGACCACTGAGGGGACCTGCTGAATGACCTGCAGAGATCTGGGACCAAAGTAACAAAGGTACCATCAGTAACACACTACGCTGCCAGGGATTCTGCAGAGCCAGACGTTCCCCCTGCTTAAGCCAGTACATGTCCAGGCCCATCTGAGGAGCATTTGGATGATGCAGAAGAGGATTGGGAGAATGTTATATGGTCAGATGAAACCAAAATAGAACTTTTTGGTAGAAACACAACTTGTCATGTTCGGAGGAGAAAGAAAGCTGAGTTGCATCCAAAGAACACCATACCTACTGTGAAGCATGGGGGTGGAAACATGCTTTGGGGATGTTTTTCTGCAAAGGGACCAGGACGACTGATCTGTGTAAGGGAGAGAATGATTGGGGCCATGTATCGGGAGATTTTGAGTGAAAACCTCCTTCCATCACCAAGGACATTGACGATGAAACGTGGCTGGGTCTTTCAGGATGACAATGATCCCAAACACACCGCCCAGGCAACGAAGGAGTGGCTTCGTCAGGCTGGAGTGGCCTAGCCAGTCTCCAGATCTCAACCCCATAGAAAATCTTTGGAGGGAGTTGAAAGTCTGTGTTGCCAGCGACAGCCCCAAAACATCATTGCTCTAGAGGAGATCTGCATGGACCAGCTCTGTACCCTCCGCAGGGTGCTCGAGGGTTCGTGGGAATTTGCCCAACCAGTCTACATGTGCTTTGTGGATCTGGAGAAGGCATTTAACCGCGTCCCTCATGCCATTCTGTGGGGGGGTTCTCGTTTAGTATGGAGTCCGGGGCCCTGTTTTAAGGGCTGTCCGGTCTCTGTATGATCGGAGCAGGAGTTTGGTTCGCATAGCCGGCGGTAAGTCAGACTTGTTCCCGGTGCATGTTGGACTTTGTCACCGATCCTGTTCATTATTTTTATGGACAGGATTTCTAGGCGCAGCCAGAGGCCGGAGGGGATCCGCTTTGGGAACCTCAGGATTTCATCTCTGCTTATTGTAGATGATGTTGTCCTGTTGGCTTCATCGGACCGGGACCTTCAGCATGTGCTGGGGCGGTTTGCGGCCGAGTGCGACACGGCAGGGATGAGAATCGGCACCTCCAAAACCGAGGCCATGGTTCTCCATCGGGAAAGGGTGGCGTGCCTTCTCCGGGTGGGTGGAGAAGTCCTGCCTCAGGTGGAGGAGTTCAAGTATCTCGGGATCTTGTTCACGAGTGAGGGAATGATGGAGCGGGAGATTGACAGACGGATCGGTGCAGTGTCCGCAGTTATGGGGTTGTTGTACCGGACCGTTGTGGTGAAGAGGGAGCTGAGTCGAAAGGCGAAGCTCTTGATTTACCGGTCAATCTACGCCCCTACCCTCACCTATGGTCATGAACTTTGGGTAGTGACCGAAAGGATAAGATCGTGGATTCAAGCGGCCGAGATGAGTTTCCTCCGCAGGGTGGTTGGACGCTCCCTTATAGATAGGGTGAGGAGTTCAGTCACCCGGGAGGAGCTCGGAGTCGAGCCGCTGCTCCTCCACATTGAGAGGAGTCAGCTGAGGTGGCTTGGGCATCTGTATCGGATCCTCCTGGACGCCTCCCTAGGGAGGTGTTCCAGGCATGTCCCTCCTCCCTAGGGAGGTGTTCCAGGCATGTCCCTCCTCCCTAGGGAGGTGTTCCAGACATGTCCCACCGGGAGGAGACCCCGGGGAAGACCCAGGACACGCTGGAGAGACTATGTCTCTCGGCTGGCCTGGGAACGCCTCGGACTCCCCTCGGAAGAGATGGAGGAAGTGTCTGGGGTGAAGGAAGTCTGGGCATCCCTGTTGAGGCTGCTGCCCCCGCGACCCGGGAACGGATAAGCGGCGGACGATGGATGGATGGATGGATGGATGGATGGATGGATGGATGGATGGATGGATGGATGGATGGATGGATGGATGGAGATCTGCATGGAGGAATGGGACAAAATACCAGCAATAGTTTGTGAAAACCTTGTGAAGATTTACAGAAAACCTTTGACCTGTGTCATTGCCAACAAACAAACGGGTCCTGATATTTAATGTGCTAGATATCTGTCTAGCATCAAGGGTAGTTTCTAATGTGCCATCATCAGCCTCTTTGATGTCTCTCTGAGTTGTTTACGCATAATGACTTGACAAACACCAACTACTTGTACATTTGTCTCCAGTCAAGGGTTTTTTTGTTGGTTAAATTGATGATTTGCAATTTGGGTTTAGATTCCTATATCAGGAAGGCGGTTTAAGATTTTTCTTAATTTAAAAAACAAAACAATATTATTAAGCCATGTCTTTAAATCATCTTTGTGTTTTAACCTCAACAGTTAGTTAATGATAAAAATACTGCTCTTCGTAGGTGTTGAATGGGTGGGCATCAAGCATCGAACTTACGTGGGTGTTTTAATGAGCTTGGACTGGAGTTTCTCAACTGTGATACTTCCTGGCCTCGCCTATTTTGTGAATGATTGGAGGAAACTGACTTTTACTGTGACCACCCCGCTGCTGGTTGCTATGTTCACCTGGCGGTAAGGACAAATAAGTGACAATAAGAAGAAATATCCTCTTCACTTTACTTAACAATTCATAGTTTTGCTGAACCAAAGTGTTGAATTAATGTTAATTTTGTCACAGATGGCTCCCAGAGTCTGCCAGATGGTTGCTCAGTAGCGGTAAAGTGGAGCAGGCTCATTTTTACCTTAAACAATGTGCACAAGTCAACCGCAGAGAGGAGTTCATGGCTGACTTAAAGCCTGAGGTACAACATTTCACTCATTTGTGGACCTTATGAAGCAGCAAATATCCTCTTTATAAATCAAAATGTCCCTTATTCTCTCCAGCTCCTGTCCAAAGTCATACTTTCAGATGATGAAAATAGGAAATATTCCTTTCTGGACCTTGTGAGAACTCCCACAATGAGAAAACTGGCTCTTCTCACTGGCATTGTTTGGTGACTATGTCCCTATTATTTCTGAAAATAATTTTACATTTAATGTAATGTAACACATAAGAGAAGTACAGGACCTTCTGAGAAAATTAGGATATTGTGATAAAGTTCTTTGTTTTCTGTAATACAATTTAAAAAAAAAACAAAATTGTCATACATTCTGGATTCATGACAAATCAACTGAAATATTGCAAGCCTTTTATTATTTTAATATTGCTGATTATGGTGTACAGTTTAAGATTAAGATTCCCAGAATATTCAAATTTTTTGAGATAGGATATTTGAGTTTTCTTAAGCTGTAAGCCATGATCAGCAATATTAAAATAATAAAAGGCTTGCAATATTTCAGTTGATTTGTAATGAATCCAGAATGTATGACATTTTTAGGGCCCGAGCACCTTCAGTGCGAAGGCCCTATTGTATCTGTAGGAATTTTTAGGGCCCGAGCACCTTCAGTGCGAAGGCCCTATTGTATCTGTAGGAATTTTTCTTTCTTTCTTTCTTTCTTTCTTTCTTTCTTCTGACGAAAGGAAGGCCTTTTTGCCCCCCTAAACGTGCCCAAAAAGTCACCAAATTTTGCATGCAAGTCAGGCCTGGCGAAAAATTTGATATTTAATGGTTTACATTAATGGGCGTGGCAAAATGGCTCAACAGCGCCCCCCGGAAAACTTTGTGCCTCAAGCCCCACAATACGGTTTGACGTACATGCACAAAAATCGCTACACTCCTGTATCAGTACACAACTTAAAGAAAAGTCTCTTGGCGACATGGCCGAAACCGAACAGGAAGTCAGCCATTTTGAATTAATCGTGTCACTTTGGCACAATTTATGCCATTCCTTCGGCAGTTAATACGGCCCGAACCGTAACGTGCCCCCAAGTGTGTTATACATAAAAATGTGCGTCTCCATCCTGCGACAACACGCATTACTTTTCTCTTTCAAAAGCGTTACCGTGGCGACGCTAGACGCCAAAAAGCGCGCCCACCCTTCATCTGGTTGGTTCAGACAGAAAAAACTTTGCGCCTCAAGCCCCATAATATGGTTTGACGTACATGAACGAAAATCGGTACACACCTGTATCATGTCGCAACTTAAAGAAAAGTCTCTTGGCGCCATGGCCGAAACCGAACAGGATGTCGGCCATTTTGAACATTCTGAATTAATCACGTAATTTTGGAGCAATATGAGCCATTCCTTCGAGAATTAATACGGCCCGAACCGTAACGTGCACCCAGATGTGTTATACATCAAAATGTGCGTCTCCATCCTGCGACTACGCGCATTACTTTTCTCTTTCAAAAGTGTTACCGTGGCGACACTAGACGCCAAAAAGCGCGCCCCCCTTCATCTGATTGGTCCATATTTGATAGTTCCCCAAAAGCCACCAAATTTTGCATGCAAGGCAGGCCTGGCGATAAATTTGATATTTCATGGTTTGTATTAATGGGCGTGGCAAAATGGCTCAACAGCGCCCCCCGGAAAACTTTGTGCCTCAAGCCCCACAATATGGTTTGACGTACATGCACGAAAATCGGTACACACCTGTATCATGTCACAACTTAAAGAAAAGTCTCTTGGCGCCATGGCCAAAACCGAACAGGAAGTCGGCCATTTTGAATTAATTGTGTAATTTTGGTGCAATTTATGCCATTCTTTCGGCAATTAATACGGCCCGAACCGTAACGTGCACCCAGGTGTGTTGTACATCAAAATGTGCGTCTTCATCTTGCGACTGTGCGCATTACTTTTCTCTTTCAAAAGTGTTACCGTGGCGACGCTAGACGCCAAAAAGCGTGCCCCCCTTCATCTGATTGGTCCATATTTGATAGTTCTCCAAAAGTCACCAAATTTTGCATGCAAGGCAAGCCTGGCGATAAATTTGATATTTCATGGTTTGCATTAATGGGTGTGGCCTAACGGCTCAACAGCGCCCCCTAGAATACTTTTCTCTGGCATAACTTTTGAAAGGTTTGACATAAAGAGTCCTGGGTGGTGTCATGGGACTCGGTATCGAGTCCTTGACCATAATTGGTGAAAATTAGCCCCGCCTCTTCTTCTGATTGGTTGTCCCGATTTTCTGCTATATCTTTTGAATGGTTTGACATAGGAAGTCGTGGGTGGTGTCATTTCTGATATGCTTATGGGGGCGGTGGCCGTGAGTGCGAGGGCCCGTTCATCGCTGCTTGCAGCTTTAATTTTTCTTTTTCTTTTTCTTTTTCTTTTTCTTCTGACGAAAGGAGGGCCTTTTTGCCCCCCTAAACGTGCCCAAAAAGTCACCAAATTTTGCATGCAAGTCAGGCCTGGCGAAAAATTTGATATTTAATGGTTTACATTAATGGGCGTGGCAAAATGGCTCAACAGCGCCCCCCGGAAAACTTTGTGACTCAAGCCCCACAATACGGTTTGACGTACATGCACGAAAATCGGTACACACCTGTATCATGGCGCAACCTTAATAAAAGTCTCTTGGCGTAATGCCCGAAACCGAACAGGAAGTCGGCCATTTTGAATTAATCGTGTCACTTTGGCGCAATTTATGCCATTCCTTCGACAGTTAATACGGCCCGAACCGTAACGTGCACCCAAGTGTGTTATACATCAAAATGTGCGTCTCCATCCTGCGACAACACGCATTACTTTTCTCTTTCAAAAGCGTTACCGTGGCGACGCTAGATGCCAAAAAGCGCGCCCACCCTTCATCTGGTTGGTTCAGACCGAAAAAACTTTGTGCCTCAAGCCCCAGAATACAGTGTGACGTACATGAACGAAAATCGGTACACACCTGTATCATGTCGCTACTTAAAGAAAAGTCTCTTGCGGCCATGGCCGAAACCGAACAGGAAGTCGGCCATTTTGAACATTCTGAATTAATCGCGTAATTTTGGAGCAATATGAGCCATTCCTTCGAGAATTAATACGGCCCGAACTGTATCGTGAACCCAGGTGTGTTATACATCAAAATGTGCGTCTCCATCCTGCGACTACGCGCATTACTTTTCTCTTTCAAAAGTGTTAACGTGGCGACGCTAGACGCGAAAAAGCGCGCGTCCCCTTCATCTGATTGGTCCATATTTGATAGTTCCCCAAACGTCACCAAATTTTGCATGCAAGGCAGGCCTGGCGATAAATTTGATATTTAATGGTTTGCATTAATGGGTGTGGCCTAACGGCTCAACAGCGCCCCCCGGAAAACTTTGTGCCTCAAGCCCCACAATACGGTTTGACGTACATGCACGAAAATCGGTACACACCTGTATCATGTCGCAACTTAAAGAAAAGTCTCTTGGCGCAATGGGCGAAACCGAACAGGAAGTCAGCCATTTTGAATTAATTGTGTATTTTGGGCGCAATTTATGCCATTCCTTCGGCAATTAATACGGCCCGAACCGTAACGTTCACCCAGGTGTGTTATACCTCAGAATGTGCGTCTCCATCCTGCGACTACGCGCATTACTTTTCTCTTTAAAAAGTGTTACCGTGGCGATGCTAGATGCCAAAAAGCACGCGTCCCCTTCATCTGATTGGTCCATATTTGATAGTTCTCCAAAAGTCACCAAATTTTGCATGCAAGCCAGGCCTGGCGATAAATTTGATATTTCATGGTTTGCATTAATGGGCGTGGCCTAACGGCTCAACAGCGCCCCCTAGAATACTTTTCTCTGCCATAACTTTTGAATGGTTTGACATAGAGAGTCGTGGGTGGTGTCATGGGACTCAGTATTGAGTCCTTGACCATAATTGGTGAAAATTAGCCCTGCCCCTTCTTCTGATTGGTTGTCCCTATTTCCTGCTATAACATTTGAATGTTTTGACATAGAGAGTCGTGGGTGGTGTCATCGGATTCTGTATGGAGTCCTTGACCTTCATTGGCCTGAATTAGCCCCGCCCCTTCTTCTGATTGGTTGTCCCTTTTTTCTGCTATAACTTTTGAATGGTTTGATATAGAGAGTCGTGGGTGGTGTCATTTCTGATATGCTTATGGGGGGGCGGTGGCCGTGAGTGCGAGGGCCCGTTCATCGCTGCTTGCAGCTTTAATTGTTTTTGTAATTGCATTACAGAGAATCACAATATTCTAATTTTCTGAGACAGTCCTGTATTGTTGTCACAGTTACACATGGTTTCTTTAAAAGTTGAATCCTTTTACATACAAGTGTGATTATCTAAGCTTTTTTTGTATTCTTACATTTTCTCCTTGTGCATAGGTTTGGAATTAACTGCACGTATTATGGAATCAGTCTGAATGTCCCGGGGTTTGGTGTGAACATTTACCTCACACAGTTCATCTACGGCGGAATAGAAGTTCCAGCAAAAATCTTCATAGTTTTATCTTTGAACAGAATTGGTCGAAGGTTGACTCAGGCTGGAACACTTATTCTGACAGGACTGTGCATATTCTGCAACTTTTTCATCTCCCAAGGTAAATGATTATTTCCGGTTTGTATATTTCTTAGAATGAAAGAGCGTATAGCTACCGCAACAAGAATGTGGGACAGACACAGTTTCAAAAAAAGATTAAACAACTGAAAAACCTTTTGTCTTCCCAGATCAGTGGGCTTTAAAGACGACCGTGGGAGCTTTGGGCAAGATGTTCTCTGAAGCCGCTTTTACAACTGCATTCTTGTACACAACAGAGATTTACCCAACAGTCATGAGGTCTCGAAAACACATCATTCACTTGCTTCCAGTACTCGAGTTGTAAAAAAAAATCAGGGGGGATGGTGGATTTTATCATATGGGGACAGATAATTTGTGCTGATTACAAATAATATAATATATTACAAATAATAGCACTGACCAAAACAGCTGCAGAAATACTGCAGGAATGACATGGCAGCAGTTAAATGCAGCCTTCTGTAAGCTTTAAATATCCACTGGGCTTACATCAAATACATCAAAACACAACAATAAAAAACAGTTTTCTGAACTTATCAATATGATTCTGTCCTTCACAGGATAAGTAAAATGGATCACTGCAAAATCTCTTATTTTTAGTTAAAATGTCTCATTTTAGTAAACAATCTTATTACACTTAAAACAAGACTCATCACTGGAAAAAACAACAATTTTCACCTGTTTCAAGTAGATTTTCACTTGAAATAAGTAGAAAAATCGGCCAGTGGAACAAGATTTCTTTGCTTGTAATGAGAAGATAAATCTTGTTCCACTGGCAGATTTTTCTACTTATTTCAAGTGAAAATTTACTTGAAACAGGTGAAAATTGTCAAATAAGTTATTTTTCTGGTGTTATTTTTCTGGTGATGACTCTAAATGTTGAAATAGCAGTAAAACCACATTCATTGATGAAATGACATATGGGATGGAAAGGGGGGATGGCAGTTTTCTGAAATTATAAATATGACTCTGTCCTTCACAGCATAAGTAAAATGGATCACTGCAAAAACTAAAAATCTTAACAAGAATCTCTGTCTTATTTCTAGTTAAAATGTCTCATTTTAGTAAAAAAAAATCTCATTACACTTAAAACAAGACTCATCACTGGAAAAAACTACAATTTTCACCTGTTTCAAGTAGATTTTCCCTTGAAATAAGTAGAAAATCTGCCAGTGGAACAAGATTGTTTTACTTGTAATAAGATGATAAATCTTGTCCCACTGGCAGATTTTCCCACTTATTTCAAGTGAAAATTTACCTGAAACAGGTGAGAATTGTCACATTTTTCTGGTGATGACTCTAAATGTTGAAATAGCAGTAAAACCACATTCATTGAGGAAATGACATAATGGATGGAAAGGAGGAATGGCAGTTTTACAGGGAGGATGATTTTGACCGTTTTTATTTCAGGGGGGGATGCCATCCCCCCTCATCCCCCCCTCAACTCCAGTACTGCTTGCTTCTATAATGCATATGTAAACCACATCTAACCAAGGCATATGGGTGATTTCTAAACAATTCCCAAGACTGGAACAGGTGAAGTAAACAGTTGTCGTGTGCTTTTGCTCCCCAGGCAGATCGGATTAGGTCACAGCTCCTTCATGGGCCGTCTGGGCGTCTCTGTGTCTCCACTGATGATCATGCTTGAAGACGTGTGGTTCCATCTGCCAAATATCATCTTCGTTTCGGTGGCTTTAATCGCAGGACTGTCAGCTTCTTTTCTCCCGGAAACCCGAAACGTCCGTCTGCCAGAAACCATTGAGGATGTGGAACGGACAAGGTATAATTTCAGTGTAATGACAGGAATACCACAAAAAAAAGAAAGCACCCATCTAAAAGATTTAAAATGAAAGAATGTGCATCGATTTGGAAAGGAAAGTGTTTTTTCCCTGAATATTTATTTCATATAGTATCCTCTTCTTTTAATTTTTCCCTTTCCATCCTCCAATCAAATCTCATAGTTACCTACTGTCTTGAAAATGAGCTTAGTTGTTAACTTCTGCCCTTGAATCTGCAGTTTTCAAGTTCCAAGTTAGCAGTTTTACAATTCGGCAGGCTGTGTTACATATACTTTACATTGGAAATGTTCCAGTAAAGCCTTGTTCACTGCTCACAACTGTGATGAAAATCCTTTTTCCCCAAAAACTGAGCAAATATGGATTTATACGTAGAGGGATTTCATTCTCATGGGTGCTGGTGTAGATTATCTGTGATTGAGGTCATGGTAATCCTGAAAAGCTAGAACAGAGAGCAACCTGACTTTTCTTCTTGACTTTTCAAGACATTCAATGAGGATCGCTACTTTCGGAAATCTTATTTATTTCTTAAAATGAACAAGTGTATCCACTGTTATTCATGACAACAGTGGATACACTGATATAACTTACCCACTGTCTTTCAAATACTTTGAAAAGCTTTTTTTCATCCCCTCAAAATCTTTCTCCTTCTCCCTCTTCCTCTTTCTGTTTTGTGCCCCCATAGCTTTCTCTTCTGCCTCTCCCGCCTGTCATTTGATGTAACAACACGATTTAAAATAGAAAAAAAAAAAAAGCGCTCCAGCATATGCTTGATGGGGCGTGCACAGGAACGTCTATGGCAGGGGTCAGCAAACCAAAATGTTGAAAGAGCAATATTGGACCAAAAACACAAAAAACAAATGAACAAATGAAAAGTATTGTATAAGTCTTAGAATGAAGGCAACTGGCAAAAGGCGAAATGTTGAGAAAAAAGTCGAATTATTGAGAAAAAAGTCGAAATGTTGAGGAAATAGTCAAAATGTCGAGGAAATAGTCAAAATATCAAGAAAAAAGTCGAAATGTCAAAATTAATGTTGAAGAAAAAAGTGGCAATGTTGAGAAAAAAAGTCAAAATGTCGAGAAAAAAGTCAAAAGGTCGAGATTAAAAAGGAAAGGAAAAAGGAAGAAAAAGAGAGAAAAAAAGAAGAAAAAAAGAAAAAAAAAGAAAAAAAAGAAAAAAAAGGGAAAATAAAGAGGAAAAAAAGAAGAAAAAAGGAGAAAAAAGGTGAAACATTTTTGAAAAAGCTCCAGGGAGCCACTAGGGCGGCGCTAAAGAGTCGCATGCGGCTCTAGAGCCGCAGGTTGCTGACCCCTGGTCTATAGTATAGTGTGTGTGTGTGGGAGGGGGCGAGAGGAGGGGAGCCTAACTAGTGACATTCCACTTATTGATCATATCATTTACACATGCACAAACAGCTGTTCAATACAATACTGTTCAATACAATACTGTTCAATACCCACTGCATTCAACCTCTTATCTAAAAGCTTCTTCAGCTCTAAATGTTTTGACTGGTGAGGATTTTCAGGCTTTGAAGTTGATTGTTGGACCACTCCGGGTTGATTTTTCAGGGCCTTGTTTCCATTACCAGGAACAGCCCTGTAATGTGGCCTTAAGGAACCTTTACTGGCCAAATAACAGCTCTGTAGTAGGAGAGGGCCTTTTTTGGTCTAGAGGGGCTACCTGGTGGGAGGCCTCTGCTGCTTGGGTATTCTAAAAGCAGGAAATTACGTTCAGCCCTCTCATGTGAGCTTAGATCATGTGACCACAAATCATTTAAGCATTTGGATGTACATGTGATGCAGTTAGAGTACCTGCAAAAACCGATGACTGGACCAACGAATCGGTTCAGGTCCTGCAGTCATTTCACCCCAGTTTAGAAGTACGGCTGGGGGTTTCTTTTAATCTTAATCACTACTGTCGAGGTGTATGTTTATAAAAAAAGAAAAAGAAAAAAAAACAAGTAGCATCCCTTGTTTATGTTTCTTCTCTTCATTCTTCTGCTGGTCTTGCAGTTGCAAGAAATGAACATTACCACCATCTGGTGATCGACAGCTCTATTTTTCAGTCAACGGTCCTTGTGTGGCGCTACAGTGTGATGGAAACACGCCGGCTGAAGGGGCCGAGCAGACGGTCGACCCTGTAGAGCAGGGGTCGGCAACCCGCAGCTCTGGAGCCGCATGCGGCTCTTTAGCGCCGCCCCAATAGTGGCTCCTGGAGCTTTTTCAAAAATGTTTGACCTTTTTTTTTCCTTCTTTTTCTTTTTTCTTTTTTCCTTTTTTTTCTTTTCTTCTTTTTCTTCTTCTTTTTTTCCTTTTTTTCTTCCTTTTTCCTTTCCTTTTTAATCTCAACATTTCGACTTTTTTCTCGACATTTTGACTTTTTCCTCAACATTTTGACTTTTTTCTCAACATTCGACTTTTTTCTCGAAGTGCATAATGAAAAAGAATATATATTATAGCTAATATAGAAACATGCAGCATGTGTTTCCTTCATTCTAAGGCTGATACAAGACTTTTCATTTTTTGCGGCTCCAGACATATTTGTTTTTTGTGTTTTTGGTCCAATATGGCTCTTTCAACATTTTGGGTTGCCGACCCCTGCTGTAGAGGTTCCTGTCCGGCAGATTTATCCTGAACTCCTGCTAGTGGAAACGCGCCTCTAGTGGCCAGTTTCACTAACCTGGAAATCAGAGGGTTCAGACACAAGACCAGAGGCCAAATGGTTAAACCATATGTACACGCAAAGTCTCTTTTTTCAGATCCTGCACACCACTTTGAACAATTTATGTGAAATGAATACAGAAATTAAATAAATAATACAACAGACCAACACTACAACACACAATTTGAGCAGGAATGAATTATAGTTATTTTTACATTTTCATAAGTACTCATTTTCAGCTGTGCATGGGTGTCTCATTCTCATGTTTATTCCACTGGGGTGGAAACAGTGTTTTTATGAGTAAATTACTAAAGTGGGGATGTCAGCATCCGTTCGTGGCCTGGTGTCCATCCCAGCACAAACCAGTCTTGGGCTTGTATTTACAATCTTATTTATTTTTTTATTTATTTATTTTTTATTTTATTTTTTTTACAATTATGACAACTGAGGTTTACATAAGATACTTATTTGTATTAACCGAGTTACTTCCTTTCTGTATATACACAAAAATGTATTTTTCACATCAGACCCCAGGGGCTGGTGAGGGTGCTTAAATCTTAACATGTGAAGCAGATAAACAGCGAGAATTCACAGTTTGGAAAAGCAGTAAACATTTATCAAATAACAAATAATTAAACCTGCACTGAATGGTTGTCAGAAATGCAATCTGGGAAATTGAAGAATCAAAAGCAGTCTGAAAAAATGAGAAAAAATAAAACAAGATAAATAAATTAAATTGCAAATGAAATAAAAAATATACATTTTCACATTTACTTCTTATTTTGTGTATCTATCTTTATTTTTCCATATTTGTTTACCTTTATATGTCTCTCCTTTCA
The DNA here is from genome assembly GCF_033807715.1 of Cololabis saira. Classification (NCBI taxonomy): domain Eukaryota; kingdom Metazoa; phylum Chordata; class Actinopteri; order Beloniformes; family Belonidae; genus Cololabis; species Cololabis saira. The sequence continues at coordinate 11,847,933 of NC_084587.1, read as the reverse complement.
TTAACTTTTCTTTACACCACCATTTTCTCATGAGTTACCTTTCTAGAAATGTTATTCTGTTTGTGGAGTCATTTTTAAATACCTTCAAATTTTTTGTGAGTTTAAACGGGAAAATGCGATTGTGTTTTCTTTTGCAGAAGACCATCGGTTTCCACCTCTGATGAGATGCAAACAAAGGAGTGAGAGGTCGCAGATTATGTCTGGAATTACCAGAATTTTTTTTCAAACAATTTGGAGTCCATCATTCAACACAGAGGACTACTCAACTACTACAACTACTCACAAGCGGAAAACACTCAACACAGTTTTCACTCTTTCCAAGATTGGAGCGTCTGTTGGAGCCTGTCCCAGCTCGAAACAGATGCAAAGGTTTCAAATATTATAGTATTCCATTTTTATGGCATCTAATAAACAAAAACAATTGTAGATGTTAGGCACAATGAGGCCAGAAATAAAGGGGTTTGGCCATTATGTACCATGCCACACGTATCACCCCAATTTCCTGTCAGTTGCCCTGCACAGTGGTGGAAGAGTATTGATTTGGGATTGTTTCACTTGTTTCCAGTACTCGAGTTGTAAAAAGAAATCAGGGGGGATGGTGGATTTTATCATATGGGGACAGATAATTTGTGCTGATTACAAATAATATAATATATTACAAATAATAGCACTGACCAAAACACCTGCAGAAATACTGCAGGAATGACATAGCAGCAGTTAAATGCAGCCTTCTGTAAACTTTAAATATCCACTGGGCTTACATCAAATACATCAAAACTCAACAATAAAAAACAGTTTTCTGAACTTATCAATATTCCTCTGTCCTTCACAGGATAAGTAAAATGGATCACTGCAAAAACTCAAAATCTTAAGAATATTTGTCTTATTTCTAGTTAAAATGTCTCATTTTAGTAAAAAAAAAATCTCATTACACTTAAAACAAGACTCATCACTGGAAAAAACGACTATTTTCACCTGTTTCAAGTAGATTTTCACTTGAAATAAGTAGAAAAATCTGCCAGTGGAACAAGATTTTTTTGCTTGTAATAAGAAGATAAATCCCACTGGCAGATTTTCCGACTTATTTCAAGTGAAAATTTACTTTAAACAGGTGAAAATTGTCAAATAAGTTATTTTTCTGGTGTTATTTTTCTGGTGATGACTCTAAATTTTGAAATAGCAGTAAAACCACATTCATTGATGAAATGAGATAAGGGATGGAAAGGGGGCATGATTTTGAACGGTTTTATTTCAGAGTGGGATGCCATCCCCCCTCATCCCCCCTCAACTCGAGTACTGCTTGTTTCAGTCATAGGATCTGGGTATACTGCAGACATTTAGTCAGCCATGAAATCTTGTATTTACCAAAGTATTTCAGAGTTCAAAGTGAGGCCATCGGTCCAACGGCTGAAGCTCGGCTGAAACTGCATCATCCAATATGACAATAATGCCAACCACACAACAGATCTGCATCAGAACAGTTTCTAAAAAAAGACAAAGAAGAAGAAGAACCAAGATGTTAGATGGGTTAAACCCATTCAAATTCCTTAACATCACTGAAATGTTGTGATGGAACATTTGGAGAAGTGTGTTGAAACCAATGTGACACTGGGACATGAGTTTGATGAAAGAAAAAAAAAATAGCTTTGAGCCTCTGATACTAAAAGTGATTTAAGAAACTATTGAATCGGTTAATTATTTGCACACTGCTTCTGGCTTAGTTGTTAATGGAATAAAATCAACATATATTAATGCTGTGACGTGTTGTTGTGTCATGATGCACAAAACTTTGTAGAGAGGATTTTTTTATATCTTTTTTTTCATTTAACATTTTAAAAAAGTACAATGATTACAAATCTTCACATTATGCAATTTCAAGTTGAATTATAACATATAAAGAGCATAACTCAAATAAAAAACAAAACAAAAAGCACAACACATTATAACCAGCCAGGGGGGATGAAATTATAACAGAAAGCCAAAACATTTACATACATTTATGGTTTTGATTGCTTTTGAATGAGTAGAAAAATTAATAGAGTCCAGATACTGATTGAGTTCACAATGAAAAGTAAAAAAAGAGGGTTTTTTGTGTAAGAATTTGGATTTGTGGATGTGGAATTTTGCAAGGATAATTAACAAATTAATAATAAATGTTTCTTTTGGCTTTGTTCTAATCGTAACATGGTCAAAAACACCAAACAACACATCCTTCCAAAATAATTTGAAATCAGTTTCAATGCTTTCAGACACAAAATTACACATATCACTCCAAAAGGTTTGAACAATGGGGCACATCCAGAATAAGTGAGTCATTGTTTCCGAATTTGCAGAACAAAAAGTACATTTTGAATCGATATTTCTCTTGAATCTTCTTACAATATGATCCTTTGTAGGATAGAATTTATGAATTAACTTAAAGCGACACTACGTAACCTTTCTACCTTAATATAATATTTCCAGAGTCATTGTGATGGTACATCAACTTCCAACAGGTTTTTTTTTTTTTTTTCTTTCTACCTTGTCTGCACACATATTAATGATTGATACCGTGACGGTAGAAACCAAAGGTATATATATGTGCATTATTACTATATTTAATATATATACATATATATATACGCATACATATGCGTACACATACATAAATATACACATACAAACCCAGTGTTTTTTTTTTTTTGTTTTTTTTTTGGGGGGGTGGGGGGGCTGACGACATCCACTGCCAATCCAGGAAGCAGGAACACAGGGAAACACACGTCAAGCACTGGAAATCTGCAACAAAAAACCACAAACAAAACACGAAACCGGCACGGAGCCGACCAAAACATGAACAGCAATCGACCCAAATCTTGAGATCTGATTGCAGTCTGAGCTAAGCTACCGCTACCGCTACCTAACCCCAAAAACTAGAGAGCAAGCATGCAGGTGAACAAGCCAGTGTGTATGTCTATGTGTGTGTGTGTGTGTATGTATATGATTATGCGTGTGTGTGTGTGTGTGTGTGTGTGTGTGTGTGTGTGTACATGTCTTTGTGGCTGTGTGTGTGTGTGTGTGTGTGTGTGTGTGTGTGTGTGTGTGTGTGTGTGTGGCTGTGTATGTTTGTGTATATGTATGTGACTGAGTGGCTATGTGTGTGTGTGTGTGTGTGTGTGTGTGTGTGTGTGTGTGTGTGTGTGTGTGTGTGTAATAAACCAAACAAAGCTCCACCTGAAGTGTATCTATAGTGGGGGAGGGGGGGGCAACCCCGCCACCCGCGAGACCAGAGGCCGACACGGAAGAACCCGGAACCCAGGCCACCGGCAACCCCACAGAGGGGAGAGGTAGGAGGGAGGCAACCCACCGCCTGCGAGGGCCCCACCTCCCCCCCCCCGGCGGCGGCCGAGGGGGCCCGCGGGCGGGGCCCCCACGGTGTGGACCGCGACCCAGGCAATCCCCGGCCACCCGGTCCGGGCCGGACACGTGGCCAGGAGGCCCTCACCCTCCAGGCCAACGACCCCCACCCGGCAGGGGGCCAGCCTGCCCGGAGAGACAGAGCCGCCCCGGCCGCCGACGCGGGCAGGCGCACCCGTCCCCCACGAAAGTGGCCCTCCAAGACCAGAGGGGCGCCCCGCCGCAGAGGCAGCGGGGGGGACCGGAGACGGGCCCGGAGAGAGGGAACCCCCCAACAGGGCGACACCCGTGCAGGCCCGACAACGGAGGGCCCCAGACCCAGGCATCCCATTCATTCATCCATTCACCTATCCGATACCTATACTAACAATAAGATATACTATAATAATAAGATATACTATACATAATAATAATAATACTACTAATAATAATAATACTAATAATACTAATAATAATAATAATACTAATAATAATAATAATAATAATAACCATCTTTGTATAATATAATATTGATAAATTATTAAGTTTTTTTGTCCTGCCAATGGAGGCTCAAATCCTCCATGGCAGGACACTTCCACACCGCATTCTCACCGACACAGACACACAATCACGCACCGTTTCAACTTCCAACAGGTTTAATGAAACCTCTGTCATGGTCTGAGGGGTCTGTATTGCCTTCACTGGCACTATGTAACTTTGAGGAGCATGGTAGGAACCCTGCCACACTACTGGTAAAGCACTACCGCTTTTGTCCAACGGAGATGCCAAACTCAACAAAAGCTGAAAGTTACATTGTGCTGCTTTAAATGAAATTTCTTTAACTTTGTTTGTCACCAGGAATTGGTTGGGTGAGAGCCAGACCTTCTTCCAGTTAATATCTTTTACATATTTATTCCAATATGGGATCACGTATGGAACTGAAGAGATATCCCTTTTAAATAAAGTTCTTATTGTTTTATTATTCTTATTATGGTTGCAGGATTTTTTTATTTCTGTCACATCCACTCCAGCTCCACCTGTCTTTCACACTCACCTGCCGGCTCCGCCTCCTCGTCTGTCACTATGGTTTCTCCCGCCTTCTACACCTTATGCAAGTCTTTCCGGCACTCACCCTTGGACTTATCACCTTGTTTCAACCCTGCCTGTCTCCGTCCTGGTAATCATCTCAGCCTTTTGTTCCCGGACCACGAATTCTGACTCTGGTTTCTGTTTGCCTGCTCTCTGGGCTGCCCTGCGTTTCTTTTCTTTTCTCACACCAGCTGTTTTCTGGTATTCGCTCTCCTGCCACTCTGAGCCACTGAACTGTGCTCTATTGCCTGCTGTGAGGTTACGTTTAATAAAGACTGTTACTAAACACTCCGTGCCGTTGTGCTGCACTTGGGTCTGTCAATAGGGTCAATAGGTTCAATAGATTACTCAAGATTACTGAAATTTACAGTTACAGTTACAGTTACAGACACTCACAATCATGTACACAGCTAAATGTAATGCATTACCAGAAAACTTACAATACATGTTTATTTTCAGTTCAAATAATGAAGATAGTCGTAGAAAATTGAATTTTAAACATTTATTTGCCCGAACAACTTTAAAGCAGATGAGCGTTTCAATTGTTGCAATTAAGTTATGGAATTCATTACATTATTGTAAGAGCCATATTAGTATTGCTTACAATAGTTTACATTTTTCCTTTAAAATTTGGAATTGCTCCTTTAATGATGCCCCTGATGACATCACAGTAGCTTGGCTCAGATCAGATTAAGCAGCCTAAGGAGCAAGACAGTTTTTTGACAATACCTCAGAGTGAATCTTGTAACTTTGTTTTTTGCTTTTAAGTAAAATTATTTTTGAACAGAGTTACTGCCTTGGAAGATTCTTTTTCTCGTGTCAAGCTTATTGCCACTACAATTATGATTTAAAGGGCTGTATAAACATATCTCAGTTTAAACAGAAATTTAAAGAGAAAAAAATAGCAATGTATGGATTAAATAGTCAAAATGTATAATACATACGTATGGAGACAGACAATCTATCTTTGATTGTTTTGTTTTTCTTTCCTTGTGATATTAACTAAGTAATTGTGCAGAACATCTGTTATTATTGTTCAATTTAGTTTCGAGGGAGGGGCAGGTATAATAAGATTTTCTTCTTCCTGCTCCTTTCTGGTTATGGGATATGCTTTTGATTGTGTTGTCATTTTACTTGTTTGTTTCTTTTGTTTGCATATTTCCATGAATCCATGATCGGAATAAATAAAAATGAAATGAAATGAAATAGGGTTGGGTTGTCAATATCAAATGATTGTGGCTTATATTTTTGTTCATTGGTCATCACCATTTTACGTTTTTTGGGGGGGTCGGAAATTGAGGAAATGGTTAAAGCATTCAAAAATAAAACACACCTTCAGGTGCAAATGTTGATTTATATTAAAAAAAAACTGCAACTCTACTGCAAACTTTAATACATTTGTTTATTCTTTATTTCATTCAAAAAATAAAACAAACAATTCATACAAATACAAATACAAATGTTCATAAATTGTGAATGAAAAGGGAGCAGAAAGAAGAAGAATCTTATCTAATCTGCCCCTTTTTCCAAGAAATAAATTCACAAATAACATAAATTACAAATTAAAAAAAACAACAACTAAGTTAATAATAAAATAAAATAACCGCCGGCTATGGGTATGTCAATCAAACTTAACTAACATATTTCATTATATTTACTTAACATACAAGCTTTAATTGTTCTTTTGAATGTAATGTTTGATTTGGATTCTTTGTTTTCTTTATTCAGATTGTTCAATAAACTGATTCCTTTCACAGAAACACAACGTTACATCAATTTTGTCCTGATTCTTGGTTGTTTTTTTTTAAATCTCTGTTCCTTTTAAGTTATACTTGCTTTCTCTTTTTTCAGATCTTTTCTGAATGTTGATTGGTAAAGTTTTTTTATGAAACATAATTTGCAGAATACTATAGTCTACTAATTCATGAAATTTCAACAATTTTAACTGAAGGAATAATGGATTTGTTGGATTTCTATATCGTTTTCTACTGATTATTCTTATGGATCTTTTTTGCAGAATGAAAATTGATTGAATATATGTTTTACAGGCATTTCCCCAAACTTCAACAGGTCAGATTTTGTAATTTACTATTTAAAAACCGCATTGCACTACAGCATGAAATGAAACGAGATTGGCCTAAGACTGAATATCGAGTGCATCTTGTTTCAAAGTCAGGTTTTTGCGCAATCTGCCCCAGGGCGGTTTGTTTTCTTTTCCTTTAAAAAAAAGTTATCTAGTGTCTACACTCCCGCCGCTCATTTCCATTAGTGGAGTGCGCGCTGCGCGTCCTCATCGTCACCTCAACCTGCTGCTGAGTCATACAGGCTGTGTGTGTCAGAGGAGTCGAGGAGGAGGGGGGGTAGACTGATCCCAGGTCAGGGAGGCCACGCGACAAAAACTGCTCCCAAATATATTGTATTTCATCCTAAAATTAAAATAGACCCATATATGTCATTAATTGGGTAAGGTGAAAAAAAATAAAACATGCAGCCATCTACATGACTCAAGTGATTCCGGTTGATGGATGATATTGGAAGCAGTACTGGAGTTGAGGGGGGATGAGGGGGGATGAGGGGGGATGGCATCCCCCCCTGAAATAAAAACGGTCAAAATCATCCCCCCTGTAAAACTGCCATCCCCCCTTTTCATCACTTATGTCATTTCATCAATGAATGTGGTTTTACCGCTATTTCAACATTTAGAGTCATCACCAGAAAAATAACACCAGAAAAATGTGACAATTTTCACCTTTTTTAGGTAAATTTTCACTTGAAATAAGTAGGAAAATCTGCCAGTGGGACAAGATTTATCTTCTTATTACAAGCAAAAAATCTTGTTCCACTGGCAGATTTTTCTACTTATTTCAAGTGAAAATCGACTTGAAACAGGTGAAAATAGTCTTTCCGGCACTCACCCTTGGACTTATCACCTTGTTTCAACCCTGCCTGTCTCCGTCCTGGTAATCATCTCAGCCTTTTGTTCCCGGACCACGAATTCTGCCTCTGGTTTCTGTTTGCCTGCTCTCTGGGCTGCTCTGCGTTTCTTTTCTTTTCTCACACCAGCTGTTTTCTGGTATTCGCTCTCCTGCCACTCTGAGCCACTGAACTGTGCTCTATTGCCGGCTGTGAGGTTACGTTTAATAAAGACTGTTACTAAACACTCCGTGCCGTTGTGCTGCACTTGGGTCTGTCAAATAGGGTCAATAGGTTCAATAGATTACTCAAGATTACTGAAACTCGATGATTTGGTTAAGTTACAGACACTCACAATCATGTACACAGCTGAATGTAATGCATTACCAGAAAACTTACAATACATGTTTACTTTCAGTTCAAATAATGAAGATAGTGACAATTTTCACCTTTTTCAGGTAAATTTTCACTTGAAATAAGTAGGAAAATATGCCAGTGGGACAAGATTTATCTTCTTATTACAAGCAAAAAATCTTGTTCCACTGGCAGATTTTCCTACTTATTTCAAGTGAAAATCTACTTGAAACAGGTGAAAATAGTTGTTTTTTCAAGTGATGAGTCTTGTTTTAAGTGTAATGAGATTTCTTTTACTAAAATGAGACATTTTAACTAGAAATAAGACAAATATTCTTGTTAAGATTGTGAGTTTTTGCAGTGATCCATTTTACTTATCCTGTGAAGGACAGAATCATATTGATAAGTTCAGAAAAGTGTTTTTTATTGTTGTGTTTTGATGTATTTCATGTAAGCCCAGTGGATATTTAAAGCTTACAGAAGGCTGCATTTAACTGCTGCTATGTCATTCCTGCAGTATTTCTGCAGGTGTTTTGGTCACTGCTATTATTTGTAATATATTATATTATTTGTAATCAGCACAAATTATCTGTCCCCATATGATAAAATCCACCACCCCCCCTGACAACTCGAGTACTGATTGGAAGGTAATAAAAAAGTGAATACCGAGTCTTCATCTTCGTCATGGAGCAAAATAGTGAAAGACCAAAGAAACCATCAGGTGTCCAGTTCAGAAAAAGAAGAGGAGAAACGGGCAAAAGATAAAGATATGCAGATTTCTATGAATAACGTGAGTTACAGTAGACTATAGGTCCAGGGTGTGAATCTAGCCAGAACCGCCTCTGTGTCAGGTAAAATATTACCTCATCTAAAGTAGTTCAATGCCAAAGGTTGCTCTGTCTGCACTTGTCCGTTATCTACCCCTCAGTGCACAGGAGGAAGTTTTCTTATTTTTTTGTTGGTCTCGGAAGAAGGAGCCACAATGAAATTTGAGAATGTCCTTGCTGATATCAATGGATTTGGAAGATTTCAGGTGACGATCGTTGTGATCAGCTTCCTCAGTCGCTTCTCGCTGCCCTGCCACTTCATGCTGAACAATTTCATTGCGGCTGTTCCTGCCCACCACTGTGACTTCAGCTCTCTGGACGATGGCGATATGTTCATGAATCTATCCCATGCCCAGCGGGCGACTGTAAGTATTCCTGTCCAGCAGGATGGGAGTCTGAGTTCCTGTCAAATGTTTGCGGAGCCTCAGTATCATCTGCTGCTCAACTCCTCCAGCACCGCTGATGTGGCCACCACGCCCTGCCAGGACGGATGGGTGTACGACAAAACCATCTTCCGATCTACTTTGACCTCAGAGGTGATCCACTTAAAAAGTGCCTTTATTTATTTATTTTTATGTTATCTCATCCTTCACATCCAAGTGAATGTATTCGGGTCAATGACGTGAAGCCTATATTTTCTGAAAAACAGATTTTTTTTTCAATTCAAAAAAGGATAAAAATGGATAAGAAAATACCATATATATGAACTACCTGTCCCACATATGGACTCACTTGAATTTGACAAAAAATACTAGTTATTTGGGATTTTATTGTTGTTTTAAGCGTCAAAAAGTCATGTGGTGCGACCGTCCGCCCATGACTCTTGTTTTGAAAACTTTTTTCGAAATCACTCTAAATGTTTTTAAGTCGATCTTCTGCCCTTTCTGGCATGATTTCCAAAGTATCTTGTAGTGTATAAGATTGCAACACATTTGTATTTATATTTCCATCATTATATACAAACAAAGTTTGACTGATGACGTCCATTTTATGAAATATCAGGTGGCGCAACCATTAAAAAAACAGCCATTTTTTGTATAATACTGAAAACTTGTAAAAAAGGAAAGGTTTCAAGATGTTAAGGAAATTAATTTATTTTAATATGAATCATTGTTGCACCACATGACTTTTTTTTAAGGCTAGTGCCAATTCATCTTGACAAAAAACTCTGAAATCACTTAATTTAAAATTTTAATATGAATGTATGTGTACACAACATTCTTAATGTTTGAACTTCTGCAATAGATATTCTTTTTTTATTATTTTAAAATTGACCTGTTGAAAATCCTTATTCGTCATTGACCCATTCACTTCTTTCTGTTTTGTACAAGTGGGACCTGGTGTGTGATAGACGAGGGAAAAACAAAGCAACTGCTACCATCTTCTTCATTGGAGTTATGTTCGGAGCCATTACCTTTGGAAGCTTGAGTGACAGGTATCACTTGACTGTTATGCCTTTAATTTAAAGATGCAGCGAACCGGTTTTTCAACTGCTCAGTGCTAAAACAAACCTGGTCACTTTGACTCTGCAGGTTTGGAAGAAGAATTATGCTGCTGGTGTCCTACGTCACTGGAATGCTGTTTGGTATTGCAAGTGCTTTTTCTACAACCTACGTGATGTTCGCAGTGCTGCGGTTTTTCACTGGATTTTGCATCACTGGCCTCGTCATCGTCTCAACAGTCCTCAGTAAATTTATCTCTGTTTTTGGTTTATACTCATGTACTGTAAATGTGTACATTATTATATTGAATTCACATCATAAGCTTTTGCAAGTGTTAACTAAATTTTGATCCTGTCAAAGAGATGATTTGTTCCTTCTTTGCAGGTGTGGAGTGGGTGGACGTCGAACATAGGAAGCTGGTGGGATTATTCGATACCTTATCCTGGACATTTGGGAATGCAGGATTTCCAGCCATCGCCTACCTTGTGACCGACTGGCGCTGGCTGACTGTTGTTGTCACATCACCTTTGATTTTGGCCATCATAGGTTGGAGGTATGGCTCAGAAGTTAGAATAGAATAGAATAGAATAGAATAGAATAGAATACTTTATTGTCTGTCCCAATGGTGACAGAAATTCTTCTTGGACAGGGCTCACAACCACATTCATACAAGTTTAGATGATCTAGTCCAGGGGTCGGCAACCCGCGGCTCTAGAGCCGCATGCGGATCTTTAGCGCCGCCCTACTGGCTCTCTGGAGCTTTTTTAAAAATATTTGACCTTTTTTTTCCTTTTTTAAAATGTTTTCCTTTTTTTTTCTCTTTTTTTCTCTTTTTTCTTCTTTTTTTCCTTTTTTATTTGTTCTTCTTTTTTCCTTTTTTGCTCTTTTTTTCTTCCTTTTTCCTTTCCTTTTTAATCTCGCCATTTCGATTTTTTCTCGAAATTTTGACTTTTTCCTCGACATTTCAACTTTTTTCTCAAAATTTCGACTTTTTTCTCGACATTTGGACTTTTTTCTCGAAATTTCCACTTTTTTCTCGACATTTCCACTTTTTTCTCGAACTGCATAACGAAAAAAAAAATCTTCCTCCAGTTATAACTAATATAGATACATGCAGCATGTGCCTTCATTCTAAAGCTTATACAAGACATTACATTTTTTGCGGCTCCAGACATATTTGTTTTTTTGTTTTTGGTCCAATATGGCTCTTTCAACATTTTGGGTTGCCGACCCCTGGTCTAGTCCAATAAGAGCTGTGCATTTGCAACAAAAAACATTTCCGTATTTTATGTAAAGCGTGCATATTGACACTGGCACATCACTGCTATTGGTACAAAAAGGCTCTCAAATCAAATGCAGGTATATCTGATATTGGCAAAAATCTCATATTTGCATCCCTATTTAGCAATTTCATTACGTTAGATTAAAATGTGTAATGTTAAAAACAAAAAAAGACACGTGGGCTGTCTCCATACACAGTTCAGTTCCAGTTTCTGCTTATTCAGGGTCAGATCGTGGGGGGGGGGGGGGGAGTAGCCTAAGCAGGGAAGCCCAGATTCCCCTCTCACATTTTGTCACTTCATCCAGCTTGGTCTACATGGGACCGTAGAGCAACTGGTAAATCAAGAGTTTCACATTTTGGCTCAGCTCCTTCTTTACCACAACAGACACCGCACCAATCCACATGTCAATCTCTCGGTCCATTCTCCCTTCACTTGTGAACAAGACCGCTGAGATACTTAAACTCCTCCACTCGGGAATGATCTGATCGCTGACCCAGAGAGGGCAGTCCACCGTTTTCCGGCTGACGACCATGCTTCTCAAATTTGAAGGTCCACATTCTTATCACAGCTGTTTCACATTCAGTTGTGAACCGTTCTCTACTGAAAGTCGCAGGTCACGGCCTGACGAAGCCAAAAGAACCACATCATCTGCAAAAAAGCAGAAACCCAATTCCGAGGTCACCAAGCTGGACCCCCCCACTCCTTGGCTGCGCCTAGAAATTCTGTACTGCTAATATTCCGGTTACTGAAACATTCGGAATATTCCGTTTCCATGCGTGAGCAAACAGGGTTATCCCTGTTTACATGGTAATTAATCATTTGGGATATCTGGATCAAACCAGCGACGCGCGGAGAACGTCATGACGCAATTACCGTCATTTCCGCTTCTTCTTCCTGTATCCAAATTCAAAACAAATGCTGCTTCGCGCAACTTTTAACTCACCTTCTTGTAAATCTCGCTATCCCGGTACTTTCTACCGTCTACAAATGCCAAAATGTTCATATCCTTCATTACATTTATGAAGTGATTAGTCTCCTCCTGGTCTTGCGTTTCCCCGTGTTTATAAGAACTTCCTGGACTCAAAAGACCAAGATTCCTTGCGAAAAGAACATGCTCAGAAAACAAATTCATGTTCCATTTGATGGGGATTTCTATATCTATATTCATGTTTTAAAAGGAGTAACCCAGGGGTCATATTCAGGTTTAAACCCGATTCAGGTAAAAACCCGAAAATGAGCAAATTCGGGTTATTCAAAGGGGTTATTGGTGTTTACATGGCCGTGCAAATTCGGGTTATTGCCAATATTCAGGTTTTAAAAGGGTTATTGACTACATGTAAACGCAGTCAAAGGCCCTGACAGTAATCACTGACAGTGGAAGGGTTTAGCGTCGTAGTGGGGTGTGTTTTTCTCAAGGAGCACTGGAGGGAGGAAATGGCTCTCCATGTTTTGTTGATATTTTGTTGAAATATCAATGTGATGTAATCCAATAATCGCTTACCCTACCTTTAATATTGCATGGATGGATTAAAAAAATTAAAATAACAAAACAAATCATTTCATACCATCATTAGCAATTCTAAAAAACTAAATAAAAAGGTTTTAGCCATCATTCATATTAATCTATGCATGCTCTGGTATCTTCAGGATTTTTTTTACTTATCTTGCACTTTATAGCCTATAAGGACCAGCATCTGCTATGAAGCACCTGTAATTTCGTTGTTATGAAATATGAACAATGGCAAAGAATCTTGAAACTTGATTAAATGTTTTACATTCTGAGATTAAGGACTCAAAAGTTTTCATGCGTGTATCGTAAAAGTGTCACCCTCATGAATTCTTTCTCCCATCAATGACAAAAACCCCATCAGGTGGATGCCAGAATCAGCACGGTGGCTCATTGCAAACGGAAAACTGGCTGAGGCTCAGGTGTATCTGAAGAAATGTGCCAAAATCAATCAAAAAAAAGAATCGATTCCCACACTTGAAATAGAGGTTGGTTTAGTAATATTTTGTAATGCATCTCTTTTTTCATGTCATTGTTTTAAAATGAAGTCCCTTTTTCAGACTCTATCAACTATTGTGGTCACAGCGAAGACAGATCGAACCTATACCTACCTGGACTTGATAAGAACACCTAAGATGAGGAGACTGGCTCTGAGTACTGGTTTATTGTGGTCTGTATCCCCACTTCCACTGTTCTTGATGATTATAAATTATAAAGTTTGAAAAGATTTTCATGACATAAAACTTCTTTGTGCCCAGGTTTTGCGTGGCATCTAGCTTTTATGGCATCAGCTTCAACATCACAGGCTTTGGGATGAATATGTATCTCACTCAATTTACCTATGGAATGATTGAAGTCCCAGCCAAAGTGTCGGTTTACTTTTTGTTGGATAAAATAGGACGCCGGAGGATTGAGGTTGGATCTCTGGCGATGTCTTGCGTCTGTCTCGGAATCAATGCGGCCATACCAAAACGTAAGCAGCATTAAATCCAACTGTGACAAACGCCGTTTATTATAGACGGAAAGTCAACAGATTCTTATTCAATATTGAAATAGAGTTATATATATATATATATATATATATATATATATATATATATATATATATATATATATATATATATATATATATATATATATATATATATAGCAGATGGATTTAATATAGGGATAGTATGGTGTAAATAAGTTATATAGTTATATTTATATGTTATATAAATATTTATATGGGTATGTGTGTACAAATATACAGGACTGTCTCAGAAAATTTGAATATTGTGATAAAGTCCTTTATTTTCTGTAATGCAAAAATGTCATACATTCTGGATTCATTACAAATCAACTGAAATATTGCAAGCCTTTTATTATTTTAATATTGCTGATCATGGCTTACAGCTTAAGAAAACTCAAATATCCTATCTCAAAAAATTAGAATATTCTGGGAATCTTAATCTTAAACTGTAAGCCATGACATTTTTGTTTTTTTAATTACATTACAGAAAATAAAGAACTTTCTCACAATGTTCTAATTTTCTGAGACAGTCCTGTATAAAAATACTCAACTATGTGTGTGTATGTATGTATAGGTAAGTGTGAAAGTACAGTGTGGGAGTATAATTATAGTATAGTTAGTTATTATAAATGCATGTTAATAAATGACTAGTGAATGGGGGTAGGATTAAATAAGTTTACACTTCTTCCCACTCCTTTTTGCACATGTAAATTGAGATATTAAGGGCGGGTTAAAGTATGAAATTCAGTTTTTTTTTGTTTGCTTTGTTTTGTTTTCTTATCTTCTCTTTTATTTTTTGTCTTTTACATGTACAAAATAAAAATCAAATCAAATCAAAATAAACAGCAAAAGGGAAAGATCATCTCTTCATGCTTTTTTCTTGCCAGATATGTCTGTTGCAAGAACAGTTGTTGCAGTCATTGGGAAGGGATTTGCTTCAGCATCCTTTTCAACGGTTGTGCTCTACTGCTCGGAGCTGTTTCCTACTGTAGTGAGGTAAAGACGCATACAGATGTTGGACTCGCAGCTTCAACAGATCTGTTTGTTGCTGTAACTTGCGTCTGTTTTCGGGTTCTTTAGGCAGAACGGGATGGGTTACAACTCGTCCATGGGTCGGTTCGGGGTGGCCGTGGCTCCGCTGATCCTGCTGCTGGACGAGGTGTGGCCGCAGCTGCCGCAGCTGCTGCTGTGCGCGCTGGCCGCGGCCGGAGCTCTGGTGGCGGCGACGCTGCCGGAGACGCGCGGCCGGTTCCTGCCGGAGACCATCGAGGACGTGGAGCAGACGGGAACCAGTACGCCTTGACCTCCAAGTTACTTATTGTTCAAAGTGCAACATTAAAGCGTTCAAAGTTCAAAGTGTGCAGTTTATGATTATTCTGAGAGTCTGGCTGTTTTTTTTTTTTTCTTTTCAGGGGTTAAAGAGGCAGATTTTTCTAACCCTTTGATGTCAAAACTTTATTTTTACACCATCTACCAGTTGGATCAAGTCTTGATTGTAAGCAGGGAACCTTAAAAAAAAAAAAAAAAGATTATGATTATTATTATTCTGAGAATCTGGCAGGTTTTTTTTTCCTTTTCAGGGGTTATGGAGGCAGATTTTTGATTTATATATATATATATATATATATATATATATATATATATATATATATATATATATATATATTATTACATTATCATATATATTATTAGCTTATTAGATTATATTATCTATTATTCATATTATGATTATTCTGAGAATCTTTTTCTTTTCAGGGGTTATAGAGGCAGATTTTTCTAGCCCTCTGATGTCAAAACTTTTTTACACACCATCTACCAGTTGGATCAAGTCTTGATTGTAAGCAGGGATCCTTCAAAAAAAAAAAAGACAGTATGTGTATTTAAAATTTTTTAACAAAAAAAACCATTTTGTCTGAACATGAACACTGGATATTATAAGCTGAGCTCCATGTTAATACAGGTAATACAAAGACAAGTTGAAATGTAACAAACTACTGAGAATTAAACATTTTAAGTGTACATAATTTTTTTTTTACGTAAAAGAGGAAATATTAACTAATTTACAACATAGTTTCAAATTTAGACAAAAGGAAAAGAAATCAACTCAACAGTCATTTTGGAATGACAGACTTCCAACAATTAAACTTTGCACAAAAATGAAGTCAAAGTTCCTTTATTAAAGAAAAAAGCAAGCACAGATCCTTGTAATGGCTCCACAGTCTCCTAAAAGGAAATTCAAGCACATCTAAATTGACGTTTCTCATATTCCTTTAAAAGAAAAAAAGGAAAAAAAAAAAAAAAAAAAAAAAAAAAATCACTGTCGCCAGAACTAACCATAGCTGTTGGTATTTCATTTGACATTACATCTACTTACAGAATTGACTTTGATGGGGTAGGGGTGGGGAAAAAAAAAAAAAAAAAAGAAAAAAAAAAATCAAAATGCCAACTTTTAAACAATGACACAGAAAAATCTAAAACTCTAATATGCAGTTGTTGTCCAGGACACTTGTTGTCTATTGTTCAGTACTGAGAGTACTCTTTGCTGTCTAGTTTGGCAATAATCCGCTCCAGCTGTCTTTTAGCTTCACATTGTGGGAAGTTGCTCATATCATAGTACTGGGGTGCAATCTTCACTAGCCTGTAACAAAGAGAGGAGAACATGAGTGATCTTGTCAGTGAGACGGCATACTCTAAAACCACTTAGCTTAAATGTGATTTAACTTCACATGGCTGCACACGTACCATTCGGGTTTGATATCTGTGCAAGTGCGGATGTAGTTCTTGGTGGTGAGGACAAATTCATTGTAGAGCACCCACTCGGGCTTGTGGTCCAAGACTGTAGACGGGTGCAGCTGCACCACCTGGTTGTCTTTGACGGTAAGGTAATGGCCTGTGCGCTCCAAGTGAGCCACCTGCAGGAGTAGGAAGAAACGGGTTCCAGCTTTAGCAATATCTCTGGTGAAATTTTCCTGCTGCAAAGACGTCATAGCGGACGCCATTAAGGGCCAATCCCAATACACCTCCTACAGGGCTGGACTGGGACAAAAAATCGGCCCGGGCATTTTGAGCCTAGACCGGCCCACCAGGTATTGATGGAAAGAAAATGAAGCCTATGAATGAAAACAAACGTTCTTGTGACACCGCTTGTACACTGTCTTGTTGGTGTGTATGTTCTTGTCTAATAAACCTAAACCTACACCATCCCCCCCAGTCCCGTTATAGATGTACTTAGTACTGTTTCTGAGTAGACCAGCAAACTTGTATGGCAAGCCGTTTTAACATTTAATAGCTAGACTGGATATGTGTTGCAGATATCTGTAATTCAATTGTTCCTAGTCAAAAAGAACATTTCAGATATCTACAATGATATATTAACCCATTTTAAACAGGGGGAACGCATTCTGACAGCGTGAAATACTGCTGTCAGAATGCGTTCCCCCTCTGTTTATCATGAAGGGATGCTCACACATCTTTCAAATTCATACTGCTGACTTCTTTCACCACCACAGATAAGTCCTGTGATTTTCAGGCTGGGGGGGGGCCCTCGCGTGTGAGCGTAGCGAGCGCGCGCGAAATTTTTTGGGTTTTTCGGGTCGGATCGGGTGTCTATATGCGCAATTTTAACTCTCACATTAGCAAAATACTGGATAACTTCTCCTGCCTCATCATCATTTGGCTTGCCTCGACGCGGGCCCCCACGGCTGCTTGAGACCCGGTCGGATCGGTGATTTTTGTAACAAATTTATCAAACGAGCCTTTCAGAGAGGCATTGAACTCTTCCATTTTCTTTAGTTTTTTTTCTTTTTTCATCCCCTGATGGAAATTTCCTGATTCTGTCTCATTCTCTCGACATTGTGTGACAGTTTGTTCCAACTCCACCCGTCTGGATCAGAGCACCTTGTGTCTGCGCTTGGTTTGACGCAGTTGTACTGAACAACAGACACGCGCATCATTGCACATATATTTATTGATATGCACAGACTAGTACACATTTAGGTCTGTAATGGAACGTGACTGTTGATATTTATAAGGGAAAAAACAAAAAAAAATTTGAAAAAAAAAAGAATTTGAAAAAAAAAAAAAAAAAAAAATGGCCCAGGGCGCGAGGCCCCTTGGGGCGCGAGGCCCCTTGGGGCGCGAGGCCCCTTGGGGCGCGAGGCCCCTTGGGGCGCGAGACTTCAGCCCATAACCAATCTAACTCATCATAACCAATCGGCCAGTGGTACCAGTTGTTGTCAGGTAAAAAACAAAATCAAATGGGCCGATGGGCCTGCCCGGGCCAAAAAAAATTAAAAAATCGACCAGCCCAAAATCGGGCCGGCCGATGGTGATTTTGGGCCGGCCCGGGCCAAAAATGGGCGAGACTTCAGCCCATAACCAATCTAAATCATCATAACCAATCGGCCAGTGGTACCAGTTGTTGTCAGGTAAAAAACAAAATCAAATGGGCCGATGGGCCTGCCCGGGCCAAAAAAAATTAAAAAATCGACCAGCCCAAAATCGGGCCGGCCGATGGTGATTTTGGGCCGGCCCGGGCCAAAAAAAAAAAAAAAAAAAAAAAAAAAAAAATTTTTTTTTTTTTTTTTTTTTTTTTTTTTTTTGGGCCGGCCCGGCCCAAAATCACCATCGGCCCACCGGGCAAATGCCCGGTATGCCCGATGGCCAGTCCACCCCTGACCTCCTACTTTCTATCCCTACCCCTAAAAAAGAAGCCACACATTTTAGGGCCTTTGTAATCTTCCCAGGGCCCAGTCCCAATACACCCACTACCCCTACTTTTCAGCACTACCCCTAAATTTTGCGTGCTACGTCACTGCGTGGTTTACGTTCGGGTAGGTAAGCGACTGCGTAGTAACGTTTGCACATACGTCACACCATATCAGGAAGCCGAGAGCCAAAAGCTGTTTTAATTTCCGCTGTAGCTCTGTTAATATGCCACTTTATAAAGTTTTAATATTTTTTCAGGCGTAAAAGTAACCGTTAACATCCCCAACCTGGGCTCAGTTTATCCAAATAACGTCTGTTAAGAAATTTGACCCGATGTTTTCGGAGCAGCAGCAGCTCATGTACAGACGTGATCGCCCTGCGCCGTCGTCCCGGGGGAGAAACCTGCAGCTCTGTGGAGAATTACCGCTGGCTGAAATAAATCATTTAGGAAGATAAATGTTGGTTTAATAGATGAAATCTAACAGTTGTAGCTACGCCTGTTAAGAAATTTGCTCCGAAAATTTCGGGGTGAGAACTGCCTGCCGGCTCGGGAGCTGATTAATGGTTCCGCGTTAAATCGACGCAGAGCCTACGGCGAAGGGGAACGGCGTACGGCGACGCGTAACCTACGCCGTATGCTCTGCGTTGGTGTAACGCGGAACCATAAATCAGCCTTTCATCTGGCGAGGTTTGAAAAAGACTTCGCAACAACGGGCAAGCAAGTTATTATATACATTCACTGAGTGAATATTATGAAAGTAAAATATGTATTTCTCGCTAGAAATGTAATCAAAACGCATTTTTATGCAGAAACTAACTAAAAATATTGATTTTATTCACTAAAAAATAAGAAATGTCCGCCATGTTTTTTTTTTTGATTCAGTCCGCAAATGACGACGAAATGCATTCTGGGAAATTTGTCTGGCCCTCGGTCAGCTAGTGTGCATCTGAAAACCCTCGCTCTGTAGGGCTAGATTGATGCCCCCTAGCCCTCGTTTAGGCCACAACCCCTAGGTGAAAAGAGGAATTGGGACACCACTACCCTCACAGGAACGCGCAGAATTTAGGCGTAGGGCTGAAAACTAGGGGTAGTGGGAGTATCGGGACTGGGCCTAAATCAGCTCACCTGCATGAAGAAGCCGGTGCAGAGAGCACGCCGGATGTTGATGTAGTAATCTCTGCTTGTGAACTCTGTGCTCCGCCGAGGCAGGTTGAAGCGGTCCATGATCCTGGACAGCTGCTGACGCACGTTGTCAGCAGACATCAGTGAGCGGTAGTTGACAAAGTTGTCATAGCACCACTGATTAGCTTCGTGGTCTGGAAAAAGAGATGACAGGGATTGAAACATCTGGACAAGTTGCAGGTTTTCACTCTTTCAGAACAAGTACCCACTACTTCATGGTATTCTTAAAAGCAATGCTAAAACTACCCAGTGATGTGCCATATTTTTACAATATATGAATAATACATAAATTATAAGAGGTCTACTAGTTTAATCTAGATCAGGGGTCGGCAACCCAAAATGTTGAAAAAGCCATATTGGACCAAAAACAAAAAAAACAAATATGTCTGGAGCCGCAAAAAATGAAAAGTCTTGTATAAACCTTAGAATGAAGGCAAATGGTGAAAGGCGAAATGTCGAGAAAAAAGTCAAAATGTCGAGAAAAAAGTCGAAATGTCGAGAAAAAAGTCGAAATGTCGAGATTAAAAAAGAAAAGAGGAAGAAGAAAGAGAAAAAAGGAAAAACTGAAGAAGAAAAAAGAGAAAAAAAGGAAAAAAAAAGAAAAAAAGAAAAAGAGGAAACAAAAGGTCAAACATTTTTGAAAAAGCTCCAGGGAGCCTCTAGGACGGTGCTAAAGAGCCGCATGCGGGTTGCCGACCCCTGATCTAGATTCATCTTAATATGCATCTATATTATTTCTAATGGCATGCAATACTGACTGTTTCCCAACTGCAATAAACAAAAACCCAACACTTCACTACCATTAAAATGTGTGTCAAGTGAGCTAAAAACTACAAAATTAAATAAACAAAAAAAGCCCAACCCCACAGGCAACAAAAGTTTGTGTCAAACTCATAAAAAAACTAAATCCCCCCCACAAACTCTGCCAGGTCATGCTGTCATGTAAGTCTACCATAGACAGTCATCCAAAAAACAAATAACGTCTGATGTCTACAGTGCTGGCAAAGCTGCAGATGCAAACAAGAACATCACCTTTTCCTGGATCTGAGGCACAAACACACAAGATTCACAAATGACCAAGAAAGAAGCACAAAATCACCTCTCAATCAGCTGTGAAAATGTGAAGGGGGATGGTCGCAGGTCACCTGAGCCACAGGCCATCACTACTACTAAATTTATTTACAGGACTGTCTCAGAAAATGTGAATATTGTGATAAAGTTCTTTATTTTCTGTAATGCAATTAAAAAAAACAAAAATGTCATACATTCTGGATTCATTAGAAATCAACTGAAATATTGCAAGCCTTTTAGTATTTGAATATATGGTTTACAGCTTAAGATTAAGATTCCCAGAATATTCTAATTTTTTGAGATAGGATATTTGAGTTTTCTTAAGCTGTAAGCCATGATCAGCAATATTAAAATAATAAAAGGCTTGCAATATTTCAGTTGATTTGTGATGAATCCAGAATGTATGACATTTTTGTTTTTGTAATTGCATTACAGAAAATCATAATATTCTAAGACAGTCCTGTATGTAACATTTCTGATTATCCAAATGAAAAAGAAAAAAGTGATAGTCAACAATGTTTGCACGATCACTCCTTACTGCAGAAACACTATTTCAATTTAATATCAGCATGATAAGCTGGGAAATTAAGATGGCAGCATTTTTGTTAAGCCTTTTTTTTAATCCTCAGTTTTCAGAAACTTATCAAACAATTACTTAATTAAAAATGCTTGGGTTTATAATTTAATCGTTTATAGCTACGTATGATGTCTTCATTTTGCTTTCCAGCTTCAAAAAGTGTTTTCTGCAGCTTTAACAGTCCATCTAAAAATAAAAGCGGTGCAGAACTTGGGTGGATGCTTACTTTGTTTGAAGGCATGGTAGACATTGAGCAGCGTCAAGTGGTCTCCGTCAATGTGAGCAAACCTCATCTTGGACTCGTCTGCTGCCTTCTTAGCCTCCGTGGGACGGACAAAGCACTGTGGGACTAAACAAGGTTGGTATGGGCCCCAACAAAGCCGCCCATAGGGATGAGTCAAACATTCACAGAAATATGGAGCAAAGCCTATGATGCTAGGGCACTCGACACTGCGCTGGGACAGGGCAGGACCACTCTCTCTAGCAAATGGGAAGTGTGGGGGTGCAGTCTTTTCTCATGGTCATTTCCAACTGTAATGGCTATTAGCTCGTAGAGAAGGGGGGTCATTTAACCACATCTGTAAAACAAGAGTTTTCAAACAACTACAAAGTGTTAGGAAAAACCAGCAATATTTGAACTTTGCAAGAGTCAGAGATTCTACTTTTGATACAGAAGTTAGGCCTTCGGGAGCGTGGAAGCTTAAAACACTCCCAGGCTACACATGACAACGGTACAGCACAATCACACTTAAAAGTTTGCAATACATCAATTCAAAGAAAGAAAACTGGTGCTTTAAAAGGCATCCAAAATAATTAAAGTGGTGCCTGCCCTATCCACATGTTCTGATGACTAAAATAATTATCTGGAAAAAGCTCACTCACTATTCAAAATCAGAGGTGGGTAGTAACGAATTACATTTACTCCGTTACATTTACTTGAGTAAGTTTTGGGAAATTTTGTACTTTTAGGAGTAGTTTTGAATCGCTATACTTTTTACTTTTACTTGAGTAGATTTGTGAAGGAGAAACTGTTACTCTTACTCCGCTACATTAGGCTACGTTGAGCTGTTACTTTTCTTTTATCCCTTTTATCCGCGTACCTGTTAATCTCATGACATCACTGGGAGATTCTTTGGGAAAAATGTTTGTTTTTGCATGTTTTGTCACATTTACAAAGACTCAAACACACACAGAGTTTCTATGAGTTCATGGGCTTGTTCTAGTTCTGCCTGGTTAAAAAAGAAAAGTACAAAGGCTTGACATTTTGTGCTACTTGTGCTTAATTTATTTTTTTATTCTGTTATTTTATTTATTTTATTGTTTATTAAAGTACTTGAATTTACTTTAAGATTATTTCAATTTAAGCTATTTTTTATTTTTTATTAATTTTAATTTATTGATTTAATTTGCCTGAAGATGATTTTCTACTTTTGTCTGTTTGAATGGTTGTGTTAAAAAAATAAATCAGACGTTACTCAACAGTTACTCAGTACTTGAGTAGTTTTTTCACCAAGTACTTTTTTACTTTTACTCAAGTAATTATTTGGATTACTTCTTTTTACTTCTACTTGAGTAATATTATTCTGAAGTAACAGTACTTTTACTTGAGTACAATTTTTGGCTACTCTACCCACCTCTGTTCAAAATAAATAGACTAATTAAAAAAAAAGAAAAAGTCAACACGGGTGCTTTGACATTTAAGTGAATGTTGACTGAGGAGCATCTACAAAGGTTAATGGATTAGTGTGTCGATTACACTTTACTATCTGGGATCTGATCTTTTAAATTCTACTATTATACATTGTATCAAACATATTAGATGATTTGATCTATACTTATACTGGGCATCCAATTAATTTTCAATTCGCAAGTGAACTAAAAAAGCATATTGTCATCACTTTAAAAGAAAAAAAAAGAGGTTTTAACCATAAAATACGTTGCAATATGTTTTTCTGAGGACACTGGAGTTTTCTGCACGTGCCACTAGACCTCGCTGCTTGTCAAGCTTAAAACAAGCAGTCACTGCACAATTAAATGCTTTGATTGCTCATAATCTGCTTAATTGAGGCAGATGTAAAAGCATTTGAGGAAAAGAAGACTTGAGTCATCCACATTTCATGTGGATTTTTTTTTTTTTTTAACCAGATAGACCTGGCCTAGAAGATGTCGGCCCAGTACTGGGCATTACCTGACAGCATGGCAGTAATGGAGAGGATCTCATTGGAGCAGTTAAACTCGCAGCTCGCAATGACCATCTTTGCCAGCTGAGGATCCAGAGGAAATTCTGCCATCATGGAGCCCAGCTCGGTCAGGTCACCGTCATCGTTGAGAGCTGCCAGATAATTCAGTAGCTCCAGAGCCCTCATTAGTGTCTCAGGAGCTGCGGTAATAGAGAGAAAGAGGGGAAAGCACCAGGATGATAAGAAAGCCATGTCTATCAAGTGCAAGACGATTTATCTTACGCGAAACAGCCGATCCAGGACGACTCACCGGGTGGATCCATGAAGTCAAAGTGCACAAGGTCATCAATACCCAGCTTTTTCAGCTGCAGCACCACAGATCCTAAATTGGACCGAAGAATCTCAGGGTATGTGTTGTCCTGGAGAAGGCCAAAATAATGCAAAATGTATTTAATAGGACATAATATCATAACAATATCGATAACATAAAATTAATAGGTAGACTACATTTGAGTGTTACTTTTGGGCAACATTTTGGCTGCAATGAATCACTTTGTATCCATGACAGAATAATGATTAGGATGTAAGCTGCGTAACGAATGAGGTTTTCAACTGATTTTGTCCCAGGGACCACCATTATAACCAAGAAGCAACTCGGGGACCACTGCTTTTGGGGATGTTTGTTTTATTTTGCACCTTGCTTTTAAATAAGAGTATAGGCTATTTATTTGCATCAGTGTGTATTTTTATTTGCACCTTTTACTATAAAAAAAAAACAAAAAAAATGAAAATGAATTCAATGAAAAATGAACAATAGGAAACCAAGAGGGCTTATAATATTACAAAGTTTGCTCTCTCTTATTTGACATAATTTGGATGGGTAAATTATTCACAAAAATGAATAGTAAATGGAAAATAAATTTAGTATAAAGAATAAATATATTTTTTTTTAATTATTATTGTTTTCCATTTACAATTTCACGGACCACCTGCAATACCACCGCAGACCACCAGAGGGCTGCGGACCACCGGTTGACAATCCCTGGCGTAACGGATCACTCCTCAACCAAAAGATCCATTCAACAATGACCATAATGATCATAATCTGCTATGATCTATACATTTGTATAATTGATACTGATGGTACTATTCAACTTCTACTTTAAGCTGCTTGTCCTGTAGATGGTTAAACATTAGAGCTGGGTATCATCACTGACCTTCCGATACGATTCCGATACACTAGGTCCCGATACGATATTGATATTCTAGTTACAACGAAATAACGTGATCCTTCCACGCACTACGTCCAGCCAGAGAAGCCCCACCCTGTCTGGTGAAAAGAAGCTGCTCCCTCCTCAAGTAAGGAGAAGACCTGAGCTCAGTGTAGGGCCTCCCGGGGTCGGTAGAGGGAGAAATGCCCAGGACTGACTTAGGTAGGAGCACTGGGTGGTAAAATGGGATTAAAAAAAAATATGTTTAAATCGATACTTGGATTTATGTATCGATAATCGTTCCTACAGATGTATAGCGATAACATATCAATATTTTTAACCCACCCCTATTAAACATCTGCAGATATCTGAAGGAACCACAAGGTTCATGCAAGTTAAGAGTCAGAGGACTAAGCCATTCCAAGGTCAGGTCCAGTCTTCATCTCGTTAGATGCAAATAGCAGCAAACTGCCACATTTAGTTTTTTGCTCCAGTAAATATTACAGGCTGCTTAACTGCATTGTGTTATTTAATAATAGGTAGATATCAGATTACAGCCCATCGTCCGTTAAATTTAGTCTTTACTTGGTTACAGCCAGACTTGCATTTCTTTTCTACCGTCTGTTTTTTTTTTTTTGTTTTAGTTAAAATTACTTTATTTTTACTTTCTTTTCAACCATAATAGGGAAAAACTGACATCTTTCAACTTGTTTAGAAATGATCACCACTTGTCATTTTGACAAACCTATTTCAGTACAATAATGAAATTGATGTGACCAAGTCACATTTATGCTTTTCTCTCCTTTTCTTGGCCCCAGCTGAGCTTACATGAAACAAAATAGATGAAATACTTAAAAATGCCCATCCTATTACTTTGTGCAGCTGGTTGGAAAGTTAAACATAGCTTGAACAGCATTTTCTGCTTTTATTTAAGGACATAAGAACTCTGCTTCTGTGGTCACTTGCCTGCATCTCCGTTTTGTAGGCCTTCTCCGTGTAGAGACGAAAACACTTCCCCGGGCGTGTTCTGCCAGCTCGTCCTGCCCTCTGCTGGGCAGAGGCTTTACTGATGGCCGTCACCAGCAAAGACTCCACTCTGATACGAGGGTTGTACACCTGGACACACATTTGAAATCACGTCAGCCCTTTATGTTTCCAAGTTGTGACAAAAAAAAGGCAACTGCAAAGAAACAAGAAAGATGAGAACCACCTTTCAGACATCAAAAACTAAAGGCTCATTCATGCTCCTTTTCTTATGTAAAGAGTTATGTCTGTGTCAAGGGTTCCCATAGTCGCCACACTCGTACTTCCAAGCATCTTTTATTGACTTGGTTGTTAACTCAATTAATCCACTAGTGGGCAGTGCGAGGTTCAGAGATCAATGTAGAGTATACCGGCATTGACTGAGTGTTTCCAAAGCAATTACAATTATTGCTTTTTTTTGTTTATTTGTTTTTGGCAGAGGTTAAATATTTTGGGAACATCAAATCTCTTGATTATCCTCCATTCACAGTGCAGAACAGCAGCATTTAATCATTCCAAGTAATCAGGGATTTTGGTCCTTTGAGCTGACTTTTCCAGAAAGGTTGGCAGTAGTTTCATTAGACCATTTTTTGCAAGGAGATGTTTTTTTAAGTTCCTCTTTGGTCGGGTATTTTACTTCTACAGTCTAGCGCAGGGGTCAGCAACCCAAAATGTTGAAAGAGCCATATTGGACCAAAAAACAAAAAAACAAATGTCTGGAGCCGCAAAAAATGAAAAGTCTTGTATAATCCTTAGAATGAAGGCAACACATGCTTTATGTATCTATATTAGTTATAACTGGGGGCAAGATTTTTTTTTCATTATGCACTTCGAGAAAAAAGTGGAAATGTCGAGAAAAAAAGTGGAAATCTAAAAAAAAAAAGTGGAAAACTAAAAAAAAAAAGTGGAAATGTCGAGGAAAAAAGTCGAAATATTGAGAATAGAGTCGAAATGTCGAGAAAAGAGTCGAAATTTCGAGAAAAAAGTCGAAATGACGAGGAAAAAGAGATTAAAAAGGAAGAAAAAAAGAGAAAAAGGAAAAAAGAAGAAAAAAAGGAAAATAATTAAAAAAAGAAGGAAAGAAAAAAAGGTCAAACATTTTTTTAAAAGCCACTAGGGCAGCGCTAAAGAGCCGCATGCGGCTCTAGAGCCGCGGGTTGCCGACCCGTGGTCTAGCGAGTAACGAAAAGGTGCATACGGTTTTCTATAAATGTTTTTTTATTAATAGTGCACAGCAAAGAAATATATTAGGCAAACACAAAATACACGGCAAGAGGACGAAGGATAAACAGCTCTGGAGACCCATCAGCTGCATCACAACTCCTTTTGCTCATCACTTTGTTGTTTGCATGTACAAA
The DNA here is from genome assembly GCF_033807715.1 of Cololabis saira. NCBI lineage: Eukaryota > Metazoa > Chordata > Actinopteri > Beloniformes > Belonidae > Cololabis > Cololabis saira. The sequence continues at coordinate 11,820,824 of NC_084587.1, read as the reverse complement.
TTAATCCCCGGATACACTTCCATTTGTATTTCGCCATCTTTGGACTCTCTCGCAAATCACGAGTGATCTCCTCTCAGCTACTTTTATTTTAAGCTGCTTGTCCCCGCCCCTAGGCGATGTGATGCAAACAAACTCACACAGACTCTCTTCAAAAGTTCCAGCAATGTCTACAGTTGTTCTCTTCTTCTGCCCCCTCCTCTTCTATGGTTTGTTCCTTATGCTGGTCGCATGTTAGCTATACTGTTCAATGCTGCCCCGACGGTGGTATAGCTCTGTTTGCAGGGTCAAGCAACGGATCTGCAAGGGCCCTGAAAACGGACCAAATTACGCACGTAAACGACGGATGAAAAGGTCGATCTGTCTGCACATCCGTCTTCTGCGTCGAGCATGAATGAGCCTTTAGCAAGCAAGGTGATACAAAGCAGACAAGAGAGGTTGAGTTGGTTGACTTGCACTACCCCTACTTTTCAGCCCTACCCCTAAATTTTTCACGTTCCCGTGAGGGTAGTGGTGTCCCAATTCCTCTTTTCATCGTAGTTGCTTAAACAAGGGGTAGTGTGTATGAATCTAGCCATACAGAGCGAGGGTTTTCAGATGCACACTAGCTGACCGAGGGCTAGAAAAATTTCCCGGAATGCTTTACGTCATCATTTGCAGACTGAATCAAAAAAAAATTAAAAAATGGCAGACATTTCTTATTTTTTTGTGAATAAAATCAATATTTTGACTTAGTTTCTGCATAAAAATGCATTTTGATTACATTTCTAGCGAGAAATATATATTTTACTTTCATAATATTCACTCAGTGAATGTATATAATCACTCGCTTTCCTGTTGTTGCGAAGTCTTTTTCAAACATTGCCAGAATAAAGGCTGATTTATGGTTCCCCGTTACACCAACGAAGAGCCTACGGCATAGGTTACGCGGCAACGCGCACCGTACCCTACGCCGTACCCTACGCCGTAGGCTCTGCGTCGATTTAACACGGAACCATAATTCAGCTCCCGAGCCGGCAGGCTGTTCTCATCCCGAAAACTTTGGAGCAAATTTCTTAACAACTTTCTTATTTGGATAAACTGAGCCCAGGTTGGGGATCTTAATGGTTACTTTTACGCCTGAAAAAATATTAAAACTTAATAAAGTGGCATATTAACAGCGCTACAGCGGAAATTAAAACAGCTTTTAGCTCTCGGCTTCCTGATATGGTGTGACGTATGTGCAAATGTAACTACGCAGTCTCTTACGTACCCGAACGTGGTGTCCCAATCCCAAAGATTACAAGGGCCCTACTCATTTTTAGGGTGAAGTGGTAGTGAGTGAGGGCTTGTGGTAGAAAGTAGGGGGTGTATTGGGATTGGCCCTTGGTCTTTCCTCACCTTCTGTTTGGCAAATCCAGGATCAATGACAAACACCACGCCGTCGATTGTTAGAGAAGTCTCAGCAATGTTTGTCGACACCACAACCTAAGAAAGAAGCAACAAACTGTCAAACATCCAGAATGATCAGCTGAAATGTCAAAGAGTGGATGTTTTTTTTTTTAAATAAACTTAAAACAAACCTTTCTTCCAATTGCACCATTGGCCTTCCTTGGAGGAGGCGGCTCAAAGATCCTTTGCTGCTGCTGTGGGGGCAATGTAGAATACAGTGGAATGATTTTGATGTCTCCGACCTCAGGGCCAAGGTCATCCACCTCACGTTTGATTCGCTTGCAGGCTTCATCAATTTCCTAGGGAGAAAAAGAAATGAATATATTTGATTAACGTTGTTTCTTCGGGAAATTGACACAGCTGTTTTTAAAAAATAATGGCAGAGTGAAGCAAGTTTTACCTCTTGACCTGTGAGGAACATGAGGCAGTCACCTTCGTCTTCCTCGCACATATGAATCTGGATGACGGTGCGGATCGCTGCCTCGAGATAGTCGCGCTCTGGCTCGGGGGTGTAAAAGATTTCTACAGGATGTGTGCGCCCAGGAATAGTCAGCAGAGGGCAGCTGTCAAAATACACTTGGAACTTTCCGGCATCCAGCGTGGCACTCATGACGATCACCTGTGCAGGAAAGCATCGTTGTACACATCACAATATATCAGCATCGTGAGTGTTTCACCGTCAACTTTCAACAGTGAACTTTGACTCAGACCTGTAAATTTAACACGTCTCTCCTATCAGAAATCATTAGTGATGCACCGAATGTTCGGTAACCGAAATTGTTCGGCCGGAAATAGCAAAAAAAACACTTTCGGTGTTTATTAATAATGGCGTGTTTAGATGACGTAATCAAACAGCGAACAGCGTGGAGTGAGGGGTGAGCGGTGATAAATTCAGAAAACATGTCAGCATGTCAGATCGTTACTTGGATGTGGAGAAAAAGCAGAGGACACGAGAAATGATCCGGGCTGAGTTGGATTTGGGAAACCGCTTGGTGATGGAGACGGTCAGGGGACGGTCAGGGGACGCACAGCAGAGAAAAGGGAGAGAGCTCAGAGAAGAGGGCCCGTACTACCGATGCGGTGGCGAGCCCTCACTGTCTGATTGACGAGATCCTCCAAGAAAATAACCCAGATTTTTACAATTATTATACAAGGCTTCAAATTGCGGAGATCAGCCCCGCCCCACCGCGACCCGATTAACTGGAGTTGAATGGGAGAAAATGAAAAAGGATTATGAGAAAAAATACAATAAGTACAGTAAGATAAATTGTGACTGGCGGGTATTTCCCTGCATATTTATTTGATTTATGCAATGGGGAAAAAATTGGCAACCTAAATGAAAAACTGCGAAGAACCATTGTTCGGTATTATTCGGTATTCGGCCAAGTGTTTATTATTATTTTCGGTTTCGGCCACAAATTTTCATTTCCGTGCATCACTAGAAATCATTACTATATACATTTTGTCAAGAAACTGTGATGCAAGAAGCTCATTGTTAACTTTCTGAAGTAGTTTTGAAGATGAGAAGAAACTCAAAAAGACAATCATGTTTTTTTAGGTTTTTTTGTTGTGACCACATGACGTCTCTTAAAAGAAAAAGAAAAAAGGCATTTGATGAAGTTGAACAGCAGCCCTGTCATTGTGAAAAAAAAAAAGAAATATATATAAAGGGATATAAAGGGATAATGCCCGACGAGGTGTACATTATAAGAAATATATGGACAACGCTGGGGCGTGAACGGCCCGACGCGAAGAGGAGGACGGTTTGCCTCCGCGCAGTTTTTTAACAAGCCATAACTCAGTTTCCTTGGTAACGGGAGATATTCTAGTCCGCTCAGCTCCGCTCGGGCTATTTTCTTTTCTCTCCTCTTCTGCATCCCAGTCATCAAAATAGTTAAATTCACCAAATACATTAAAAGAAATTACAAAATCACTCATGTCGTCCTGCGGTAGCCGGCTCCTCTTCTCTGAATCTCCGTTGCGGTGGTTACCACCTGGCAGTTAATCCAGCGCAATGATATTAAAGTTATCAGGCAATTTGACCAAACTTGTTTTCTAGGTGTAGGTTATAACTTATAACCTACACCTGCCAGCCAATCAGAATCAAGTATTCACACGGACCGTGATATGAATAATATAAATAATATATGTTCCCTAGTTATTATACAAGAAGCAACCAGCAAATTATTGTAACCATTGTGCAAACTCTTTTTCTTTTTTTTATTTGCAGATTTTCTGTACAAGAAACAGGGGATGCATTTTTTTTCTTTAATTTATTAAGTTACCTGAATCTTCATGATAAACATTTACTATGAATAATTTGTACATCTTTTTTCTCAAAACTGTACCTAGTTACAGCACCTGTCAGTGGTGTATTTGTATACATAAAATCCAACTGAATATGAACGACTGCACAAATGAAGCTGACTGGGAGAAAATAAATAAAATGGAGGTTTCAGAAGACCTGCTTTGCTAGCAAGGTTAAAATTGGGCATCAAGAAAGAACACAACATAAAGAAAGATACCTTCAGATCAGGTCTTTGCCGGACCACTTCTTTCAGCACTCCCATCAAGATATCTGTAGCAAGCGTTCGCTCGTGGGCCTCGTCGAGAATGATCACACCATATCTCTCCAGTAACGGGTCGTTCATAGCTTCTCTCAATAACATACCATCTGTCATGTACCTCAAGAAATAAAAGTCATGCTTCATTAGGCTCCAACATTGTCATTCAAAATTAGGCTACTTGCTCTGCAAATTAAAGAGAATGCAGTAATATCCAACGATGACACGCATCACCACTTACTTTAATATAGTCTTGGCAGAGCTGCAGTCCTCAAACCTAATGGAGTATCCGACTTCCTGACCAAGCATGACATCCATTTCGTCTGCTACCCTCTGAGCCACGCTCATGGCAGCCACTCTCCTTGGCTGAGTACAAGCTACCGCTCGCTTGGGTCCGGGTAACCCCCTCACCATGTCCACACACCACTGGGGGATCTGGGGATGGAGGCAGAGGGTTCTGTCAATTTCTATTGACACAATTCCAGACGCATATAACACAGTTATGTATTTTAAAGATACAAAGACTACGTTTACATGCAGTCAAAATTCGGGTGATTGCTAATATTCCGGTTACTGAAACATTCGGAATATTCCGTTTATATGCGTGGTTACATGGTAATTAATCATTCGGGATATCTCGATCAAACCAGCGACCCGCGGAGAATGTGATGATGCAATTCCCGTCATTTCCGCTTCTTCTTCCTGTATCCAAATTCAAAACAAATGCTGCTTCGCACAACTTTTCGCTCACCTTCTTGTAAATCTCGCTATCCCCGTACTTTCTACCGTCTACAAATGCCAAAATGTTCATATCCTTCATTACATTTATGAAGTGATTAGTCTCCTTCCTGGACTCAAAAGACCAGGATTCCTTGTGAACAGAGCATGCGCAGAAAACCAATTCCTGTTCCGTTTGATCGGGATATTCCGTTTGGCGTTTCCATGACCGAATATTCGGATTTTAAAAAGGAGTAACCCAGGGCTCATATTCAGGTTTTTCAAAACCTGAATATGAGCAAATTCGGGTTATTCAAAGGGGTTATTGGTGTTTACATAGCCGTGCAAATTCAGGTTATTGCCAATATTCGGGTTTTAAAAGGGTTATTGATGCATGTAAACGCAGTCACTAGGGGTGTAACGATACACTAATCTCACGATATGGTACGATACACGATATTGAGGTCACGATAACGATACGATACGATATTATAGCAGTATTTTTTTAACAACCTTGAATGAGGAACATATGACTGGAAAAAATTGTCTTTTATTTGAAAGAGACAAAATACAAAACAATGCTGTGCGTTTGACCTATTGTTACAGTTTGTAATGCTTTATAACTGTTTAAGTTTTAAAGAGAAAGTCAGACCAACCATTTTCCACAAACTGAACTAAAAGTAAAAGGTTTGCATTATGCATCTTCAGTTTCATACAAGTACAAATATTTTGCCACAAACTGAATAGTTTCTCTCATGTATGATTTGACTTTTTTCTTTCTAATTTAACAACTAAAATTAAATAAATAAATAAAAGTAAATAAAAACATACAATTTTACATCATAAAAAAGATTGATTCATGCTCACCTTATAAGTGTAAGAGGAGATTTATTTTTGTTAAGAAGTTTATTTTGGTAATTCAGGGTTCATTATTTTATAAATATATTCTTTATATTCTGTAAATCAGGGACTATAATGACACTAGTCAGTTTATCTGTAGTTGTTAGTATGTTTTAGATTGGGCGGAGTGATACAGCACTAGGTGCTGTGTTGATGTTCTAAAATCCTACGCTGTTGAGCGGACATTAAAGTACACTGGAGCTCAGCAGAAGTTACCTGCGTGTTTATCCTACTCACGACCCAAAAAAGGTTTAATTTAATAAGGTAAGGCTTAACTCTACACCAGCCTTACATTAGTAAAAGTTCAGAGCTCAAAACGGGACCACAAAATGGGACTAGTTTCTTCTGAGCGGAGTAAGATTTTGGTCCGCGGGTCGAGATGCGGTCGCGGTCGGATGCGCGTTTCTAGTCAACACAATAGATTAATATTAATAACCCAATATTGCGATACACTTTGTCACCTCCACGACACGTATTGTGACGTTTTTGTATCGCGAAATTTCGTGGCACGATATATTGTTACACCCCTAGCAGTCACTGACACACTGTGGTGTCATACCGCATATTATTTGTATTTCCTGATTATTACACAAGCTTTCACCATGAAAAAAAAGCCAGTTCATACCTGTGTTGTCTTCCCGGAGCCCGTCTCTCCTACAAGAACAAAGCTCTGATGACGTGTGATGATATCGGTGAAGCTTTCCTTGTACTCCCACACTGGGAGTTGTAACCGTTTCTTAAGGATGTCATAGTAGCGCGGCGTGTGCGGCAAGTTGGTAAAAGGATTGATCTGCTGGTGGACAGGCTTGAGGGGTGGCAAGCCTGACACAGCTGTTGTACTGTTGGAGGGGAGTGCAGGAGGCTTTAGGTCTCTCTCCCGGTCTCTGTCCCTGTCCCGGTCCCTGTCTCGATCCCTGTCCCTGGAGCGGTCCTCGCGATCCCGGTCACGGTCCCTGTCTCTCCTGTGAGCAAAAGAACAGCACATCATAAACTCTTTGATTATTACTTCAATCATTATGAAGTCAAATGTTGACTTTCTAAACAAATGGTGCAGATTTTCTAGGACTTTGATTACAAAATAATACCAAAATATGTGTTTGAGGATGGAAATACATGAACCTTATTTATTTTATAACAAATTATGAACTTAGCAATATATTAAATTGCATCTTCAGTCTCTATCCCAGTTTACAGCAGCAAGAGCTGGCTGTCGTCGTCCTGCTATCCAACTTCTATGTGCTTCGTTTGGCAGCACATTAACAATCTGCACCATCTGCAGGTTTTGGTTAAGTGACCTTGTAGTTCATAGCAGGCACCCAAGAAAGACAAAAGAACTCTTGTCCACAGCTGCATTTCAAGATGGGGAAGCTGGAATCTGCCCACATCACCAGACTCACAAGTAAAGACACAGAATCATATTTTCAGAGCCACAAAAAAAAAACAGAAGTGATGGCAGGTGTGTGGTTGGTTAACGGCAAGGGAACCTTCATGATATCACACTGTTATGGACGACGATACGACCAAAACAATGTGTGAGGAACACACAGAAAGAAATATATTAATATATATATATATATATATATATATATATACACACACACACACACACACGTATAAAATATGTAACACAAACAGCACTGATACAAAGGTGTATAGTTTTCTCACCACAAACAAGCTTATATTGCAGCATTTCTATTTTATGTATATATTTACACTATAATCATGTGATGTAATCATGCTGTTTGTACTTTTTTTTTTTAAATGGCTGACAAATGAACTTGGCAATGTTATCTGTTGAGAAAAGCTATAAATAGCAGTATTATTTTACTACAAGAAGAACAAAGAAGCTTTATACAGTGGAGAAATTGCATGTGCAAGTGTAGAGAGGGTAAAATAAGAATGCCAAAAGTAAACCAAATATCTACGGTCAATAAGAAATTAAAAAGTTTTAAAGAATAAACATGTATCTAAATACTCGAACATGCTTTGATGATGTGGCTTTGAGTATGTGCAGTATAAAGACACCAATAAATATGCAATAGAGTATATTGCACTTGTAATGCGTAACATTATAATACAGTATTGAGATGATCGTATGTATAGTGGTAACTACAGTATGTAATTGCACAAGAGTTCATGCAGCGCAGACACATCAAGTATGATACGAGATCATTCAGTTGTGCATTTATTAGGAACAACTAGGAAAAGCAAATGTATGATGCCTGTGTCTCCCCCATATTAAATTATGCTTCGGGGTTCTGGGGATATAAGGAGTCTAAGATTGCAGATTCTATAGAGAACAGAGCTGCTCGCTGTTTCTTGGATGTTCATAAATTTGCTCCGATTCTGGCCGTTCAAGGCGACATGGGTTGGATTCCTGGTCCCATAAGACGTAAATGTGAGATGATTAGATTATGGAATCGTTTACTTAATATGCCAGAAGAATGGGTCAATAAGAAAGTTTTTATTTAGAGTAAATTAAATGGCTCGCCATGGGCTAAAGAAATATTTGCATTATTTGAAGAGGTTGGATTACAGTATATGTATAGTAATAACTTAACCTGTTCAATAACTTCAATGAGTGATAAGTTATTTGCTTTATTTGAGACAAAATGGTTAAATGGTATTTTGTTTAAGCCCAAATTACGAACATACATCCAAATCAAGCACAATTATGGCCCTGAACCTTATGTTAAAGCAAACCTAACAAGAAGTCAAAGGTCTTTAATGGCTCAGATGAGAACAGGAATCCTTCCTTGAATCTTGAAGTCGGCAGATTTAAAAACATTCCCGAAGATGAAAAGTTCTGTGAATTATGTGAACTTAACGAAGTGGAAAGTGAATCACATTTTCTGTTATATTGCCCTCTGTATGATGAACTGAGAACTCCATTATTTATTGAAATGTATGTTAAAAACCCAGAAATGTTCTGGTGCTCTGATGATGATAGAATGGACGGGTTGTTTAACTTCAATGTTTTTAAGTTGGCTCATTTTGTTTCTGAAGCCTGGATAAAGCGTCAGGATCGTTTATACAGGACTGTCTCAGAAAATTAGAATATTGTGATTTTCTGTAATGCAATTACAAAAACAGAAATGTCATACATTCTGGATTCATTACAAATCAACTGAAATATTGCAAGCCTTTTATTATTTTAATATTGCTGATCATGGTTTACAGCTTAAGAAAACTCAAATATCCTATCTCAAAAAATTTGAATATTCTGGGAATCTTAATCTTAAACTGTAAACCATAATCAGCAATATTAAAATAATAAAAGGCTTGCAATATTTCAGTTGATTTATAATGAATCCAGAATGTATGACATTTCTGTTTTTTATAAATTGCATTACAGAAAATAAAGAACTTTTTCACAATATTCAAATTTTCTGAGACAGTCCTGTATGTTTAATTGGTACAGGGTCTGTTGTCTGGCTTTCATTCTTCTTCAGCGGACAAACAGACTCAAAAATACCTACTATCCCTGGGCCATTAGATTGCTAAATAATACACAACAAAACATAACAGGTGTATTTTTTGAATGATGTGGGAGTGATGTCTAGGTCACAGTCTGTTGCACTTTACCAGACATTGTTTGTATTGCTTTTATGTTTTTCTACTGTGCTTTTCATATTTATTTATTCCTCTTATTTTTGCTTCCTTTGCACTTTGGTGGGAACATCCCAACCAATCTTGTAACCTGAGCACAATGACAATAAAGTCTATTTTGAATGAATGAATGAAAATATATTTATGAATGAAAATATACTTATTTCGGTCAGGTCATTCATAATGTAGACACCAACTGAAAGCATTAGTTCACATTAAAAAAAAAAGAGACCTAACCGAAAAGGAATAGGCTGAAGCTATTGCTTATTTACGCCTACCCTTCTCACATGATCAACTTATTCAGATCAAACATACAAAACATAATTAAAAAAAAAAAAATCATATTGTTTACACAATCCCGAACATAATTCCGTAAGTATCATCTACTGGATCCCTCATATTTTTCAAGCACATTAAACTTAAACAAACGTTTGAATGCATGAATCGACTGGCACATCTTCAATTTTTCATCAAGTGCATTCCATATATTTACACCCCTTACAGTAATACATTGATCTTTAATTTTAGTCCTAGACTTTGGTTTTTCAATCATATGTTTCCCTCGAAGCTCATATCTACTTACTCTTATTTTAAACATGCTTACAATTTTACTAGGTAACAATCTGTTGAACACTTTGTACATTATCAATGCTATTTTGTATTCCACTAAATCCATGAATTTAAATGCCCTTAATTTAATAAATAATTCATTTGATGGTTTGATTTATGTTCCTTTTTCTTTTGTGTCTTGTAAGCCCACTCAGGCTGGGCACTTCATGTACATGACCCGTAAATAAAAACTTCAATCAATCATGTATTTACTACATTATTACACTGAAAACACCTGCTGTTATTGTATCAGACTCCACTGAGCCGGACCGGTGTTTAACCCTGGCTCTGTTACAAGCAACAAACACACAACTTTTAACCGGCCTTTGATTGTGTAAACTAACACATTATAGCACTTAGAGACTGAATTCAGCGTATCCTCCGGGGTAAACTGTGGATCTCCCTAAAGCGTTGTTAGCAGCGAGCTAAGTGCTGTTAGCCACACGTGCCTGAGTGCTGCATGCACTGATTACTGCTCCGCGTGTTTTTATTAATAAACCCCCCCTGCAGCTCTGTGTTGATACTGGTAACGACGCTAGATCTGACAGAAATCAAGCTGAGGGACTCTGGTTTTTACGCCAGTGTTGATATCAGTGAGTAAAGGAGGGTTTTGTCCCCGGCTCTTGCCAGCTAGCGACACTAGCAGCAGCGGCTAACCCTTAGCCTGTATCTGTTTACACAGAAGAGCAGCTTCTCCTACCCGTCAGACCGCTTCTTGGTGGAAGAGTAGTCGTCACCCAGGTCCAGGCGATGTCTTTTAGACATATTTAGATTATAATTTAATTTATCTGTGATGTATTAGTGCGAACACGGATCTACCGGTGCAAAAAATGCATCAAATTTGGTTTCCTGATTCCTTTGCCGTGTCTTCTTCTTTTCGCACTTGTTTGAAGATTCGTATCAGCGCCCCCTGCTGTCCTGGAGGACGCACTGACATTCACCGGCAGGTTCCCGTCTGTCTGTCTAGTAGAGGGGTCGGCAACCCGCGGCTCTTTAGAGCCGCCCTAGTGGCTCCCTGGAGCTTTTTAAAAAATGTTTGACCTTTTTTTCTTCTTTTTTTCCTTTTTCCTTTTTTTCTCTTTTTTTCTTCTTTTTTTGCTTTTTTTCTTCCTTTTTCCTTTCCTTTTTAACCTCGACATTTCAACTTTTTTCACAACATTTCAACTTTTTTCTCGATATTTCGACTTTTTTCTCAACATTTTGACATTTTTCTCGACATTTTGACTTTTTTCTCGAAATTTTGACTTTTTTCTCGAAATTTTGACTTTTTCCACAACATTTCGATTTTTTTCTCAACATTTTGACTTTTTTCTCCACATTCCGACTTTTTTCTCAACATTTTGACTTTTTTCCTGACATTTCGACTTTTTTTTAGAAATGTTGACTTTGTCCTCAACATTTCGACTTTTTTCTCAACATTTTGACATTTTTGTCGAAATTTTGACTTTTTTCTCAAAATTTTGACTTTTTCACAACATTTCAACTTTTTTCTCAACATTTTGACTTTTTTCTCGACATTCCGACTTTTTTCTCAACATTTTGACTTTTTTCTCAACATTTTGACTTTTTCCTCGACATTTCAACTTTTTTCTCAACATTTCAACTTTTTTCTCAACATTTCTCTCAACATTTCGACTTTTTTCTTGACATTTCGACTTTTTTCTCAACATTTCAACTTTTTCTCAACATTTAGACTTTTTCTCGACATTTAGACTTTTTTCTCGACATTTAGACTTTTTACTCGACATATGGCTCTTTCAACATTTGGGGTTGCCGACCCCTGGTCTAGTAGAGGTGATTTTTAGATAAGGATAATTGGGCAACCACCTCTAGGAAAAGCATTATTTATCTCATTCTCTGTTAAAGTCATGACTAGGGTTGCCAACTCCCTGAAAAATAAATAAGGGACACCTCATCGGCCCTTCCTGCCGTGGTGAATTTTTTTAGCCCCTTTTTTTGTGAGTGAAACAATTTTTTAACTATTTGACTCGAACCTGAATTGAATTAGATGCATATTTTTGAATACCATGAACATATGGAAAACAAATTATTATTCAGCAATTCACTTTAATACAAAATAACAAAATTAACTGAATAAAATAAGCATCTTTCTTAAACTTCTCTGCACATCAATAACAAGATGTGCAATACCTATGGGCAGAAATGTGTGCCACTAGAAACTGAATTTGAATAATTTATATTTGAATTTGAATTGCTCAACTTGAATAATTGCAATACAAAACTGAATCTGAAATCACATATGGTAATTTGAATTTGTATTGTTTAATTTGAATCATTGCATTGAAAAACTGAATTTACATTCAGTTCTCACAATTCAAATTCAGTTCTTGCAATTCAATTTCAATTTTACTGTGTCAGACATCCGGGTCTTCCGGAGGAACAGCAATCGAGTGCAGATACAAAGAACTCCTTTTCACGTAGCTTACTATAACCTCTATTTTCTTTCAACGATATAAACGACCAATGGGAGCTGGATATTTAGAAACCTATTGTGTTTTCTCCATTCTGTGTAAAAAGTGTAGATTTATATCTTGCTGTTTTGTAGAAAAATGTCTGCTGAGGAGTGTGTGGCAAACTATACCTTTAAGCAAAACATTAATTATTACTTTATTTGCTGGATATGGGATTTGGTCAAGAAAGTCAGAGAAAACTCAGGGATGTTCCCCTTGCACTGAGGGTGGGAACTCAATAGTGTGATATATGTGCTGTGTATTGGCAGCAATAGTTTGATTCAATACATGTCATATTACAGGGGTCCTGATTCAATGAGCTGTGATGCTTTAAACATCAATATTTATATATATTATAATATACGTGACAAGTGCACACAGGGAGGAGAGGGGGGCAGAGGGGGGAGGGGGTGAGGAGCATCCAGGTCGCACCACAACTGTTTTCGCTGATCTATTTTTGGCTCTACCTCCTTTGTCATCATATTCACATTAATAATAACTGTTTATCAGAAATCCCATGTTTAAATATCTTATTAAAGCAGTGTTTTTTTCTGTGTGTGTGTGTGTGTGTGTGTGTGTGTGTGTGTCTTTTTAAGGTTGAGTCGGCCACAGAAGCTACAATGAATGAACTGATTGAGGAAATTTTCAGCGAAAACAGTTTGCTAAGTTCAGAAAATTGCATTCCTTTACTATGATACAGTATTTAAATCCAGGAAAAGACAACACTATTTCACATTAAGATATCCATCACAGCCAATATCTATTCTCATATCACAATATTTGTGTAATAGTGATATATTGCTCAGCCCTATCTGTAAATACACACACATATATATATATATATATATATATATATATATATATATATATATATATATATATATCATGAGGGATGATGAGGGACCAGCGGGTCTTCATGATCCTCCCACGCGTGTGGCGGCAGGATGGAAGCGGCAGAGCAACCCAGTCTCACAGGAAAACGTGGTAGAGGCTACATTGGTCCACATTGCAAAACGTGGCAATGTTACAATTTGCCCTCCTAAAACGTGAGATGTGAACGCGTTCCGTTGCCCATTCATTTTAATGGTTTCGTTAGGTTTCGTTTCTGTCACGTGACTTTTAAGTTTTCGGCTGTGGAGGAAAAATAAAATTGCTGCCATTTCTTTGATTCTCGGTCTAAATTGCAATATTTTTTTTTAATTCAAGATCTTTTTATTAAAATTTTCACAAAGTAAAAAAGGTGAAATGCTGAATGTCAATTACAAATATTTTGAGTAGGCATGGGCATGTTAATCATAGCATGCACCAGTGTACAAAATATAAAAAACAATTAAACAGTATGAAAAAATATAAAATAGTAACAAAAACAAACTACAGACCAAACTAATCCCTCCCATGTCACTGCCAGATTACTAATCACAATATGAGGTCATTCTAACATCAAAAGCCTGCACTAGGAATACAAAAGAAATATGAAGTATAGTTCACAGGGTCTGGAATGCTTCTAGAAAAGGTCCCCACACTTTCTGGAACTTATTTGATTGCTGAAGCGAGTATCTATTTTCTCCAGTTTTAAGCAGGACATGATGTCTTCCAGCCATTGTGCACGAGTAGGAGGGAAGGGATCCTTCCACCTGAACAGAATTGCCCGACGAGCCAAAAGGGAGGCAAAAGACAAAGTGTGCCCCTGTGCAGTGGTTAACTTCCTTCCTCCCTCCATGACCCCAAACAGGGCAGTCAGTGGGTTTGGTTCTTATCTGATTTTAAGCACCAGAGAGAGAGTATGAAAGACTTCCATCCAGTATTTGTTGTGTATGTTGATTACCAATATGGTTTATTTCTATGGGAGTTCTTGAGACATGTTACCATGAGGGGGCGCTGTGGCGCCAGGCTGTATTTGTATTCACTGAGTTGGCTGCTGAAGAAGAGTTTAATAAACAGAGTTCTTACTGCACAGTTGGGCTGGAGACAATTACTGCTTCAATGCTGGTTTAAGAACACAACATGGTGTCAGAAGTGAACAAGTAACAAGCAGAGGTCCACCTGGAAGGGAAAAGAGGAGTTTGGTGAGCAAGGCAAATGAGTGACGGAGAAGACGAGCACAGTGGGGAAGGAGCTAGCAGGATGGCTAACACACCCAGCGCGACGTTCAGCATTCAGCCACCAGAGCCCTTCGACTTTTCCAAGCCGCACGAGTGGACAAAATGGATAAGGCGATTTGAAAGATTTCGTCAAGCAAGTAACTTATCTGCAAGTTCTGAAGAAAACCAAGTGAATAATTTGATTTACTGTATGGGAGACGAAGCAGATGATGTTCTAAGAGGCTTGAAGCTTAGTGATGCAGACCAGCACCAGTACACTAAAGTAAGAGATGGCTTCCAGTCATTCTTCATAGTGAAAAAGAACATTGTGTATGAACGTGCGCGTTTTAATATGCGTAAGCAGGAACCAAATGAGACTGTCGATGCATTCGTCACTGCTCTGTATGCATTAGCAGAGCACTGCAATTATGGGACATTGCATGATGAGCTGATCAGAGACAGGATTGTGGTTGGACTGTCTGACACACGACTCTCAGAACGCATGCAGATGGAAAAAGACTTGGACTTGGAAAAAGCCATTTACATTGCAAGGCAATCAGAGGAAATCAAAAAGCAGCAAAACACACTGAGATGTGAAGCCAGTGGTGTAAAACAGATGGATGTGTGCTCTGTGGACAGAGTATTTAAAGGCAGACAGCAAAAGGAAAAGCTAAAATTCAACAAGTTTAAATATAATGAAGCAAAGACACGCAGCAGTCAGAGCAGAAACCAAAAAGGCTCCCAGTGCTACAAATGTGGTGGCACACCTCACCCAAAACACGAGTGCCCTGCTAATGAGGCTAAATGCCATTCCTGTGGGAAAAAGGGTCACTACCAGCGTGTGTGCCGTGCAGGAAAAGCTGTACACGGTATAGAGGAAGAGGAGGAAAGTTTCTTTCTGGGCTCTGTGACATCAGATGTCAATACATGGACTGCTGACATAGACATAATGGACAAAAATATCACGTTTAAACTTGATACTGGAGCAGATGTCACCGCTGTGTCACAGACAGAATTTAACAACATCTTTTCTAACACACAGCAGCCTGATCTCCAAAGGCCAGAAAAACCTTTGTTTGGCCCAGGACGGATTCCTCTGGAGGTGTCGGGGTTCGCCAGACTGATGTTAAAGAAAGGAGCCAAGCAGACCATGGAGAAGGTCTATGTGGTCAAAAACCTGAGCACGCCTTTGCTTGGGTTGCCAGCCATTAAAGCCCTTAGCTTGCTCATCCGTGTCGACAGTATAGACATGGAAACTGTCAAGACAACGTACCCTAAGCTGTGCAGCGGGCTAGGCAGGCTGCAACAACCTTACACCATCAAGCTCAAGCCAGATGCTGTGCCGTATTCTGTAAAAACCCCCAGGAGGATTCCATTACCTCTGGTGGGCGAAGTTAAAAAAGAGCTCCAGCGCATGGAAGCTCTGGGCGTTATCAGCCGGGTAGAGGAGCCGACAGACTGGTGTGCCGGCATGGTGGTCGTGCCCAAAAAGGACAGTAAAAAGGTGCGGTTATGTGTGGATCTGACCGGCCTAAATGAGTATGTGTGCCGTGAAAAGTACATTCTGCCATCAGTGGAACAGAGCCTGGGAACGCTTACTGGAACTCAAGTGTTCAGCAAATTGGATGCCAACATGGGGTTCTGGCAGATTCCACTAACAGAGGAATCAGCCAAATACACTACTTTCATAACACCCTTCGGGCGGTTCCACTTTAACCGTCTTCCATTTGGCATCGCCTCTGCGCCTGAACATTTCCAGTGCAGGATGGCGGAAATCACAGAGGGGCTCGAAGGTGTAGTCTGCCACATCGATGATCTGTTGGTGTGGGGGCGGGACCAGGAAGTGCATGACGCTCGACTTCATGCCGTGCTACAAAGACTGGAAAAAGCAGGCATCACACTGAATGTGGACAAGTGTGAACTCTCCAAGAGCGAGGTCGTCTTCCTGGGCCATATCATCACAACTGCAGGCATCCGCCCTGACCCAAGAAAGACAGAGGCCATCACAGACATGACAGAGCCCACAAATGTGAGTGAGTTAAGGAGTTTTCTCGGTATGGTCAACCAGCTGGGAAAGTTTATTCCCCAGTTGGCGGAAAAAGATAAACCACTCCGTGACCTCCTCTCTAAGAAAAACTGCTGGGTCTGGGATGTAGACCAGGCAGCAGCGTTTGCAGCGCTAAAGAAAGCTCTATCCTCTCCACCTGTGCTAGCCATGTACGACCCAGGCAGAGACACCAAAGTATCTGCTGATGCATCATCGTATGGCTTGGGGGGCGTTCTTCTCCAGAGGTGGGAGGAAGAATGGAAGCCCGTGGCTTATGCATCTCGGTCGCTCACTCCAACCGAGCAACGATACGCACAGGTAGAGAAGGAGGCCCTGGGCCTCACATGGGCCTGTGAACGGTTCCGGGATTTCCTCATAGGAAAGCATTTTTTACTGGAGACCGATCATAAACCTCTTCTCAGCCTGCTTGGAGCCCAAGCATTGGATCTCTTGCCACCGAGAATACAGCGCTTCAGGATGAGGCTGATGCGCTACTCATACTCCATCGAGCATGTACCAGGAAAGTCACTGTGGACAGCAGACACACTGTCACGCTCACCTGTGAAATCATGCATGTCCAATGATGAGCAGGAGCTGATGGAGAGCACCAACATTTATGTGGACTGTGTTATTGAAAGTCTACCCGTCAGTTCATCATACATAGAAATCCTGAAAGAGCAGCTAAAGGCCGACATTGTCTGCGCACGCATCATGACACTGTGCACAGAAGGATGGCCAGCACATGCAACACGGGAACCAATGCTGAAAAACTACTGGCCAGAGCGAGCTACACTCACGGTGAAGGACGGCTTACTGCTCAAAGACACACGGCTCGTAATACCTTCAGCAATGAGGAATGACATTCTCGCTAAGCTACACGAGGGACACCTTGGTGTAGTGAAGTGTAAAGCACGAGCACGTCAGTCGGTGTGGTGGCCGGGACTCAGCCAGCAAGTAAATGAAATGGTGCTCAACTGCAGGACATGCATACAGGAGCGACATAATCCCAAAGAGCCACTTATGCCGTCAGAGTGCCCTGAAAGACCATGGCAAAAGTTGGGGACAGACCTGTTTGTTCTGGGGAGTAAAACATACTTACTTGTTGTCGATTACTTTTCCAGATATGTGGAGATTGCATACTTATCTTGCACCAGGTCCACTGACATCATCGTTCATTTGAAGTCAATCTTCGCTCGCCATGGCATCCCAGAGGTCCTGATGTCGGATAACGGGCCGCAGTTTTCTGGGCAAGTTTTCACTTCTTTTGCAACTTTATATGGTTTCAGGCACGTCACAAGCAGCCCGGGATTTCCGCAGAGTAATGGAGAAGCAGAACGGGCGGTCCAGACTGTGAAAAATCTCCTGAAGAAATCAGCAGACCCCTATCTGGCTCTACTCTCTTATAGGGCCACACATCTCCAGAGTGGGTACAGTCCGGCTCAGCTCCTCATGGGCCGACGTCTTCGCACTACGGTGCCGACTCTTCCCTCTCAGCTGGATCCTGCACTGCCTGACAGTGTCACGTTCACCAGGAAAGAAAAGGAGAAAGAGTTGGCAGATGCTGGAAACTACAACAGGCGTCACCGTGCCCAAGCCCTCAGTGACTTGTCACCAGGACAGCGGGTATGGGTAACCAACGCGAAGTTATCTGGAACTGTACTCCAGCACCACACTACTCCAAGGTCATACTTGGTGGGTTTACCACAGGGGGTGGTGAGACGAAACCGTCAGCACCTAATACCTCTACACTCACCTACACAAAACAGAGGTTCATCACCGCCGCAGCAGATGCCAGAGTCATCTCCAACACAGGCATCCGGGTCACCTGCTATGTTACCCCAAGTCTCACCTGCAGGGACTCCTACTCCCAGAACTAGGTCTGGGAGAGCCATCGTTAAACCTAGTAGGCTTAACTTGTAAACTGACATGCACAGAAAATATAAAACCTGAAATAAGAATAAATTGAAGAAAAAAAAGAAACCTCTATTTTATTGTATGTTATGGACATTTATATTACTGTTATTTTGGGTAGTTTTGAGCACTTTAAGTTAATGCTGGAGAATGTAAGAAACAGTAATTGTTTGATTACATTAGATTGACTAACCACTACAAAGTCTATGTTTACAGGTTCTTCTGTTCAAGATTTATACAGGAACAGACCTTTCTTCAACAGAGGCAGAATAATCCTCTAAGGTCTGATGAGACAAAGGTAGTCTATCCTTTATTCTCTAGAAAGGGGAGATGTGGTATTATTGTATGTTGATTACCAATATGGTTTATTTCTATGGGAGTTCTTGAGACATGTTACCATGAGGGGGCGCTGTGGCGCCAGGCTGTATTTGTATTCACTGAGTTGGCTGCTGAAGAAGAGTTTAATAAACAGAGTTCTTACTGCACAGTTGGGCTGGAGACAATTACTGCTTCAATGCTGGTTTAAGAACACGACAGGCAGGACCAGTACATGTGGATGAGAGAGGCTTCTGCTACTTTACATCTTACACAGTATGGACTAATATCTGGGTACATGGAGGATAACTTTGCCTTGGAAATATGAGCCCTGTGTACCACTTTAAACTGAATTAAGCAGTGACGTGCGCACAGGGAGGTTGTATTAACCAGTTTGAGTATGGACTCCCAGGTATCCTCTGATAAGGGAAGCCCTAAGTCCTGCTCCCATGCTGCTTTGAGTTTATCTGTAGGGGCACTCCTAAGATCCAGCAACATGCCATTGAAAGACGAAATGAGCCCCTTTTTGAATGGGTCTGTGGCAAGAACTTTGTCAACTGTGGTCAAGCCTATCGATGCACCAGGGCTGGGTGTCTGGGAAAGAACAAAATGTCTAGCCTGAAGATACCTAAAGAAATGTGATTTTGGAAGGCTGAATTTACTACTTAACTGCTCAAAAGATGCCACGGTACCGTCTATGAACATATCTCTAAAATGAATCATACCCCTCCTGTGCCATTCCTGGAAGGTGGGTCCTCAAGGGATGGTTTGAAAAAGTGATTTGATGCAATGGGGCTAAGAAGAGAGAAGCTTTGAAAACCAAAAAACTTCCTAAATTGGGCCCAAATTCTAAGAGAATGTTTAACCACTGGGTTTTTGATTGATTTAAGTGAAGGAAGTGGAAGTGAGGAGCCGAGTAGGACAGGAATTGACAGGTCATCAGTTGGATGTAACTCCATCGCCACCCAGTCAGGACGGTCAGCGCCGTCGCAGTAGAAGGACCAGAATGCAAGGCAGCCCAGGTTAGCAGCCCAATAATAATAACGAAAGTTTGGGAGGGCCAGACCACCTGCAGACTTTATTTTTTGAAGGTGAGTCTTGTTCAAACGTGGCCGTTTACCCCGCCATAAGTATGAAGATATAACTGAGTCAAGGGACTGAAAAAAAGAGCCAGGAATAAAGAGTGGTAAGGTCTGGAAAAGGTACAAAAATTTAGGTAAGATGGTCATTTTAACTGAATTGATGCGACCCACAAGAGACATTGACAGGGGTGACCATTGTGTAAGGATTTGTTTGGTCTCATTTAACAATGAGATAAGATTCTCTTGGAGCAGGTCTTTGTGTTTCCTTGTCACAGATATGCCTAAATAGGAGAATTTGTCATTTACGATTTTAAAGGGAAAATTGGAAAGGTCTAAAGCATGCGATTCGAGATCGGTAGGGGAAAGCTCACTTTTGCTGAGATTCAGTTTATAGCCTGAGAGTTTCCCAAACTGACTGAGAAGTGACAGCGCAGGGGGTAATGAGGCCAGAGGGTGAGAGATGAAAAGCAAAAGGTCATCGGCATAAAGCGAGACCTTATGTTCCCTGCCACCTCTCCAGATACCGGACACATCCTCACAAGATCGGAGCGCTGTGGCAAGCGGTTCGATAGCCATGTCAAAAAGCATGGGACTAAGGGGGCACCCCTGATGGGTTCCACGATGCAGATTAAATGGTTTTGACCGTTGAGAGTTAGTACGAATTGAGGCTGTCGGGTACAAATAGAGAAGTTTAATCCACAGAGCAAAGTTCGGACCAAAACCAAACCTGTCCAGCACAGCAAAGAGATAATCCCATACGACGCGGTCGAATGCTTTCTCCGCATCCAGAGAGACAACGCATTCAGGGATAGCCTCAGAGGCAGAGTAGATAATATTGAACAGTCGCCTTGTGTTGAAGTAAGACTGCCTACCTTTAATGAAGCCAGTTTGATCTTCAGATATAATTGTGGGGAGGGCATTCTCCAGCCTATGGGCTAGGACTTTAGCTAGGATTTTAGCATCTGTGTTTAAGAGGGAGATGGGCCTGTAGGAGGCGCATTCAGTAGGATCCTTCCCTTTTTTAGCTATGAGGGTGATGCAGGCCTCCGAAAAAGAAGGATGGAGGGAACCGTGGCTTAAGGATTCTGAAAGAACTGTAGATAGCAGTGGGGAAAGCAGAGTAGAAAATTTCTTTAGAAATTCCGCCGGGAAGCCATCAGGGCCAGGACATTTACCCGACTGCAGTGAAGAAATGGCTCGAGTTATCTCCATCAGGGATATCGGTTCTTCTAATGTCTTCCTTAGATCTGGTGAAAGACTGGGAATACTAAGACTATTTAAAAAGTCCGCAATCTCATCTCGATCAGTCTGAGATTCCGAGGTGTATAGCTGGGTATAAAAGTCCCTAAATGCTTCATTTATGAGTAAGTGATAGTTACATGGCCATTTGGTAAACGAATCTTAGAAATATTTTGTTTAGCCTTAGAGCCTTTAAGTTGGTTGGCTAATAATTTGTCAGATTTGTCTCCATAAACATAAAACCTGGTTTTACTTTTCAGAAGTGACTGTTCAATTGGGTGAGTGGTGAGCAGGTCAAATTTAGTTTTAAGTTCTAGACGCTTTTTGTAAAGATCTGGGGATTTAGTCCGAGAATATTCTTCATCGACCTCTTTGATTTGGCGGGCAAGGTCTGATCGCTCCCTATAAGATTTTTGCCTCACCCTAGCAGTGTAGGATATAATCTGTCCCCGGAGATACGCCTTGAGGGAATCCCAGACAGTTAGACTAGACATTCCTGGAGTCATATTCGTGGATAGGAAAAAGGCTATTTCTGTTTCCATTAACTTAACAAAATTTCTGTCCAACAGCAAAGTTGAATTGAATCGCCACTGTCTGTCTCTTTGAGGTAAGTCAGGAAGGGACATGGTTAGGACCACAGGAGCGTGGTCGGAAATGACAATGCTCTGATAAGCACAGGAATGAACCAGGGGAATCAGTTGATTATCAATAAAAAAATAATCAATCCTCGAGTATGTGTGGTGCACTTGTGAGAAAAAGGAGTATTCTCTGTCATATGGATGTAAAGAACGCCACACATCACAAACACCGTAGTCAGAAAGGAACGCCTGAATAAGACGGGCTGACTTACTTGCTGTGCCGGGGTTGGTAGAGGATCGGTCTAGGACTGGGTCAAGCCAGCAATTAAAATCACCACCAAGTATGAGAGAATAAAATTGCAATATTTTAAGATAGTTTCGCCATGAAAAGCAGATTTTATCATATTTCTAGCCACAATATTTGTTCAGTTGATGAATATGATCTTTGGTTTGTTACAACACAGACAAATTGTTAGCCTATTGTACTGCTGGTTACCATGAAGCTAATTTAGCTGGACAGAAATAGACGGTGGGCCGAACGCGTTTTTCGTGTTGTTGATCGATCCCTATCGATAGAGTACACAGTTTTTTATGTGTGATATTAAACAATTCTATAGAGTCTGGGAAACATTTTTGGCAGCTCTGATTTGATCATATATTTTCACAAACTTGTATTTTAATTGTCCCTCTGCTCAGGCAAATTGCGGGATAACTCTAGCTGATGAACCAATCAGATTGTAGTTTAGAGAATATCAACCAATAACAGACGGCCTTAGGATCCCAAAATGTGAACGTGCTAAGCGAGAGAACTGACAGCTCCGTCTTTTTTACGACTTCAAAATCAACTATTTAATGTTATTAAATGTAAATATATGATATAGAATCACCATCATCATTAATATATGTATATAACATGATTGTCTAATCTGAGATTCTATACAAATTCTTTTGCAGGTGCTAAAAAATGGCCAGTGTTCTGATTTATTTTTCTATGCAATCTCATATTGCTCTAATATTAAAGAGTCATTTTAATACATATGTATATATTTTTTTTTTAAATAGAAACTGAATAGTTTTTAAGCTTCTAGAGTGTAATTTGATGTGTTCAGAAGAATAACCTAATAAACTACAATATTCAGCAAGTGATGAGTCTGAGTCGTTTTCTCCACTTTGATTTGATGTATTTTATTTTTTAAGTCATCTCATTTACATAAACATACACATATACACAAACACACAAACACTTTAGCTAGCATATCTGGATGAAAACTTTCTCTTTGTACTGGAAAATATGGAGTGCTATATGCATGTAGCAGGCAGCACAAATCCAAGTATCACACAGTTTTCAGCTGAAAGTTGGGCAACATTTGTAAGAAGTTCTCTGGAGTGGGTCAGTTTTAGTACCAAAGAAAGCCAAGTCGCAGCAATAGCCATAGAAAAATATGATTTAAAGGAAAATGTCTTTCCAAGTGTGCCAGCTTAATGTTGGTTATCACAGAGAATGTTACATGCAATACGCCAACAGAAGAAACATAGAGAGAGCTCGCAAGAGGAAAGAAAGGGCAATACAGCAGATTCAAGGTTTGTACAACATTGTGGTTTTGACTTTGGGCAGCACATTCAATTTAAATTGTCATATTGTAGGAATGCGGTTGATGTAGGCAGAGAAACGACGGAGATTAATTCCTCTTTGGAGAGCACTCCATTTAATTCAATTAACACAGTGAATAATCAAAAAACACCAAACAGCAAACTCTCGCGCAGAAAAAGACGTGAACACCTCTGAGGTGTGTCTCTACTCTTAAAGTAGCACGTATAATTAAAGGGAAGAATATCCCTTGTAAAAGGAACAACAAGGCATTGTAACATGGGCGAGGTCGCCGTGAATTATAACTCTGAGAATTAACAATTGTCCTGTGTGTGTATATCCACCACACACGTCCCCCCAGAATTCACAAGAACAGGCCCAGTGAAACGACCAGGGACCCGTATGACCCTCCCAAAGCTATTCCGAAGCTCCTGAGCAGGCAGAGCTGGTCGCCACACGGGCGCCAACCACCATTGGACTTAGCCACCAAGTGCAGAGGAGAGGCCCAGGGGCTGTTGGACCGGCGGATGATGCCAAGCCGCTCCATGGAGTCAAACTCTGCCTTAGCTATAGCGAGTTTGTGTGCGTCCAGACGGCGGGACTTGGCGTGCACAGGCGGGCCATCAGTGGAGATGTAATGCAGCACGCCGTGTTTCGTGGAGGCGGACGAGAAAGTAGGTGCAGTGATCTCCGGGAACTCCTCGAGGAGGTGCGAGAAAACATCAGCCGGTGAGAGGGCACTGGACAGCCTTGTAGGGGCGGTGTCACTGTGTTCGCAAGGCAGGGAGCTGAAAGTCTCAGCGTGGACGAGGCGGCGGTTGCTCACATCTACCAAAAGTTTATTGGCCAAAAAGAAATCAGCACCCAAGAGGGGGGTGGACACCTTAGCTGACACAAAATCCCAGGTGAAACGCTGACCTGCCAAACACACCGTCACAGTGCGTGTGCCAAAGGTATGAATCGTGCTGCCGTTGGCGGCCACCAGGGGGGTACCGTGTGGCCCTGCGCTAATGTCCGTGGCAGATGCTGGCAGTGCACTAATGTGGGCGCCCGTGTCACAGAGAAAACGACGACCAGAGAGAGAGTCAGTGATAAACAGCAAGCCGCTGATATGGCCGACACCCATGGCTGCTAAAAGGTGGCGGCCGGGGCGTTTCCCGATGCATTGAAAGTACAGGGGGCCAGGCACTTTCTGGCTTTGTTGCCAAACTTGGCATGGTAAAAACATAATCCACCTGACTGCTTTGCACGTCGGGGCACAGCTGTAGTTGCAGAGATGGAGAAAGGCTGCTGCATAATTGCATCACTGGCGGCACCTGAGGTAGAAGGGGGCGTGGCCGCAAAACACTTTTTCCCAGCGGAGAAAAATTTATCAGCCTCCCTGGCCAACTGGCGAAAATCAGTAATAGAAGAGTTAGCCAGAGCCAAACGAACCTGGTCAGGCAGCTGCTGCAGGAATATCTCCTGGAAAATGAAACAGGGCTGGTGGTCTCCCAGCAGAGCCAGCATGTGATCCATCCGCTCAGAAGGCTTGCTGTCGCCGAGAGCGGGGAGAGAGAGGAGCTGGCGCGCCCGCTCGGATTCAGAGAGTCCAAAAGTGTCCAGTAAATGTGCCTTCAGAGTGGTATATTTGTTCCGCGTCGGAGGACGTTCTAGCAGACTCACCACTCTCCCTGCAGTTGCGCTGGTGAGTGATGCCACGACATGATAAAACTTTATGTCATCCGCTGTAATGTCCTTAATGGCGAATTGAGCCTCAACCTGTGCAAACCATGCGCTCGCGTTTTGTTCCCAAAATTCGGGCAACTTCAGTGAAGCAGACATGTTCAGTAATAATCCCTGGAAACGTCCGAGAGAAAAACGGGGTCACCAATGTAGGAGTGCGGTTGATGTAGGCAGAGAAACGACGGAGATTAATTCCTCTTTGGAGAGCACTCCATTTAATTCAATTAACACAGTGAATAATCAAAAAACACCAAACAGCAAACTCTCGCGCAGGTAAAGACGTGAACACCTCCGAGGTGTGTCTCTACTCTTAAAGTAGCACGTATAATCAAAGGGAAGAATATCCCTTGTAAAAGGAACAACAAGGCATTGTAACATGGGCGAGGTCGCCGTGAATCATAACTCTGAGAATTAACAATTGTCCTGTGTGTGTATATCCACCACAATATCATAAATATCATTCATATCATATATCATACAATGGTGGACTAGTATTTAGATGCTTTAGTTGCAGTTAAAGTACTAGTAGTCGTTACGTAGTTTTCAATACATCTAATTCCCAACCCATTTTGTTTCTCATTACAATTAGATGATGAGGCACACACAAGTGCAAATGACCATCTACCACCAGAGGTCAGAGTTATTCGCTCAGCCACAACAGAGGTTCCAAGTCACTTAAAGAGAGCACCCCATCTCCTTCCAAGGCAGTGCATAATATGCAAACGTGACAAATATTTCACACAAAAACATAACCGGAATAGGGTTAAAGAAAACCTACAACAATGTGAAACATTGACAGCTGGTAAACTGCTTCTTGCAGCTGAGGAACGCAAAGATGAAAACCTGCTACTACAAATACGTGGCATAGATCCACCTGCTCTAAGCCTCCGAAGCTCCACGACTTATGGCATTAGGAGCTTTTGATGTATATTCATGTGTGTAAAACCTAAAAAAAGAAAATGTTTTAATTATATTAAACTGAATTGAGCTCAAAATGTAATGTTTTCTTTCATCAGCAATTACATTTTCTCAAATAAATGTCTTAAAGGGGACATGCAATTATCTTCCGGTTATGACGAGAGGGTTGTTGTCAGAGTCGGAAAGCTCAGCAGCTCTGCGTGAACACCCAGTGATAAACCGAATATAAGAGTTGTTGAACAATGACGGAGGCATCAGTCTTACTCGTGGCTGGAACTCTCTCTGAAGCTTTATCGAGACACACCCATTAATATAACCTCCACATCACATGTCAACTCCCAGATATCTGATTGGCTGTCATCACATAACATTAACATTTGTCTCTGTATTAATAAACTTAAACATTATGTACAATTGAGGGCACATTTATTCATATATATTAACATCCCCACTTGCACTCACATTGTTAATCCCTCAAAACAAAAACAAAATAAGGTTCTCTACCTTACATCATGTAAAACTTTCCTTACATGTTTAATAAACATAAATTTTGCAAACTCTAACAACTTAAACTTTGTTGCAGGTTTCGTCATCACATCTGCTATCATCTGATCTGTTGGACAATACTCCAGACTTATCTTTTCGTTGTTCACACTTGACCTTATAAAATGGTATTTTATGTCAATGTGCTTACATCTCTGTCGGCTTACAGGATTCTTAGCCAAAGCTATTGTCCCCAGAGGGGTATTCCAGGAAGCAGGTTCAACAAATTCCGAGTTTAAACCTGAACTCCGAGTTGACTTAACCTGAGATAGGAAACTCAGAGTTTTCGGTTTCAGAACAGCGGATATGAGTTAGTTCAATCAACTCTGAGTATGTTAAGCTCGAGCTAAGCGCGTGCATGATGGATATAAAAAGCCATCATCAGTAGAGCCCTGATACAAGGATTCACCATGGCAACCGTCGACAACAAAAGAGCGACATACTTCTTTTTTTTTTTAACTTTATTTAACATTTCAATTTACAAAATCCCTTTGAGGAAACATTAGTTTGCATCTGAAGATCCACATACTTCACGCCACTGGAGTTAGAAGTGTTACAGTTTTTCACAATTGTTTAAACACATTTCCTGATAGACTACCTCACTTTCTCAAAACTCTAAACCAAAATTACAAAACTCACACACAAAATGCTAAATCCTACACTTCTCTTGCAAAAGCACACTCTACCCTCAAAACAGTGTTAACTCTTCACTAAATGGTATTTCCTTCTCAAATGCCAAACACATACATCATTTGAGTAGACATTTCTAAGCACCCACTGAACACTTATGTGCAGAATGGAAGACACTATAGTATGAATGGAAAACACTAGATGAATGAATATGTTCAGTGTTACACCTTCAGCTGTTGGATGTAATATATCACCATATAGTATTCTTATGTATAGGCTACTCAAATAGAAAACAACACATCATTCTTTACTGTAACAACAAATAATATTTTACAGTATTTGGACTCAAAATGTGCAGTCCACTGGACATCACAGCAAGCTGTGGATGAAAACTTGAGAAAATAGAAACAGAACAAACGTTTTAGGCTGCATCCTGCCTTTCATCCCTGGCTGGCCACAGGACCTCATCCACGTCGCAGGCGATGTTCTCCCTGGCCAAGCAGCGGGGGAAGTATCTCCTACAATGCCGCATGAAGCCTGGACAGGCCTCAGCAGTGACATCGCCACATGCGTCCTCCATGGCCTGCAGCAGATGGATCCGTGTCTGAGGATTTCTCTCGTATACCTTCCATCTCCAGGCAGAGAAAAACACCTCAATTGGGTTGAGGAAGGGAGAGTATGGAGGGAGATATAGGACATCAACTTCTGGATGGACCCTGAACCACTCACGGACCAGATGTGTTTCAAAAAAACACACATACACATAGACAAAAACCCACTAAACATTAAACACACACTTCAGATCATCTATATGTGGGTTTGTGTGTCAGTGCATATGTGTAAATTATTTCTCCTCAAACTACACTAACCAAACTCAATTGGTGCATTTCAAATGAACTCCCAAACTAAATGGTAGCAACACTGATCACAAATGTCCACATTTTTTCAGTGTGAATAGGCTAGTATGCACTCAGAGTTCTTCTTTTCTAAAAAGATTGTTCAACGGGTTTTTTCTCTTCCATACAAACCTTTCTGTGTAAAATGTCACTGACATACAATTGACAGTAGGCTAATGAACACACCCTTCCACTGTATTCTAAAAATACAGCGGTGCCCATTCTATGGGACGAAACCCAACCTGATGAAGCTGTCAATCATCAGTACTTAATTTTACAACAAACAAAATAAAGAAGTATGATTGACATGTTTCATGCTTGTATAAAAGTCAAATCCAACCTTGCACATCTCATAGAATACAATTGCAAGAATCACATTCCCATATGATCCAAACATACAAAGACCTGGCCAAATACAGCACTGCAGAGCAATCTACAACCATTTGAATGGTGAATTAACCCAATTTGAAAATTCTACGATTCTATGCCTCCATTCAGGGCTTAGCATGATTGAAAAAAGACTATATTTTTCCATTTCTATGTTTTTTTTTCAAGAGGAGAGCTTCTCGCTTCACCTCTGAAACTCCCATTTTTCAGCAGACAAAAAGTCTCCCTCAGACACAGAGCCTGCAGCCGCTCGTAAAACGCTGCAGCCAGGCTGGAGCCTTACACACACAGACAAACAGCTGCAGCTGTCACACACAGCCCTGCTGCAGCTGTTTACACACACAGACTTGGATCATGCTGAAGCCTGCAGCAGCCCCCACTTCTCTCCAATCTCCCCACCAAACCATATCTCTTTTAACATTCTTTTACAGGTTTGCAACTTTTTTCTTTTGCTGGAACCATGTCCCATTTTCAACATTTAATCAGTTTTCCTTTTAGTCTTAAATTAGTAAATTTTCTAATCATTTAAGTTTCGTATATTATTTCGCACAATATTTTGTCACAATCTTTTATTTACCTATTTTCAGGGACGTCCCGTCAACTAAGAGTTTTTTGGAATATTTACTTTAGGTTCACCATAAGTTTTAGTTTAACCACGTATTTGTTATTTTGGCCAGTTATTTTTGCTTTTCTCAAGTTTCTCTTTTTTGACAGTTTTGTTTTAGCACTGATCTTTTAGTAAACAATTTAAATTTTGCTTCACAATTGTGGAAACCCCCCAACATTGAACATAGACAGTTTCCTGTCATAAACATCAGACAAGAACATTAGACAAGACAAACAGTAGACAAGAATATTAAATAAACACCATTAAAAACATTCCTAAGAAACCTCCTCTCGTCATCCTGTACTTTTAAAGTCCCCTGACCTCAAAAGCCGGTCCCTAGACCGAGTGAGTGTTGGCTTTTGCACTAGCCCCAGGCAAGTATCTTTTAAAAGTCCCCGACTTAAAAAATGGTCCCAGACCTCGGCCAACACTTTCTTCACTAACCCCCGGTTAGTATACACAGAATTTCATTAAGAAGAGGTCTCACCAGTCCCCTAGTTGTCTTTCCCAGCTCAGGGACCTTGTCACCGGACCTCCCGGAACAGTGCAGGACCAATCTGGGCCCCGTCCCTGAAGTCGGAACGGCTGTCGACAGTTTTAGATGGCCCCTTTGATCGTACGCCGTTCCAAGGTCACAGATCGAGGTCCTGGGTTTCGGCACCAAATGTTGGATCCCTAAGTCAACATAATAAATTCATAACCAGGAAAGACACAAGAGACTGTCAGAAATTATCTTTAAGGCACTCCTGCAGGAGGGGGAGAGCACACTGACAGAGGCAGAGCCCCTGACAGCAAATGCTTCCCAAAGACCCTCCCCTTGCATGAAGCTTTTTATTGAGAAAACTGTGACAGGAAAATGACCATATAAGGATAGTCAGCAGTGTATAGACAGACAATGAACAGACGTTGGGGTTACAAAGACACACATGTGACTTTTCAGTTAAAGAGGAAACTAATCTGTGGTATGCAGAAACAAACAGACATCTTTAAAAACAACGGGTCACATAGGTGTGACCCGTCTTCTTGACTAAAAACAGGAACTTCATGGGGGTCTTGAAACAGATGGTCCAACTAACCCTTAGCTAACCTTTAAAAACAATGAGACAGTTGTCGGACAGTCGACCCCCCTGACAGAACTCAGGAAGTGGCCTGTGATCTGCATGTGATAGTTTATAAGGACAAAACTAATTCAGAAGTTGAATTAACTTCACAGTCCAAGCGAGTCCATCGGGTTTTCCACCACAACACAGCAGAGTCTCTGAAACACTGGTGAGTCCAGCTCATCACATTTCCTGCTTCAAAAGCCTCCACCAACTCAACTATTCACTTCCACTCCTTCATGTCAGCATCATTCAACACACTGATTCTCATCACTATGGAAACATGCTCATTTTCCACAATTATTCTGGACAATTTCTGAGTTCCATTCAGGAGTTTTAGATGTATGAAAATCACTTTTTTTTCTGGTCTCAGTTTTAGACAAAACACAAATCTTTTTGATGACATTACTACCTGGATGCTGCCCAGCTACAGTTTATAGTCAGAGATGGTTCAAGATCCTAAATCTGTAGACCCGACCCAGCTTCTGGATGATGTTTAGTTCCTACTGACACTTTTAGGGCAGAAAAATGTAGGGATAATAACAAGGACTAAAATACAACCAGAAACCTTCCTGATTAGATCCTAAAAACATCCATGAAGAGTTGTGATTCCAGCACAAACAGATGTTGAACAGTTGAAGCTGAAGAGTTTAGTGTTTAACTACAAAAGGATGAACTGATGTGAGTTAGTAAAGAGTTTTCAGAAGGATGAAGACAACGACAGATAAAATCAGGTAAAACAGGCATCATTAAAAGTCATGTGACAGTAATCAGAAAGAGCCGCAGAACTGGAAATACAGGAAAACTTCGACGTCAGATGGTAGAGTGAATCAGAAGGTTTGTCAGAGCGACAGAAGAGCTGCAGCAGAGACTAAACCTGTCTGATTCTGGGTTTCTGAGTAAATTCAGACTTCAAAGTTTGTTCTCAACAACTCAGCAGAGAGTCTGGAGACACTGGTGAGTACAGAAGAAAACATTTGTTTCTGTCAGCGGGACGACAAAACCTCAACTCTGTTTACTAAATGTTATTCTGGAAAACTCAAACTGACTCTGGTCAAAGAACAGGAACGTTTAGAGGAAAATGATTCACATGAAATAGTTAATTATTCTGGAGTTGTTACATTAATAATCTAAACTTGTGTTCATGAAACGTTCCTCCTTTTACTGTCAGACGGGTGTTGTCTCTGAGGATTCCTGACATTCTTTGTTCAGTTTCCTTCTCTCTTGTTTTTTTTTATTGCAGCTTTGATGTTTCAAACTTTCAATTTTGTTTCCAGAGAACCAACATGTCTGCTGGCAGCAACCTGAGATCTGCAGATCAGTTCCTGTGCTCCATCTGTCTGGATGTGTTCACTGATCCAGTCAGCACACCATGTGGACACAACTTCTGTAAAACCTGCATCACTCATTTCTGGGATGATAATGTTCTCTTCAAGTGTCCCATCTGTCAAAAGATGTTCAGTACAAGACCTGACCTGGAAGTCAACACCTTATTCAGAGAGATGGTTTCTGAGTTCAGACGTGAAGCTCAACAGAAATCCAGCAGCAGCAGCTCAGAGCAACAAGCTGCAGAACCGGGAGAAGTTCCCTGTGACATCTGCACTGGAACCAGACTGAAGGCCCTGAAGTCCTGCCTGGTGTGTCTGCTGTCCTACTGTGAGACTCACCTGGAGACTCATCTGACAATGTCAGGCCTGAAAAGACATCAGCTGGTGGAGCCTGTGGAGAACCTGGAGGACAGGATTTGTACGAAGCACGATAAACCTCTGGAGCTGTTCTGTAAGACCGACCAGACATGTGTCTGCATGCTCTGCCCTGTTTTAGACCACAAGAATCATGAGTTTGTTCCACTGAGAGAAGAATATGAAGGAAAGAAGGCAGATCTGGAGAAGACAGAGGCTGAGATTCAGCAGATGATCCAGAAGAGACGACTGAAGATTCAGGAGACCAAAGAGTCTCTGAAGATCAGTAACGATGCTGCAGACAGAGAGAAAGCAGAAGGTGTTCAGGTCTTCACTGATCTGAAGGAGTCTGTTGAGAGACGTCTGAAGGAGTTCATGAAGGAGATGGAAGACAAACAGAAAACTGCAGAGAAACAGGCTGAAGACTTCATCAAAGATCTGGAACAGGAAATCTGTGAGCTGAAGAAGAGGAGCTCTGAGGTGCAGCAGCTCTCACGCTCTGAAGATCAACTCCACCTCCTCCAAAGATTCTCATCCCTGGAAGATGCTCCACCCACCAAGAACTGGACAGAGGTCAGAGTCCATCCACCTTCATATGAGGGGACTGTGGTGAGAGCTGTGGACCAGCTGGAGAAGAACCTCAGAGAAAAGATGAAGAAGCTGAAGAAGCTGTTTGAAGCTGAGCTGAGGAGGATCCAGCAGTTTGAAGCTGATGTGACTCTTGATCCTGTTACAGCACATCCTGGACTCATCCTGTCTGATGATGGAAAACAAGTCTCTTTTGGTGATGTGAAGAAGACGAATCTTCCAGATAATCCAGAGAGATTCTCTCAATGTCCTTGTGTTTTAGGAAAACAGAGTTTCTCTTCAGGCAGATTTTACTTTGAGGTTCAGGTTAAAGGAAAGACTGGCTGGGATGTAGGAGTGGCCAGAGAGTCGATCAACAGGAAGGGACAAATCACAGCGAGTCCTCAGAATGGTTCCTGGACTGTTTGTCTGAGAAATGGAAACGAGTACCTTGCTGCTAATGATCCTCTAGTCCGTCTCCATCCCAGTTCTCCTCCTGAGAAGTTGGGGGTGTTTGTGGATTATGAGGAGGGTCTGGTCTCCTTTCATGATGTAGATGCTGCAGCACTTATCTACTCCTTTACTGGCTGCTCCTTCAGGGAGAAACTCCACCCGTACTTCTGTCCTTGTGTCAATGATGGAGGTAAAAACTCTGCTCCTCTGATCATCTGTCCTGTCAATCAAACTGTCTGATCTTTGATACAATGAAGCTTCATCAACTCTGACTGTTTATTTAAAATGATTAAAGATTCACTCTGATTGATGGAAACAAATGTTCAAGTTCCTCCAAAGTTTTTTAATCTCATTAAAGTGATTATTTTGTTTGATTGATCATATCATCGGCGTTTCTAGCTTCTTTTTAGGGGTGCTAAAGCACTGAACCCTAAAATGTAAGACAATTTGGGCCGCTCGGTGGCGCAGTGGGTTAAGCAGCGGCTCATATACTAAGGCTACAGTCCTCCTGCAGCGGTCGCAGGTTTGAATCCCAGCCTGTGCCCCTTTGCTGCGTGTCATCCCCGTTCTCTCTCTCTACCCCTTTCCAGTCTGCATCTTCAATAAAGGGCCACTAGAGCCCAAAAAAATCTTAAAAAAAAAAAAAAAAAAAAATGTAAGACATTTTTGATTTTTAGTTGTATGTTTAATAAGCTAAGGAAATGACAAAACCATATACAGTATATGGATTAAACGTAATATTTTAACAACAGTGTACAGCAGCACCCCATGCTACGGAAATGGTTTGTGTGCGTGCGTGCGTGCGTGTGTGTATAAACAAACAGACAGAACGCATCATCATGGACACACAGATGAATATACAAAATATCCAGGTTCAGGTAGAAGTGTATGATCACATGATGTGACTTAATTTCTCGTTGCAACCAAATATTCAATTAGAATGATGTAATATGGATCAATTTATCATTTATTCGATATAAATTATTGTATATTATATTAATTATTATATATATTATCATATAGACTATTCATATTTGGTTGACAGTTCAAAGAAAGAGAGGAGCAGAGAAAGGACTTTATTAGTATTTTTAGTATAATTTTTTATATGAATGTAAGGGGACAGAGAAGGAGCTTACAGACCACAAATAAGAATGCACCTACTTGTGCGGTGTCAAGGGTCATCCACCATGAGTTGCACTTCAATTTGATCAAGAAACCACACTCAGGGTGGTAGCCTAGTGGTAACAGAGGAGGGCTGGAGTCTGGAGGGCTCACGTTCAAGCATTGAAACTGGATTGCAATTGAGTTCAACCACTGCTGAGTCATTGTATGGCAGACTCCTAGTCTGACTGGAAACGGGTTAAATTCAGAGAATAAAATGTCCCCGTTGTGGGATTACTATGGGAAAAAATGTATTTGTGTTTAAATAACTTTTCTCACATTTATTGGTTTACTCAGTGTTTCTTCTACCCTAAATGTTTCATGCTTTTCTTTCACAAATGTGGGAATGATGGTTCAAACTTGTGTTAAAATGTACAAAACAGTGAAGTTTATTTTGCCTCGCCGGCCAGCAAACTCTGAATGCTCAACACGTCTAAAGCTCTGATCCTAGAATCACCCTGGATCATATTTTTTTTTGTTGTACTTCTACCTTTTACCTGTTTTTTGTTCCTTCTCTTTTTAAAGGAAGGAGATTTTCCAGTCAAATGCAACATCATGTGATCTTAGTGTAACATCTGCAAGTGTGAATGATCAATACAATATCTGATGGTGGAAAGAGTGGAAACTGCTGGATTGTTGAAGTTTTTCCTGAATAAAGCAGAACTCTGTAATCTGTGTTTGTCTCTGCTGTTACAGTTTTGGTTTTGAAAAGCTCAATTTTAAGTTGCTTTTAAAGTCAGCGAGTGTTGGTTTGATTTACCAAATGTAATCAGCTTACAATGCTGATTGATTCTTTTAGATAGTTGGTCTTGTAGGGGTTAAAACTTGTATAAATATCAACTCTTTTGACTTTCTTTCCACCTTAATATAATATTTCCAGAGTCATTGTGATGGTACATCAACTTCCGACAGGTTTAATGAACCTCTGTCATGATCTGAGGGGTCTGTATCGCCTTCACTGGCACTATGTAACTTTGAGGTGCATGGTAGGAACCCTTTGTTTTGGGAGAAATATCACTTAGGTTCGAGAGCGGTCGGCTGTGCAAAAATGAATCAGACACACACTCGCTTTTGCTATAATTAATACATTTATTAGCAAGCAAGCAGTGCAAACATAAGACTCACACACAACTGCCCTTTGCTAGGATAACTCTGTGTCAAGTTATCCCCCGCAAATGACAGAGCAACATACAATCACATAGGGGCTTGGCCTAAACTCTTACCTTAACACAGAAGGACTGGGAGAGCCGGAACAGTCCAGGCAGAGTAGCCATTAAAAACCCCGGCTGGGCGTTGTGCACTCCGACCCACAGCAGACTCTCACTGAACTTCCGGCTGCCCCCCGTCTTTATACCTTTCTCGCGGAGGGGGTTGCCCCTTCAACCCCCGCCTGCCAGTTCTCACGCTAAGGCCTGGCCCACACGGGACTGAGCTTCCCGTATGAACCAAGCGCCTCTCTCATGGTTACAATAAACAACAGGTGCATAGCTGATATGACTTTTGAGAATGACGGACATTTCAGGACACAAAACTTATTTTTTCTTCCTTCACCCTTCCACACTAAAAAACGACACATTTTTACGGCTTTGACTGCTTTACAGCATACGTCACTTCCCCCTCCTTCCCGAATCGTAGTCCAGACGAAAGCTGGGCGGGGCGTGGAGCGCAGAGCTCTGCAGAAGCTGGTATCATGGCCGAAGCAGCGAAAAAAACGAAGAAAATAAAAGTTTTATCGGAGGAGGCGAAAAAAAAGAAAGCGGGAGAGTAACAAGCTAAATGCCCAGACAAAATGATCTGCAAAATATAAGGAATGGGCATTCAGTTATTCACAGGTTATAAAGTATTTTTTTATTTTGTCAGTAAGTATGTTGGACTACTAATTTATGACGAAGTCCCTCTAAAAAATGTGACAGGAAAAAGGTGCAGTAGAACAAAACCAGAGCGTATATTGTAATTTGGGGCGCATTATCTCGCTGAAACAGGACAGGGGGGCGGGGGTGACATTACCTCTTCGCTATCCATCCTGCAAACGACCGCTGAAAACAGAAAAGTAGTTTTGAAAGTCCGTCCCGTCTTATTTCATTCACTATCAAAACAAATGCATGCGACGGGGA
Organism: Cololabis saira; assembly: GCF_033807715.1. Lineage (NCBI taxonomy): Eukaryota > Metazoa > Chordata > Actinopteri > Beloniformes > Belonidae > Cololabis > Cololabis saira. Next base: position 11,784,902 of record NC_084587.1, on the reverse strand, counting down.
CAGGATCTTTCCGGCAGTACGCGCTGGTGCTCATGGGAAATGTAGTGTTCTTTCTGGTAAAGCACTACCGATTTTGTCCAAACTCAACAAAAGCTGAAAGTTACATTGTGCTGCTTTAATGTGATTGGCTTATGAGTAAATCGTCCCCCACATGGGGCGCGTTCTTGTGATTGGCTGAAACAAGGAAGATATCCGATTGATTGCAGATCATTCCGTATTTAAAAAAATACATTTGTGGGTTGAGACAAGTCAGGGGAGTCTCAAAAAATGGACACACAAATGCAGAGAAGTCCACAGACCACAAGCCGTGAGTAAATCAGTTTATATTTGTGTGTTTATCAGAAATACATTTGTTAATCTGGTCCTACGTCCTGTGAATCATCCTGTGCATTTGTGAATATTGAGACTGTTCTAGTTCCGTACCAGTCAGCTGTACTGTTTCCTCCTGAATCAGCAGTCTCACCTCTCCCCGGTGCCGGATCATCAGCGTTCTCACCAGTGATGGCCAGTAGAGGGCGCTAGGGTGCTGACCCACCACCCCACAAGAAAAAATACATAAAATAAAATACTTCAAATTGTATGTATATAATTTTTTTTTAAATGAGCAAGATAAATAGTATACAGTTAGTGAGTAAAACTTTTTATGTTCATCTATGTTGTCTAAAGTTACTGATTGGGCACATTTTTCCTCCTCGCGGCACCAAAATCTTCCCCCCGAGACTCTTGTTCTAGTTGTAAAGGTGCAGTTTCCTCTCTTCAATACAAGAGATAGGAGCTTGTTGCTGTGATGCTTGAACTTAACATTTCTTGTTGTTTTACCTGGAAAGTAAAGCAGAACCTCTCTCTTCTGAGACCAAGAGACCAGAGTCGTCACTAAGACCAAGAGACTGGACCATATAAGTCCAGTTCTTAGATCTTTACAATGGCTACCTGTCTGTCACAGAATAGATGTTAAAATCCTGCTGTTGGTTTATAAATCTATGAATGATCTTGGACCAAAATACATCTCTGATCTCCTGGTCCATGATAAAACCAGAACCCTCAGGTCTTCAGGGCCATGCCTACTTTCTGTACCCAGACTTAAAGGTGACCTATTATGGCATTTAATGTATATTTTAAACAGGCCTTGAATGTCTTAAAAACAATCTAAATGTTTTTTCTACATAAATCAGAAATTCAGCCTGTGGGCCATGTCTCTAGTTTTACTGCTTCTAACCTCTTTTCTGTGCTGAGGGGAGGGGGGGCTATGATAATGAGGCTCTGCGCTGATTGGCTGCTTGAATGACGTTTAGCAGGGGAGGAGACAAAACCTCGCTCCGGCCAGAGCAGCCGGCTGCGTACCAGGCCCCCAGTCTCGCGCTCAGCAGGCACGCCGATTTTTTCCAGTGGCCAGCCGCGGTACTGCAACAAAAAATCCCATGGGGCCCAGAAAGCTTTTTTCCCATAGACCGCAATAGTAAAAGAGAAGCCTCTAAAACTGTTCACAGGACATCTCCAGCTGTAATCACCACCAATTACTAATCTTTGTATTCTATATTTTTAAGTCATGGACTTTATATCCGTCAAAAATGTTTTATAACGGCCAGAAAAGTCAAAGAAAAGTCTCTTTCTGGGCGTGACGTCACGGCTGTGCCGTGCACTCGCAAAGCGCGGTCGTGTGTGTCTCGGGAACGAGGATGGCTGAAACTAAGCCGTTCGGCGGAATAATCACTCAGAAACACATTGCATTGCCAATTTGCACCAAACAGAAATGTTTAATAGCAAGAATAATAATGGTTTGTCATTCTTGTACTTAAACATTTCCGTTGTAGCCAACGGTGTATGGTTTGTGAAAATAAGATATCAGGCAGGAATAACACAAGTCTAAGACCCTGTCCACACGTAGCCGGGTATTTTTAAAAACGAATATTTCCCCCCCTCCGTTTATAAAAACATTTGCATCGACACATAACCGAAGATCTGCGTTTTCGACCACATTCATAAGCATTCTAATGATCCTGTAGATCATCTGCGGCTCCGCGGAGGCGCAGGTGTGGGTGTTTCCACTGAGATCCTCCTGCACACACACACCTAACGCACTTCAAATATGTATTCTTCTGTTGCTCTTTCATTTGGAGGCAGCGCCCTGCACGGGACTAAATGAGGGTCAATATTAACAAAATGAGCTTGTGGCGTGAGATCCCCACCTCACAATAAAACTGACCTCCATCAGGTTTGAGCAAACGTGCAGGGAGAGAGATGTGTCGTAGTTGTTGCGACGGTGCCGTGGAGTTTTAGATGTCATGTGTTTAACATCATCTTAACCCTTAATCCTCAGCTTATTTTATGACAGTGCTCCCGGGGAAGCTGCACCTCCGCAGCTCCGCGGGCACTGCGAAGCCGGGCAGTGCCCGCAGGGCAGTGGGCAGTCCGCGGCTCCGCGGCTCCTACGCCGTAGGGTGCGCGGAGCCGCGGAGCCTACGGCGTAGCCTCTGTGTAACGCAGTAAATTAACCACATTTAAACATAATATTTGACATATTTAAACATAATACTTGACAAAACTTGTAATACAAAAAATATTTGTCTTAATGTAAGTAATAAACTTGGGAAGTTTCATGGTGATACCTGCTATTTACATTTTTACCCTATTTTAGCCTATTAACCTGGGGTGTCTCATCTTAAATAAAAATGACTCGTTTTATCTTTAATTAAAAAAAACACACAAATGAACCATGTATAGTCTATAACCATGACTTTGAGAACAGCATCGGTTGATTTGCCCTATAAATCCCTAATTTCATTGTGTACATCTATCATTACCGGTCTGAAGGACTCATGAGCGCGCAGCGCTTGTCCAGAGCGCGCAGCGCTCGTTCACATTGCCCCGGGGCATGATGGGAGGCCCCAGAGCATCATGGGAGGTGACTCAACTGCGCATGCTCTATGGGCCCGTGTACCAGGAAGTAAACCAGGAAGTCAGAAATTTTTTCGGCGGATGCGCTGGGTGAGCAAACTCCATTGAAATGAATGGGCGGCCATTTTCGATCCGGTATCCAGTTATATAATACATCCATGCTGCGTACACAAAGCGTGTCCCATGCGAGAAGCTTCTTGACAAAATAAATTCCATTGCTTTATTTTTTTTGTATTGGACTGTCCTAACTGACCGCGAGTTTAACGGTTTCAGTGTGGACAGAGAGCGTCGGATGTCACGCAGCTCGACGCGATAGTCGGACGCTCTCATGCAGTTACACGGTGGAAACGGATCTTAAAGCCTGATTTACGGTTCTGCGTTAAATCGACGCGTACCCTACGCCGTAGGCTCTGCGTTGGTGTAACGCAGAACCATAAATCAGCCTTTAGTCACCTCGTCTTCACACAGGAAGATTTAATTGAATTCTAAACAGTTACACCACAGTTATTTACTCAGATTCCTCATCATTTCATATGTTACAATAAATCAAAACACTGAATTTTCACAAATGGCAACTTTATTGTTAAAAAAATAACATAAGTTGTATATAAATAACTAGGGGTGTAACAATATATCGTGCCATGAAATTTCGCGATACAAAAACGTCACAATACGTGTCGTGGAGGTAACAAACTGTATTGCGATATCGGGTTATTAATATGAATCTATTGTGTTGACTAGTAACACGCATCCAACCACGCCTCCACCCATGGACAAAAATCTTACTCCGCTCAGAAGAAACTAGTACCGTTTTGCGGTCCCGATCACAGGACTCTTGCAGGGTTTTGAGCTCTGAATTTTTAATTCTGGTGTAGAGTTAAGCCTTACCTTATTAAATTAAACCTTTTTCGGGTCGTGAGTAGGATAAACACGGGGACAAATTCTGCTGAGTTCCAGTGTACTTTAATGTCCCTCAACAGTGTAGGATTTTAGAACGTCAACACAGCACCTAGTGCCGTACTGTGGCGTAACACTCCGCCCAATCTAAAACAGACTAATCACTACAGATAAACTGACTAGTGTCATTATAGTCCCTGATTTACATCAGAATATAAAGAATATATTTATAAAATAATGAACCCTGAATTACCAAAATAACCTTCTTAACAAAAATAAATCTCCTCTTACACTTACAAGGTGAGCATGAATCAATCTTTTTTATGATGTAAAATTGTAAGTATTTATTTACTTTTATTTATTTATTTAATTTTAGTTGTTAAATTTCTAGAAAAAAAAAAAAGTCAAATCATACATGAGAGAAACTATTCAGTTTGTGGCAAAATATTCTTACTTGTATGAAACTGAAGATGCATAATGCAAACCTGACATTTACTTTTAGTTCAGTTTGTGGAAAATGGTTGGCCTGGCTTTCTCTTTAAAACTTAAACAGTTATAAAGCATTACAAACTGTAACAATAGGGAAATGCACAGCATTGTTTTGTATTTTGTGTCTTTCAAATAAAAGACAATCTTTTCCAGTCATATGTTCCTCATTCAAGGTTGTTAAAAAAATACTGCTATAATATCGTATCGTATCGTTATCGTGACCTCGTGACAAATATAAATAACATTAAAAAAATAATGTCACTTACCGCTGACTCGTGTGCAGTTGCCAGGTCCGGGCTGTGGGAACTGATCCTTTTATGAGGGTAAATGTCGATGCAAAACCTAATTTTTACTGTCCCCTCGTTGTTCAAACAGCCACCGCTTCTAAACAATGGCGGAGCTCCAGCAGCCTAACAGTCTTTCTTCATTCTCCAGTGGATCTGCTGCTCACTGCCAACCACCTAAAGACCCACACTCTGTTTTTCCAGAGACTAAGTCACCTGAACCTGCGTTTTCTGCCCTCAACGTCCATTTTGACCAATATGAATACATTTTTATTCTTACAATATCCTGAGCGTCCGTCTCTCTGTGGGTCCAGTTTGCTGACCAGGGGTCCGTTTCACAAAGCAGATTTAGTGAAAACTCTGAGTCTGTTAACCCTGAAATGAGGGAAACTCTGAGTTTTCCGTTTCACAAAGGGAGGTAACTCAAACCAGAGAAAGAGAGGTAACTCTAGCCTGTTTCACAAAGAGAGGTAACTTAAGCTCTCGGTCAGTTACCGTAGTAACAGACGCTCTGAATCTAACCTGGTCGGGACCAGGTTTATCTCAATGAACCTGAAGTTTTCTCTGCGTCTCCGCCTCTTTCAGAGACACGCACATTTGATTTCCTCATTCATTCAGTCAGCAGGCGAGTTTTGGCGAAGTTCTGCCGTCTGTCATTAAAAACAGAGTCAGTTTATATATTAGAAGTCCATTGTCACGAACACGGCATGTCCTTTTGATGAAGACACAATTGATGAAGGTGCAGAATTAATGCGCTGAGAATTAAATATTCGTCGGGAGATGGTTATCAGACCACGTAATACATGTATATTACAGTACATAGTCTCAATACAGGCAAAGCAATATATGTTAATCCTTTATTTGTTATAATTTTGATTTTTTATTTGGGGTTTTCATAAACTGTGAGCCTTAATCATTAAAATTATAACAAATAAAGGCTTGAAATATCTCACTTTGCATGTAGTGGAAATTTGTTTCACCTTAAAGGAGCTTGAGGCTCCTTTTAAGAAATGAGACTCTCTAGCGCCACCCTTCACCACGACGGCCGTTGGGGGTACTGCAGCCAACAGTGAAGCCGGCACGGGAGAACGGGGAGAACGTGCATGCAGCGTCATGTGACGTCACATCCACAGGACAGCGCGGGAAATTCGGGACCGAATTGCAGCACATTTTGCAGCACACAGCCTGTTCAAGGCAAAGGAGAGATACACTAGAGCAGTGCTTCTCAATCCTGGTCCTCGAGTACCACTGTCCTGCATGTTTTAGATGTTTCCCTGCACCAACACACCTGATTCTAATTAAAGGTCCTAATTAGCTTGTCACCAAGGTCTGCACAGTTCTGTTGATGACACAGGTACTTGTATCACGGTGTGCTGAAGCAGGGTAACATCTAAAACATGCAGGACAGTGGGCCTTGAGGACCAGGATTGAGAAACACTGCACTAGAGGGCTCATTCTTTTGGGTTTGGAACGCTTCATCTGACATTATTACTAGAAAACTTAAAATGTATATGGATTTTTTTCATAAATCCTGCCACAATCCGGCCTCAAGCTCCATTAAGTTGAATTTACTACGAATGAAGTTTTGCAATATATTCACATTTTCCGACCTCCACCTGTATATTATTACATAAATAAATAAGAGCATAATATGTGTCTGTATTGGTTCAATACGGAACGCAACTTTTAATTCCCAATTACGGAACAATTCCGTATTTCAAGGGACGGGTGGCAAGCCTACATAAACTTGTCCAAGCCATAAAAGGAGTTCCACAGGATTGCAGGTGAATGATGTAGAGATCTGTTACAGTAAATTAATTTTATATTAAATTCTGTGCTGCGGTGTTACTCTTTTTTTCGAAAAACATGTTCAAATTTGCCGTATGCGCGCATTAAAATCTCTAATTCCATTCAGGTGAACACGGCGTGAAGTATGTGGATCTGTGGATCTTCAGATGCAAACTAATGTTTCCTCAAAGGGATTTTGTAAATTGAAATGTTAAATAAAGTAAAAAAAAAAAAAAAAAAAAAAGTAGGTGGATCTTTTGTTGTCGCTGGTTGCCATGGTGGATCGTCGTATCGGGGCTCATTTGATGCTGGCTTTTTATAGTTGTGGCGCACGCGCTTAACTCCAGGTGAAACTACTTAGAGTTGAGTAAATTAACTCAAATCCGCTGTTCTGGAACCGAAAACTCAGAGTTTCTGATCTCAGAGTAAATCAACTAAGAGTTCAGGATTATACTCAGAGTTTGTTGAAGCTGCTTTGTGAAACGGACCCCAGACGTGCGTCTGCATTCTGGAGGAGGTCCAGGGTCCTGATGGCCAGTCAGGATTTCAGGATTTCAGGATGTCCTGAAACTGGCCAGGGCAGATGGAAGATGGTGGAAGCCAGGAGTCTCCAGGGGCTCGGACAGAGAAGGGTAGACAGACTCATTGCGTCGACAGAGAGTCATCTACCCATTGATGACTGTATGTGACGTGAGATTTGTTTAATTTCACTGTGATCACATGATTGTAACATGCTCATCCTGCCATTATTGTCTGATCACTGATAAATACTTGATTGTGACATCACTGTTTTCTGCTCGTTTCCGGTCTAAACTGTATGATGGCAGCCAAAATGATCGTAAGTTGTGTGGGCTCAGTGAGCGAAGGTTAGATGGCGACGAGCGGCGAGTCGTCTACCCGTCCAGACACCAGAACAGACGGTCCAAGGGTTCAAAGCAGCAAAGGGGAAGAACACTTCCTGTCCTGGGAAAGAAAGTCTCCTGCAGTGAGTTTCATTTCAAACAGATCTGGTCCTCCTTTTTCCCTCTGCGGTATTTTAACAGCGTCTCACCTCCACTGTCTTCCAGCTGCCTACTCCGACTCAACTCCTGCAGACGGGCCAGATGCAGCCGCCTGGTGGAGGCCGTTTATAAATATATATATATATATATATATATATATATATATATATATATATATATATATATATATATATATATATATATTGATGTTTAAAGCATCACAGCTCATTGAATCAGGACCCCTGTAATATGACATGTATTGAATCAAAATATTGCTGCCAATACACAGCACATACAGTATGACACTATTTAGTTCCCACCCTCAGTGCAAGGGGAACATCTCTGCGTTTTCTCTGACTTTCTTGACCAAATCCCGTATCCAGCAAATAAAGTAATAATTAATGTTTTGCTTAAAGGTATAGTTGGTCACACACTCCTCAGCAGAAATTTTTCTACAAAAAGGCAAGATATAAATCTACACTTTTTACACAGAATGGAGAAAACACAATAGGTTTCGAAATATCTAGCTCCCATTGGTCGTTTATATCGTTGAAATAAAATAGAGGTTATAGTAGGCTACGTGAAAAGGAGTTCTTTGTATCTGCACTCGATTGCTGTTCCTCCGGAAGACCCGGATGTCTGGCACAGTAAAATTGAAATTGAATTGCAAGAACTGAATTTGAATTGTGAGAACTGAATGTAGATTCAGTTTTTCAATGCAATGATTCAAATTAAACAATACAAATTCAAATTATGTGATTCAGATTCAGTTTTTTATGCAATTATTCAAGTTGAGCAATTCAAATTCAAATATAAATTATTCAAATTCAGTTTCTAGTGGCACATATTTCTGCCCATAAATACCATATGTGCAATATCTGTCTGTCTACCTCTCACACATTTTACCTGCTTTTTTTTTTGCACTGTTCTCTTTCTCTCGCACTACTTCTACTTCCATTGCAATGTACTGTAAATATTGTTTATATCTCGTAATTATATATATTTTCTACTTTTTTACTTTTACTTACCCCTCCCCTGCATGTGTGTGTTAAGTGTACTGCTGCTAACAAGTGAGTTTCCCCATTGAGGGAAGAAATATATTGTTTATCTTATCTTATTTTATTGTTTTTGTTATTGTTCGTTAGTAACAAGAAGTTTCCTCTTCTCTGCAGACTTTTGCTTTATGCTGATAAACAGGAAACTTCTTGTGCAGCACGTTTTAATCACTAAAAACAGCATTGTTTTATCAGTGTGTCACAGGCGTAAGCAAATTATCATACGTTCTGTTAATAGCGAGCATGATAACTTACTACTTATTTACAATAATTCCAACAAGTGCACTAACAAAAGTGCAAACAGAAAGTCTGTAGAAAACTTTTAAACATATTTGTGCCACAAATGCCATGAATATAATAACTTTATAAATAACTTATGAACTCAACAGTTCAATGCCATTTTCCATTGGCATTTTATGACTATTTTTTGACTCTCGCAGTAATACTAGACAAAGTGCGTCCCTTTTCAGCTCAATAAGCGTACTTTAGTTTATAAATATGGAACGATTCCGTTTTTCAAGGGAAGTTGACAACCCTAGTCATGACTGATTTGAGTTTGAGCTACCTCTCTGTGTTAACAAATTGTATTAACAAATCAGAATCAGAATAAACTCATTCAGAAAATATTTTTTTTCCATTTATAGCTGTATCTTTTGGCTAGCCATTGACTAAGCCATTCTCACTTAAAGCAGCACAATGTAACTTTCAGCTTTTGTTGAGTTTGGCGGCTCCTTTGGACAAAAGCGGTAGTGCTTTACCAGAAAGAACACTACGTTTCAGATGAGCACCAGCGCGTACTGCAGGAAAACTCCCGTGCCCGTCGCGTGCATTTGATAATGCGCTCTGGTTTTGTTCTACGGCACCTTTTTCCTGTCACGTTTTTTAGAGGGACTTCGTCATAAATTAGTAGTCCAACATACTTACTTACTTACTTACTGTAGTTTTTTAGTGTGACAGGGTTCCTACCATCCACCTCCAAGTTACATAGTGCCAGTGGAGGCGATACAGACCCCTCAGACCATGACAGAGGTGTCATTAAACCTGTTGGAAGTTGATGTACCATCACAATGACTCTGGAAATATGATATTAAGGTGGAAAAGTTACATAGTGCTGCTTTAAACAGCTGTATTAATTGGACTACTTTGGAACAAGTTGAACTGTATTGTTGAAGTGCTTTGACATGACATTTCTCACAATTTGGCATTATATAAATAAACCTAAATTGAATTAAGGAAAATTCTAATAACAATGCTACACTACTATGTTATTCATATATTAATGAATAAATTGCTTTCTAGAAATGATTAAACCATTATATTATTAATTTGGGATAATAATACAAAAATATTATTAAACCATTATTAAAAAACACTTTTCAGAAAACTTACGGGTTTATCCAGTAATCTTTATAGCCTACGATATCAACTGACACAGAGATGGTTTTCCTGCCTTCAAGACTAAGCTGGCTTTGCATGAACTTGTCAGGCTGTTTTGCTTGGCAGGTCCGATGAAACCACAAGTAGTTTTGAGACACTCAAACAAAATCCATGAGTTTGAGTTTGATTTACATACCCGTAGGCGGTGGTAATTTTATTTAATGTTATTTTAAATTTATTTTAGTTGTTTTTATTCACTTAGTTGTTTTTTTTTATTATTAATGTACGTTATTTGTGAAAGGGGCAGATCAGATAAGATTCTTCTTCTTTCTGCTCCCTTTTCATTCATAAGTTAGGAAGATTTGTATTTGTGTTTGTATTAAATTGTTTTGTTTTTTGAATGAAATAAAGAATAAAATGAAAAAAAAAAAATGAATGAATGAGCTTTTTTTTAAAAATGCATAAACCTGTCAAAAAAAAAAGAAGACAGATGTGCATACTGTATGTCTTTGGAACAATACACAATACAGAAGATAATGTGTTTGTTGATAAAAACTGCATGTCCATTCAAAACAAATCAGTCTCTAAGGCTGTGGACACCCTTTGTGCTGCTTTATTCTTTCTCATTCTGTTTCTATAACTGCATGAACCTTTGACTACTTTAAAGTCAATTTTGAGTGGTTATTGAATTTCTAGTTTTACTTTACCTGGGTAAAGGTTATTATTTGGTCAACCAATTTGACATGTCATGTTTTTCTGTGTTTATTTTCCTCACGCGAAGTCCAATGTTCAGGGAAAGACTAATTTTGTCAGTTACAAAACCAATTCAACAGATATTAAGACTGTCATGACGGGTTAGACCCTGGGCAGGTCACCGGTCAAGACATACATTCATTTGTGCTATGATAACAACATTTGTTTGAGGTAACTCTGAAATTAGAATGTAATATTTTTACAGTTATTCAACACTAACGCCAGTAAGCTGCCTTCAGGGTCTCACAACAATAACGGAAAAATGGATGCTACTACCTAGCTGATGGTTATAGGTTAGGTTAAGCTTTTATTCAAATGCGGATTAATATCTTTGCAAGCTTATTCACCAAAAAACACGTGTTCCTGAAGTCCCGAGTGACCAAAATAAAAATAAAAAAAGATTATGAATTAAAATGGGCCAACCCACCGCAGGTAACGCCTACAGACACGCAGTCAAATTGTTCTGAAACAGTTGCACCGTTGGCTCTTCAGAGGATCCAGTCTTGAGCGGTTGTTCCACAGTAAAAACTCAACGTTTTAATCCCAGGTGCTTTCTTTATAGTAACCATGCGCCCATACGGGTAAGTGCATTTTGCTTATCAAAAATTCTTCAAGTTTTCATGCACAGTTCTGATAAGAAGTACAGTCTGTAGTCATCTTTTGTTAAGGAAGTGCATAGTTTTGAATTACTTGGTTATGGGATATATATAGGCTACAGAAAGGTTTTTGTGATTAACTAGTGTGCCAAATCTCCCCAGTTTGCCTTTTTATCTTACAAAAACTTAATGTTTAGGACATCTTAGATAAGCAGCAAATAGCAGTCAGCAGAGTCCTCTATTCCAGCTTTGCGTCCCTGTTTTTTTATTTTTATTTTAATATATACATTTTATTCAAAAAAACTTTTTAACCTGCAAAAACATGATTAATGTATTTGATTTGATTTGATTTGATCTTTATTCATCTTGAACAAAACAATAAAAAAAAAACACACACCATACATCAACAACAATAATAAAGCACAACCAGTTTTGTTCAAGAAGGGACAGGAAGAAGCAAATGCTTATCTAGTCCGGCCCCTTCTTGCAATATAAGAATATCCGATATATAAAAGAATAATAAGCTTAGAGAAAGAATGTAGCTTAGAAAAATGGAGTGAAATCCTGGTAAAACAAGCCCCTCCTCCCTCAGTGATATAATATCCTCCCAGCAGGGCTGCAGGACAACACAGTACTAACAAAACACTTTTCCAATGTGTTGTTCTTACACTTATGTGAAGTCTTCAAAATGTGTCAGAATTTCTGTTTCAGGATGGTTTATGCAGCTGATTTGATACTAATTGTTCTGCTGATTCCTGTATGTTTCAGTGTAGTGAGCGTACTGGAGACAGCTCTGTTGGTTTTGCTGGCAGCCTGTCAACAATGTACCTCAACCTTCCTTCCACCAGAGTTCTCACAACACAATGGCACTCTGTATGCAACCTGCTTACTGAAACCCAGCACTGCGCTCCCGGAGGGCCTCCCCAAACTGTGCGGCGAGGTGCTGTTTAAGCAGGATCAAGCTCAGGGAAAACTCCAAATCCTTCTCCGGTTCCACGGCTTCCCAAAAGACGGTCATCCGGAGCCCAGAGCCGTGCACATCCACCAGTACGGAGACCTGAGCCAGGGATGTGACTCAACTGGCGGCCACTACAACCCGTTTGGTGTGCACCACCCTGACCACCCAGGGGACTTTGGTAACTTCGTGCCTCAGCAAGGAAAAGTCCATGCATTGATTGACTCTGAGGCGACACTGTTTGGAGGTCTGTCGGTGTTTGGTAGAGCTGTGGTGGTTCACGAAAAGATAGATGACTTGGGGCTCGGTGGCGACACCGGGAGCCTGCTGCACGGGAACGCAGGGCGAAGGCTCGCCTGCTGCACTATTGGGATCTCCTCCCCCCGTCTCTGGGATATCAAGTACAAGCAGTACCAGAGGCAGTCAGTATTATTCATATAGGAATTCCTGTCAAATTAAATCAATCAGTTCACATCTTGCAAAACTTTCCATAGTAAATACTTCCTCTTCTGGACATTTAACCTATTTAAAGCTGACATTCCCGTTAGTGTCAGTGCATTCTTTGTTAAAAATGATGACAAAAAGTAGACATAACATTAAAATAAAGACTGCCAACAAAGCATTTCAAATTATTTGTATGTCCTGCGGTGATTTTGTATAACTCCAGAGCATCATGTGTATGTTTTCTTATGTAGATGCAGTTTTCCATTAAAAAATACGTCAATGACAAGTTTTTTTTGCTTTTTTTTCACCGTACACAAAAGAGGATAAAGACATCAGCATTTTTGTAAACGTTTAAGCATTTATTTTAAAATAAATATGTCAATGAATTAAGCTAAAGAAGGAAATAAATAACCTTTTTAATCAAATAGTGTATGGACACACACAGTTCAACATACATTTTTTTAAATCGTTTCCAGTGAAGTATAGTTTTTCCAGACTGCAGCTTCTAGACAAACCACCAAAATGATTGACACATTTCTATATCTACTAATGCAGATTATTCTGATGTGCTTGTAAGGTGTTATAAAAATAAAACTGCTTCTTTGTTTCAACACTGTGCATAGCAGCTGGATGTGCATTTGTTGCACGGTAACTATCGAGATACAGTAAGTTTGTTTTTAACGTCACAGAGGCAGCACGTAGAAGTGGGAGGATGACGCAGAAAAACTGACAATCTGTTTTTAATTAGCGCCATCTTTAAGGAACATTCTGCAGTTAAAATAAGCTTGGCTCTATCATTACATGGTTAGGTGTGTAAATCTTCATCAGGGACAAAAAGGACATGAACTGAAGCAGTTTTGTGTCTTAAGAGGAAAATATGTGCTTACAAAAAAAATGGAAAATGATGTCAGCACGGGTCAATTTTTAACCTTTAACAAGACATAAAAATGTCGTTACAAATGGAGTGTCTCAGAAAAAACCAAGATATAAACCTTGAATTGTAGTTCATTGTAGTGTTGTGTACAAAAAGTGCATAAAAAAAAAGACTTTCCATGCAGGCATCTCCATTTGATTGCTGCCTGATTGCGTCATTAGTTCATACAAGTGAACTACCGATGTTGCAAAAGTTATTAAGTTCTTGGCCTCTGCTTCTAACAGTTGCCCATTTTGTATAAATTATACATTTTTTGACAAAATAAAATGAAAGGAGATGTCTGTACAGTCGTTTCTGTACGAATACAAAGTTAAGATAACTTTAATTTGTCTGTAGGTGCCCTATCCGCACCGTCACCTACTGTAAGTAGGATGGCTTTTGAAAGTTTTTCCAGAGATTTAAATTGCAGTTTATTTAGCTGTAAGTGCTACACTTAATATTCCTTTTTGTTTCAAACACATATTTCATTCTCACTCAAAACTGATTCAGTTGACATCATTTTGGTCCCTAATGAAAGATTACACTCTTTACCATCTTATAACAAACTTTGGGTCGTTTAAATGCTTACATTTTCCTTTAATAGGCAGATGGCAACAGGAACTGACCTTTGTCATCATTTCTATATGAAACAAAATTAATTTTCAATGTATAAATGTCTAATTACAGCAGCAGCAGAATTATAACATATCTTATGCTCTCCGTCACGATTAAGACCAAATTTAAGTCCCTCGGTAATAACAATTTTAATGACTGCTAAACACTGAAACTGAATGTCAAAAGCATAAATACTTGATCTCTAAAAGACAGAAATTAGAGCCATAGCCCTTTTGTGCAATTTTTTTAGACACGCACTAAAAAAAGAAAGTAAAAATAAGCCTGTGCTACAATGAAGCTGCTGCACGAGGACGCTGGAGGCAGCAGTTGTGTCAGTCGCACAAGTCCTTTGTTTAGGTGACGTTTTAAAGGTGGAAGTACATGAAAATATCAGAGAGCACATAAGAATAAGTTCCCTTTTGTTTGGTCACAGTTGCGTCTTTTTTTTCTTAAATGTTATGAGACAAGCGACTAGTTTCTGGAAGACTTTGCGTGTCCTGATTTCACTCCATGTCCTCCTGCTCTTCAGAAACTGTTGTGGAGACAATATTATCATCCGCTAGACAAGACTCAACAGTCTCAACAGCTTCCACCTCCCCGGGAAATTCTTTTGGCTCTTCTTGTCCTCCTCTCATTGGCTCAGAGTCGTCTCCGGGTCGGCAGGTATCGGACGGTGACCGGGCTCCGCTCGGATCCAACACTTCAGGAGCAGAGTCACTCAGACGCCCGTCTTCTGTTGGTAAAGCAGCACACGCCGTTACGCTCTCCGGTCGATCACTTTCATGACCGTCTCTGCTTCCTGGCCTTCCACTCGGAGGGCTGCTCGGCTCATCCTCGCTGGGCTGCTGTGAAGCGATCTGGTGCGACGCTTCCACGTCGGACGATGTCGGAGCATCTTCTTGACAATCAGGAACTGCTGGTGTTTCGGCAACTTGGTTCAGAACTTCAGGAGTGCTCTGCTGTGTGGACGGTTCAGAACCATCCAGACCTGCAAGAACCAACAGCAGACTGGCGTTACAGAAATAATGTCACACGGAAAAAAGGTGGGTGAGTGATGGATTTAATATTTCCACTAGGCCTGTGTTGAAAAAATTGATTTCCCAATTCTAAATCGATTCTCATATTAATTCCTAAAAGTCGATTTTTTTTTTTGGGGGGGGGGATTTTTTTTTTTAATTTTCTTTTATTTATTTATGTATTATTTTTTTTTCATCATTACATTACAACTTTTGGTTATATTTTTGTTTATCCCCCAAAAAGGAATGTTTTGTTGGACACGAGAATAACTGGTGCCATGTTTTTGCCTTTAAATATGTTTAAAGGTATGAAAACATTAAAGTGTTCAGATATAATTGTATACATTGTCTATATTTCATTACTTTATACACTGTCTTGGGGTTACATTTGCAAAAAATGCTAAAAACCAAATTCTCAAAAATTAAAAACCAAAATAGACCGAAAATGGAACAAATAAAAACGGAATGTGGGAAAAATTAAAACCGATTTCATCCGTCTCTGTTTCCTCCCTGGATCTGTTTGGTGATTCTGCCCCACATGATGTTTCTAAAAGCAGTTCTATCAGCATTCTGGGAGCTGATTGGTCCTTACAGCATCATTAGCTGCCAATACTTGCTGTTGAATCTCAATATAATACTAATATTTATATTTTGCATAACTACAGTCATATAATTCATGCAACAACTCAAAAAACAGTTTTAATAACACTAACCCAAATCAATATCGGAATTGGATCGAATCAAATCTTGATAATCAATTCTGAATCTTAAGAATCAGAATCAAATCGATTCTTGACATTTGAATCAATCCCCAGCCCTAATTTCCACAGATAATTCACCTTCCTGTCCAGGAGAATCAGCAGCTTCAGCTTGTTGAGAGCGAGGGACCAGGAGATCTCTGCCTTCTGTGACCACAAGAACATGACATAATAGAAGATTTTATCCTCTCAGGTAAAAAACAATTCTTAAAAACTACAAAACTGAATGAATGTGAGAACATTCGAAGATGAAATTCAGAGTTCAGTTAGTAAACTGCATCATTATTAGAGAAACATACTTCCACAAAATCCCAGAGACACATTATAAGTCAGGCCTCCAGGTAGCAAGAAGAAAAAGAGCAGGAAAAGGAGAATAAATAATTGTAAACAGTGGACAGATCACAGGTTAGTTACATAATTATTTCCTAATAGTACCTATTGAGAAACTTGAACCCACCTGGGAGTCTCCACAACCCTGACATCTCCAGTGTTTTCAGTTTGGTCTCCAGCTCTGCCACTCGAATACCGAGAATCCTCACAAAACAAAGAAAGAAAAGGAGATGACGGGAACAGTAACGAATACAACAGTTTCTGTTCAACACTCATTTGTGCAAATTAAGAGTTGATCTGAGCAAACTGAGACTGTGAAGAATAATACTTGTTGATTTGCCGTTGGTGTTGGATCACCATGTTCTTCTCGTGGATGGTTTCCAGCAGAGCGGTGGCCAGAGACTTGAGGTCGGAGATGGACTGAGGAGTCACCGGTAAGCTGCAGCCGTTTTCCTCAGACAGGAGCAGCTCCTTCACTGGAGTCACATCAGTAATTACAGTTAACAGTTAACCCGCAAAACACTGACAGGACATCTCAAGGGTTTTTGGAAAATCTGAATTTGAATTGAATGCATGCAAAGAGTGAAAAAGTGAGTTAGTTGTGTTCGTTTTCTGACCTTGTTTAGCAGAAAGCACCCCAGTCAGAGCCCCGCTGTTGGGTTTGCCGCTGATTTTAGAGTTCTTCCTGCTCTCCAAAGCACTCTGAAATCATTTGTAGGCATTTCAAAAGTTAAAACACACATACAATGTATAAACTGGGATATACTCAGTACTGAAGTTGAGGGGGGATAAGGGGGGATGGCATCCCCCCTGAAATAAAAATGGTCAAAATCATCCCCCCTGTAAAACTGCCATCCCTTATGTCATTTCATCAATGAATGTGGTTTTACTGCTATTTCAACATTTAGAGTCATCACCAGAAAAATAACTTATTTGACAATTTTCACCTGTTTCAAGTAAATTTTCACTTGAAATAAAGTAGGAAAATCTGCCAGTGGGACAAGATTTATCTTCTCATTAAAAGCAAAAAAATCTTGTTCCACATGCAGATTTTTCCACTTATTTCAAGTGAAAATCTACTTGAAACAGGTGAAAATTGTTGTTTTTTCCAGTGATGAGTCTTGTTTTAAGTGTAATGAGATTTTTTTTTACTAAAATGAGACATTTTAACTAGAAATAAGACAAATATTCTTGTTAAGATTGTGAGTTTTTGCAGTGATCCATTTTACTTATCCTGTGAAGGACAGAGTCATATTGATAAATTCAGAAAACTGTTTTTATTGTTGTGTTTTGATTTATTTGATGTAAGCCCAGTAGATATTTAAAGCTTACAGAAGGCTGCATTTAACTGCTGCTATGTCATTCCTGCAGTATTTCTGCAGGTGTTTTGGTCAGTGCTATTATTTGTAATATATTATATTATTTGTAATCAGCACAAATTATCTGTCCCCATATGATAAAATCCACCATCCCCCCTGATTTTATTTTAAAACTCGAGTACTGGATATACTGTATATATAAACCAAACAGAATGCAGCTACCTTGTACTTCACCAGGTTGGTTTTCAGCAGGCTGACCTCATCTTGAAGCTGATTGAGCCGCTCATGCAAGTACCTGAGAGATATGAAATCATTAAGCTGAGGACTATCTAAAAATGTGCTAATAGTATAGAAATGAACACCAAAGAAGCCTGCAGACAACTGAACTGAACCACTGAAATTCACATCATAACGTTGCATCCTCTGTCTAGTTTAAAGCAGGGGTGGGTAATCCTGCTCCTCGATTGCCGCTGTCCTGCATGTTTTAGATGTTTCCTTGCATCAACACGCCTGATTCACATGAATAGTCATCACCAGCTCGTCATCAAGGTTTGTATAACTCTGTAAACAACATGGTCATCTGTATCAGGGTGCGCTGAAGCAGGGAAACATGTAAAACATGCAGGACAGTGGAACTAACTCTGGCTTATGGCCATCTACAAACTAATAACGGAGAAACAGGAAGCAGGACTTCAGTTAAAATAATAATTATTCCAACAATAATCCACAAAGGAACTACTGAAGTAGAAATTTAAAAGAAACCTGTTTTCCACACAGAGTGCATCTATGTCTAGAATCCGAATCTCTTCGTTGCCCACGATGTGATTCATTTCCACGTTGAGCCGGTGAGCCTTCTGCTGAAAGACGTCCCGCTCTGCTCGAACGTCCTGCAGCTCGTCCGTGAGCGACTTCACGCTGTGTTCCAGCACCTCGTTCTGCAGACAAACAACACCCGCCGAGTCGTTACAAAAAGTGTGAATCCTTCAACTGAAACAGAGAATCTTTTGCTGGTTTATTTGTTAGATATTTTACTTTCTGAAATTCGATTTGTGACCTGACTGTTTGTAGGTAACTATCACACAAATCCTCAAATTGTCTTTTCATTATAACACAGTTATACATATTTAACATTGGCACATTTTGGTTTGATGAACATGAAAGTGGTTCTGAACAGATAACCTCTTATACTTACTTATCAAGTCATGAGAAATATTAGGTAATTACTAGGTAGCTGAGACTTCAGAATGATGTTCATCAGTTAAAAAACAATGCAAATACGTTGAATATCTCTTCTTACACCGTCCCATCACAACATTGAAAAGAGAAACAAAAACGGGCTTGATTTTGTCATGAAAATCACTGGAGGCAGACTTTTGGACAGTATTGTCTAAGAACACAGTTCCCGGGATTCTTCTCAGGGTGGAAGCTCACTTATACTGAACTGAGGTAAAGTGGAAAAGTGTCCCGTGGTCACACAGATTGAAATTGAAATTTCTTTTGGAAAACCGAGGATGTTGTGTTCTCAGAACTAAACAGGTGAGAAAGCATCTCGGTTGTTATCAGCACTTACTCCACAAGCCTACAGCTGTGACGGTATGGGGGGGCTGTTTGTGTCCATAAAAGGGGCAGCTTCCGTTAGGGCAGGGGTCGGCAACCCAAAATGTTGAAAGAGCCATATGTCGAGAAAAAAGTCGAAATGTCTAGAAAAAAGTCGAAATGTCGAAAAAAAAGTTGAATGGTTGAGAAAAAAGTTGAAATGTCAAGAAAAAAGTCAAAATGTTGAGAGAAATTTCGAGAAAAAAGTCAAAATTTCGAGAAAAAAGTAAAAATTTCGAGATATAGTCAAAATTTCGAGAAAAAAGTAGAAATGTTGAGAAAAAAGGCGAAATGTCGAGGAAAAATTCGAAATGTTGAGGAAAAATTTGAAATGTCGAGAAAAAAGGCAAAATGTTGTGGAAAAAGTCAAAATTTCGAGAGAAAAAATTTAAATGTCGAGATTAAAAAGGAAAAAGGAAGAAAAAAAAAGGAAAAAAAGAAGAAAAAAGAAAAAAAGGGAAAAAGAAGAAGAAAAAAGAAAAAAGGAGAAAAAAGGAAAAAAGGGAAAAAGAAGAAGAAAAAAGAAAAAAGGAGAAAAAAGGAAAAAAAAGGTCAAACATTTTTAAAAAAGCTCCAGGGAGCCACTAGCGCGGCACTAAAGACCCGCGGGTTGCCGACCTCTGCTTTAGGGTATCTACGGATCGTAAATGCCCCCAGTGGAAAAATACTGGTATGTTTTCGCTGTTTTATCTTGTGAATACAATAAGGGTTGATTCAACACATTTATATGTGTTTTTATTTATATTCTATCGTGTTCCAACTTGCATATTTAAATAGTCCTATCAAAGCTTACAGTAAAGTAATGTGGTCACAACAGACAGCAAAGAGACCTCTGAGAAACATCAGCTGGATAATCTAAATAGAGACTTGGGTCCTCACTTGTTCTCCAGCTTGTTCCAGCTGTTTGACCAGATCTTCTCTCTCGTGTGCAGGAAAGTGTCGAACCCCGACCTCCTCATCTCCCAGCCTCTGTTTGGTGATGGTCATTCGTAGGAGCTTGAGGACAGACGACAAAACAACGATTCTGAGTATGACAACTGGGTACAAACATTATTTTTCTCTAATTATCTCATTACCGCACCCTCACAATAACACGGCTCACTTATTCTGCAGACAGTTTCTCGCTGTTGACGATTTGATGATGATGGTGATGATGAACAGTTTGATGTTCTACCTTGTTATCACCTTGAGCTTCGAGCAGCCGCTGCTTCAGCTCCTTGACCTCCTCAGAAAGCCGACTGCTCTTTTCTCTCGAGTCCCTCAGCAGCTGGGCTAAATTCACCTGAGTAAGACAAGAACACAAACCCCACAGGTTAAACTGTTTGTCAAGTCAGCTTATCGTCACATTCTGAACAGCACAAAAGAGTATTTCACATCTAAAATATGTGTATGAAGTAAAGAGAGCATGACTCATCAGTGTCAAACACCGCCATCAGTACCGTCTCATCCCTTCTGTATGTTTTTCTACACAGTGGTCTTTAAAGATCAACCATGTCAGCAAACACAAATATGCTGCACGTGCATGTTATTTTGCTTCTGTTGTGTGAAACACATCGTTCCGACACAAGTAGGATGATTACTTACTTGATTCCTCTTCTCAGGAGGCAGAGACGGATCTCCATCCTGTTAATTACAGAGACAGAACATCATCATTTCTCCACAACACAATAACAGACGGCTCATGAACACTGTTCTCCAAGTGGCTCCAAATATCTACGTGGCTCATTGAAAGCGTACGAGTTCAGCTTACAATGAGTTCTCTGTAC
This sequence comes from Cololabis saira, assembly GCF_033807715.1. Lineage (NCBI taxonomy): Eukaryota > Metazoa > Chordata > Actinopteri > Beloniformes > Belonidae > Cololabis > Cololabis saira. The sequence goes on along the minus strand of NC_084587.1, from coordinate 11,764,055 downwards.
TTCTTCTTGAGCGCTTGATGTCGCTCGCGGAGCTGGTTGGCCATCAGCTTGTACTGATCCCTCTCCTGCTGGCAGGTGTCCAGCTCTTTAGACAGGATCAGAAGAGCTTCTGTCTTGCTCTCCAACTTCCGCTTGCAAACCAGGAACTGCTCATGAGAACGAATGTTAAAAGGTCATTGTTACACTTTGTAAAAAATGAATTACATATTATAATTAAGCAGTTGGGACTATATGATACAAACAACTATCTCTTTACAAGGCATTCATATTGTTTGTGCCACCTGTTCTGGCTCCAACCATCTCCTATTTTTATCTTCTTTGTTTATAATGAACCATTTAATCAGCTAAATCAGAAAAATAAAATAGGTAGTGTGAACTCCCAGAGAATGCCCTGGGTTGGACTGACCTTTCGTGAACACACCAATTTAAGGGGTATTTCAAATTTTAGGACTCGCAGAACACGAACAACAATGAAAAGATTTTCTACATCAGTCATAGGAGTTAAACTATGGAAAAGAATGGATTCAGAATTAAAACAATGTCCAAACATTAACCATTTTAAAAACAAATATAAAAACATGATTTTCACGAGGTACAAAGAGGAAGGGGTTTAGTGGCCTTTAGGGGCCTGAAGATAACACTATTGGGTGAATGGGTAGATTTGTTTATATTTATGTTCAGAAATTGGCATCTTATTATAATTATATGCGTATGTATACATGTGTAAATATATATTCAGTCTTTGGAGCCCCCAAAACACTGCTCTAAAAGATACTAAATACTACTAAACTACACCAATTAAATTGATAAAAACCAATTAGATGAGTCCACCTGTACTGCAAAACTGTAATGACTCAGATCCGCCATGTTTGTTACACAAAAACTTCATCAACTTCCTTCCTTCCTTCCTTCCTTCCTTCCTTCCTTCCTTCCTTCCTTCCTTCCTTCCTTCCTTCCTTCCTTCCTTCCTTCCTTCCTTCCTTCCTTCCTTCCTTCCTTCCTTCCTTCCTTCCTTCCTTCCTTCCTTCCTTCCTTCCTTCCTTCCTTCCTTCCTTCCTTCCTTCCTTCCTTCTCGTACGTTGTGCGTCGATTTAATGCAGAACCATAAATCAGCTTTACACAAAAACGTCATCAACGGGAATTTATCGTTTTTACCGCGAGATGACAAATTCTTACCGAATTTTTTTGACGGTTTATCGTGAACGGTAAAATATCGCCCATTCCTAGTGTGAATACGTGTGTAAGTATATATATATATAGATATATAGATATAGAGCAGATGTTAATATAGGGATAGCATGGTACAGTATAAATAAGTATATTTATATAAATATTTATATGGGCATGTGTGTACAAATATATAGAAATACTCAACTATGTGTATAGGTAAGTGTGTGAGTATAATTATAGTATAGTTAGTTATTATAAATACGTGTTAATAAATGATTAGTGAATGGGGGTAGGATTAAATAAGTTTACACTTCTTCCTACTCCTTTTTGCACATGTAAATTAAGATATTAAGTGTTAAAGTATGAAATTCTTTGTTTTGTTTTCTTATCTTCTCTTTAACTGTTTTGTATGTACAAAATCAAATCAAATCAAAAGAGCGCTGGGATAAACTCCAGCAGACTCCAAACACCCTGAATAGGGATGAGTGGACGGATGGAAGGATGGATGGATGGATGGATGGATGGATGGATGGATGGATGGATGGATGGATGGATGGATGGATGGATGGATGGATGGATGGATGGATGGATGGATGGATGGATGATAGGGATGGTTTGATGGATGGATGGATGGATGGATGGATGGATGGATGGATGGATGATAGGGATGGTTTGATGGATGGATGGATGGATGGATGGATGGATGGATGGATGGATGATAGGGATGGTTTGATGGATGGATGGATGGATGGATGGATGGATGGATGATAGGGATGGTTTGATGGATGGATGGATGGATGGATGGATGGATGGATGGATGGATGGATGGATGGATGATAGGGATGGTTTGATGGATGGATGGATGGATGGATGGATGGATGGATGGATGGATGGATGGATGGATGGATGATAGGGATGGTTTGATGGATGGATGGATGGATGGATGGATGGATGGATGGATGATAGGGATGGTTTGATGGATGGATGGATGGATGGATGGATGGATGATAGGGATGGTTTGATGGATGGATGGATGGATGGATGGATGGATGGATGGATGGATGGATGGATGGAAGGGATAGATGGGCGTTCCCTAAATCTAAATATGAAAGATTGTCCTCATCCCTCTTAAACTGAATTCCGCATGACTCTTTTCTTCGTATATGTTACAGACTTTTCCCCACTAACCCTCTTCTGATCCATGGAGCCATTCATTATTTATCTATAACTCTCCTCCTTCTGGATCATCTTTAAGTACTCATGTTGACAGACTACTCTGGAAAACCAGTCAAAAGTCACCAGCATTCAGTTTGGTGCATGCTGTTTAGGTAATGGGTGACTTTCAAACGCTCTGACCCGAACAGACCAGACACAAGGAAACTGTTATAATCTGACACTAGGAAACTGTAATAATCTGACACTAGGAAACTGTAATAATCTGAAACGAGGAAACTGTAATAATCTGACCATAGGCAACTGTAATAATCTGACACAAGGAAACTGTAATAATCTGACACAAGGAAACTGTGATAATCTGACACAAGGAAACTGTAATAATCTGACACAAGGAAACTGTAATAATCTGACACAAGGAAACTGTAATAATCTGACACAAGGAAACTGTAATAATCTGATTATCTGACACAAGGAAACTGTAATAATCTGACACTAGGAAACTGTAATAATCTGACACAAGGAAACTGTAATAATCTGATTATCTGACACAAGGAAACTGTAATAATCTGATTATCTGACACAAGGAAACTGTAATAATCTGATTATCTGACACAAGGAAACTGTAATAATCTGTAATAATCTGCTTCCTCATGTATGAACAAGTTCAGAGAAACCGCATAGCTGAGATTCCAGTTGAGGTTTCACCACAACATTTCAACTGTTTCTGTTCCAATACGAGGCGCTTGTTATCGCCAAAATAGAAGGGGACGTGAATATTTCACAAGAACATTATACAGGACTGTCTCAGAAAATTACAATATTGTGATACAGTACTTTGTTTTCTGTAATGCAATTAAAAAAACAAAAATGTCATACATTCTGGATTCATTACAAATCAACTGAAATATTGCAAGCCTTTTATTATTTTAATATTGCTGATTATGGCTTACAGTTTAAGATCAAGATTCCCAGAATATTCTAATGTTTTGAGATAGGATATTTGAGTTTTCTTAAACTGTAAACCATGATCAGCAAAATTAAAATAATAAAAGGCTTGCAATATTTCAGTTGATTTGTAATGAATCCAGAATGTATGACATTTTTGCATTACAGAAAATAAAGGACTTTATCACAATATTCTAATTTTCTGAGACAGTCCTGTAAGAGTGTTTTAGTGGATATTTTCACTCTCTTTTCTCCGTCTTGTTTTGATTGTATAGGCTGATTTATGGTTCCGCGTTACACCGACACAGACCCTACGGCGTAGGTTCTGCGTCGATTTAACGCGGGACCATAAATCAAGTTTACGGCTCTCACCTCGCTGAGCAGCGCCTGCCAGTCGCTCTCGCTCCTCCTCCTGGACGGATCCATCTCACCTTGCAGCAGGTGTAAGGTTGAAGAAAACGCTAGTTGAGTTTCACCTAAGCATCACTGCGTTGCTGAATTTAGAGACATTTTAGATCACCAAAAACGCCAACACGGATTATCTGCTGGAGAAGTACGGAGAACATCACTTCCGCCCACGTGACGTCGGTGTGACGTCACGACGCATTCACTGACGGTCGTTAAACAAAGTCACACTCTTCTCAAGCCTGAATTATGGTTCCGCGTTAAATCGACGGCGTAGGCTACGCGGCGACGAGCGCCGTACGGTGCGCGTCGCCGCGTACCCTACGGCGTAGGTTCTGCGTTGGTGTAACGCAGAACCATAAATCAGCCTTCACTCTTGATTCACTTTTTGAGAACATACATGCAGAAATTTAAAAAGGACATTAATAATAACTGTTCCTTCTGTAATTTACATCCAGAAACAGTTGTTAATTTATTCTGGCTTTGCTCTCATTCGAAAAAACTATATTTTATATGTGTATTATATATTATTTTTATATGAATATATTTGTATCTAGGAAATCTGAGGAGGTCTCAGGGTTTTTTTTTTCTTATTTAGGTTATAAGGTTATAACTTATATGTATGTATATGTATTATGTGTAATTTATAGTAGTTTTGCTGTGTGACTGGGCCCCTATTCATAAGCTACAGTAGCTTCTGGGGAGTCCCATTTTACAAACCTCAATTGATTATTATCTGTATTTGTGTTTTTTTTAATTATTTGTAAAATAAACTCTAAACTTAAACTTAAACTATTGATATATATATATTGACATTAGCAAATGTATTATTGACTCTTTCATTATAGATTTTAATTTACATTGGGAAAATATTGTTTTTGGTTTCCATTGTTACCCTAAGAAAGAAGGAAAATGTTACTTTTTGATAAATCTGTTTTTATTTCTTGCCAAATTTCATATTCATAAGAAGAAAACCCCTTGCTTTTATGTTTTCCAGAAAGAAATGGAACTTTACTTAAAACTAATCACTAAATCAACAAATGAAAAGGCTATTAAAATCTTCTTGAATAACGAACATCACCCCTGGCACATGTTCTGTATTCTATTTGTATACTCTTCCTGTATACTATTCTGTGATAATTCTTTTAAATAAAGTTTAGAAAAAAAGGCAAGTTTATTTATATAGCACAATTCAACACAAGGTAATTCAAAGTGCTTTACGTCAACATTAAAAGCGGCAAGAGATAATTAGACAGTAAATAACAAATAAAATTAAATAAAATTATAAGAAAAGAAGGTAAAATAATAAAAAGCACAAGTTGCTGAAAACTAAGGGCAGTACAGTACCGCAGGTAAGTATTTAATTTAGGAGTACGCTTCAGTAAACAGTAATGTATTTATTGGAATAAAGTGTGGCTTTCGCCATACAATTGCTTTTTGACCCATACAGTTAAGGGAATTTCATTGAAAATTATGCACAGGGTTTTTTAACCACTATGATACCTTCAAAGACTTAAAGGAGCTTGAGGCTGGATTTATGAAAAAAAACTGTATACGTTTTAAGTTTTCTAGTAATAATGTCAGATGAAGCGTTCCAAACCAAAAAGAATGAGCCCTCTAGTGTATCTCTCCATTGCCTTGAACAGGCTGTGTGCTGCAAAATGTGCTGCAATTCGGTCCCGAATTTCCCGCGCTGTCCTGCGGATGTGACGTCACATGACGCTGCATGCGCGTTCTCTCCGTTTTCCCGTGCCGGCTTCACTGTTGGCTGCAGTACCCCCGACGGCCGTCGTGGTGAAGGGTGGCGCTAGAGAGTCTCATTTCTTAAAAGGAGCCTCAAGCTCCTTTAAAAGTGATCACTTTTTGTGATGTCCAAAGGGAAACAATTATACATTTATTTTTGTATTGCCCATGTACAAAACGTCTCTGGAGTAAACTTTCACGTTTTGTTATATTTTTCTTTACTTTGGAAAAATGTTTTATTTGGTCATACAGCTTGTGACAGAAGGAAACACCTCACTTTTATATAATTAACCTGCTATTTATTTCGCCAAAATTTCTCATACATAAAACCAAGTTCTCTAATCAATTCCACAGAATTAATCTTATATGTAACATTACATTTCCTCGATAACAGATAGCACAAAGAAAGCCTTAAAAACCTCTTGACTTTTCAAACAGTTGAATTTATTTGAATAAACCCGGTGTACTTTCATTTATTTTCTAACAGATCCCTGGCATTTTGTGTAAGGGAATACTCAAGTTGTATTCATTTTCATTTTCTCCATGCTGCTTTTTTTGTTCATTTTCAGCTTGTTGTATGCCATGTTCTGTTATGTATGTATGTTATACTTTGGTGTTGGTTTTATTTTTTCACTTGGCTTGTTAAACAGTAAGTCATTGGTAAAGTGCATTAGAAATGTAACATACGGTAGTAATAATTCATCTGTGCTAATATTCCAAGACATGATCTTATTTCATTTTTGACAAACTAGTTCATTCATGGCATCTTAGCCATGCCAAAATTGATCCAATGAAGGAATTTGCTTTTCACACTACCAGAGACATATTTCTGATGGTGCAAAGAGATTTGTAAACTTGTAAAACACTGCAAATAAATATATTTTGGTCTGAGCTACATACAAGAAGTAAACAAAAGGAAACTCGGCACCAAGCGTGTTTGAGATCTTTTAAAAGCGCTCTATAAATAAAATTGATTATTATTATGAGCTACGATGCTACAGACAAAAATAATATAATGGAAAATGATTTTTATTGGTTGAAAATAATATTTTGCAGATTTTTTCATTGGTTTCCAATCATAATTGATTGGGGCTGACCTTGACCGATCCCCAATGGAGCTTGGGTTCATTGATCTTATGATCTGCATGTTTTAGGTCAGATGCCCGTCCTCCCCCTCTGCATTTATCCGGACTTGGGACCAGCTCAGAAAAACACATGACCTGTGAACCCCTGAGATTATCGTCTAAAGCGAGCAACTGCTCCATCAGATATTCCTTCTCTAAATGTTTGCTCCTCCAAATCTGCCCGACTCTCTTCAAGTTGTTTATTACGTTTCTGCAAAATGTTTTTCTCCTGCAGCCCCTTTTCCTTCTCTGTCTGCAGTTGTTGAAGACTTTCCTCCATTTTAATCTTTGTCTCATGTCTTTGACTTTTTCATTTTTCCCTCATGTTCTTTACGGTCTTCCACCAGATTTATTTGAATGTCAAAAACATTTCTTTGTTCAATTTCCATTTTTTTCTGGTTCTCCATCGTAATTAGTTCCATTTCAGTATTTTCTAGATCTATATTTTGCCGTATGGGTTCCAAGTATCTTCTTTGGTCATCCAAGTTCATGTTTTCTGCTTCCAGCAAATCAGTTTCCTCTTGCTCATTTCGTGCATTGCACCGTTCATTCTCTCTTTATTGTCTGCAAAGATCATAGGGGATGTAGGACAAACTATCGTAGTTGCAAGGGCACATAAATCCCATTGTTTCTCAGATACATGTTTTGAGCCTTTTCAGTAATCAACCCAGCTAAGACGTTCAAGTATATCCGTTCGTGCAATCTAATTTTCAAAGTACGGTAGTTTAAATAAATAAGGAAGTCCTCGGTACTTATAGCCCAGGGGTCGGCAACCCAAAATGTTGAAATTGGACCCAAAACACAAAAAACAAATATGTCTGGAGCCGCAAAAAATGAAGAGTCTTGTATCAGCCTTAGAATGAAGGCAACACATGCTGCATGTAGCTATATTAGTTAGAACTGGGGAAAGATTTTTTTTTTTCATTATGCTCTTCGAGAAAAAAGTTGAAATGTCGAGAAAAAAGTTGAAATGTCGAGAAAAAAGTCGAAATGTTGAGAAAAAAGTCAAAATGTTGAGAAAAAAGTCGAAATATCGAGATTAATGTTGAAATGATGAGAAAAAAGTCGAAAAGTCAAGAAAAAGGTCAACATTTTGAGAAAAAAGTTGAAATGTCGAGATTAAAAAGGAAAGGAAAAAGGAAGAAAAAAGATAAAAAAGAAGAAGAAAAAAGAAAAGAAAAAAAGAGAGGAAAAAACAGAAAAAAAGGAAAAAAAAAGAAAAAAAGGACAAAAAAAGAAGAAAAAAGGTCAAACATTTTTGAAAAAGCTCCAGGGAGCCACTAGGCCAGCGCTAAAGAGCCACATGTGGCTCTAGAGCCGCGGGTTACCGACCCGTTATAACCATATGACAACACTCACCTGTGATCGCCACAGTGGGCCGTGGTTGAGCCACGCACATAGAGTTGGTTCAATGGTCTTTAATGGATCCCCGTGAGCACATTCTTACGTTAGAAGTTCTATATGAGTGAAAGCCCACTTCTTTATTATTACCTCGGCATTGGTTTAGTTGTAAGTCATAAGAGAACTGCTTTGGGAAGGGCATGAATTGATATTTTTTTCCCAACAACATCTGAATAGATGATGAAAAACACAACTTGTACTCGATAGTATTTGATGCATTTAATCAAATAAATTGTTTATAAAATGATATAGCTTAACTAAGACATCATTCTATTGTTATAAGTTTGAAAAAAGAACAATTTTCCAAACCTTAAACAAATTTCAACAGTGAATAAAAAGCATTTAAAACATATATAAAAAAAAACCCAATCACATTTGAAAATATTCTCATCAAAGCAGCTTTTCAGGCTTTATAAAACTGACATAACATGTCACTGTAACTCAGTACGAACACTTACTGTTACACATTTTGCATAGGAACTAACAGTAGGTCTTCTGCATCTATTAATCAGACACTAAGAAGCATATATGCAAACTAGCTATGAATACTGCACATGTAAACTCATATTTATGTTCTGTATCCTGTTATCCTTTGATGGAAAAGAAACCTGCCCTTTTTAATTGCCAGCCAAACCACAGAGGTTAGTTGGATGAGATGGATTTATCTTCTCTGATAACTAATCATTTTACAGCATTTTTAAAAATAGGCCACAGCTCCGGGTTTGTTCATACAATGTCTTCTGTCTGTGCATTTACAACAGTTTGAGTAACATTGAAGTTTGACTTGTACAGACTTATAACACTGCAGCAAATAGAAGAGGCCGGTCCAAAATGTCATTTTTATACACTAGCTGTACGGATACCAAGGCTTACAATAGTGATTTATTTCGATAGGCTGATTACTCCCAGGGATAACATTAATTTCCATTTTGCAGCAAGCAAATATTCTGTTCTCACTCAAAATTGCCTAAATTACAGTATTTTAGTACTTAATGAATGTTTACAATGTTTCAAAAGCTAATATTAGACCTAGGGCCATTTTAACTCCATCATTTTCCTTTAATCTTCCAGGCGCAGCATAAAGATTCACATATGATGGACTTGGAGCTTATACGTTTTTCACTACCTGTATTGGGTGGCCATGCTATATACTCTTGACAGCCATTGCATAAATAAGCACTCTTCTCCTCAAGCATTGTTAGATTGTCAGGATTAGAATAAGTCAACATTTTTAAGTATATGCCAGATTTGTCACAGCATTATTTTCATGCAACTTCATTTCAAACAATGCCTTGATCAGTTTTTCGGGCCTCAGCTTCAAGTTAACAAGCTCTGGTATTGTATCAGTCATTTCTTCTATGCTGCTTTACATTTCTATGATTTGCATAACCTTGCAAAACGTTTTGCCTTAAGAAAAATCATATATTGCGCTGCATAAGTAAGATTATTTAGCACACAAGACTCCTTTGTAGCATACACACATTACTGATATGACAACCATATACTGTGATCAGTCATTTACAAGCTTAGATCTATATATATATGCTCAAAAACCATTGATTTCCCTTTGAGACTGGAGGAGAAGATGAAACTCCTCCGGTCAGTGGTCACCACAGTGAATGACCGAGGTGACTGCACATAAATATCCTTGAACTTGTGATATGTTTTGGTCTCGGCATCCCAGAGGTGGATCTGAGTGAAAGAGTAATCGCTACCGAGAGCAAGATAGTGTCTGTCCTCGAAGGTGAAAGGCTGGAGGACCATTGCTCCTCGAGAGGGAAGAGCCTGCACCTCAGTGAACACCTTACCGGCCCACTTGAGCACTTTGGAGTCACCAATGTAACAGGCAAGGGCCAGATACAAGTCACCCTCCAGGCGAAAAGCTTTGACCGCCACCACGTCATCAACTTTTGGGATTTCAATGTGAAGTATGAACTTCAGGGTACTCTTGTTCCACAGGTAGATAACGGGTGCCTGGGAGCGACTGGCTAAAATTAGATAGCTCTTCCCATCCACCTCGACAAACTCGGCATCTGTGTCACGAAACCATTCATGGAGAAACTGGTAGGAATGAAAACCGGTCTCATTGCGGTCTGATTGGTCAGTCCATTTGTAGAGAGTAGACATGCCTGCCTTTGAGCTGTCCACGATCACAAAATACCAGTCACCGTCCATGTGAAAGGCCTCAATGTCATTCGGTTTTGAGATGTTGAAGACCTCGATTGTTTGAAACTTGGTGAACTTATTTTGTTTTTCATCAAGCTTGTAAATGTGGGAACCTCCAAAGAGCTGGGTGACTATCATCAACACATGGTTTTCAATCAGAACTGACTTGCATCCAACAACGGATTTCCCTATGGAGAAAACAAAAAGCTTTTAGTGGTGATACAACTCAGAATATGAAGCTTTTTCGGATGATTTTGTATGAAAAGACCAAAAACCAACAACAAATCCATCTGTTAGCACCTCTCAACCTAGCTTGCTATGACATTTCTCATCCAATGTATCTTATTCATGAAGACATTCATCCTTAAACATTGTTTAATGGCATTAATTCATTCTCTAAGTGTTACGTAGCTGTTTCAGTGAATGGAAAGCTCTTAAAAACTGCACCAGAGGGGGGTATTTTTTCCCTCATGCTGCAGGATTCTTGATACACCCATATCTGTACTCTTCTTGCCTCACTTTTCTAAAGTAAGTAAAAGAATATTTGCCTCTTCAAACAAAGAATGAGCATCTGTCTTGCCCTCCACTGTTATTTATAGGTGAGCGGACCATCAATAACCCTATCCTTTCATTAGAATAAACGAGGAGCTATAATGAAGTTTTAGACAGGGGGTTGTACCATAATGTTCTGTGTGAGAAATACAATGTGCTCTTTGTGCATTAAAGCATATGCAACTTGAGTGTAACATAAAATAGAGTAAAAAACGAATTCCTGAAAGACGTTTAGACACAATGAGACATCAGTTGTGCTTTTACACTTAAACGTATTAGTTCCTGTGGCTCATACTGCACAGCTATGGTTTTTCCACTTTGCTAGGTAATGCTCAGAGTGCTGCCGGGTAGGGTAATTATCTCTTTATGTTCGGCTTATTTGATTTATACAACCAAAGTTAAGGCTTCTATTGAGCACTTAGAGGAAGAAATCTCAATTTTAGGCTTCCATCCAAGTTGGCTCATTGTAAGTTGTAAGTCAAGTCTAATATTCTAACAAAGTCTCATGACAAGTTTTTAAAACTTTTAAGACTTTTGTGCTCTGTGTTGGCTTCCCTACCTCTTCCAAAAAGCCTGCAGAACCCACGAGCAAGGGAGGAACAAACTGTGTTGCACATTTAGTGCAGGCAGTATTTCTAGCACAAAAATACAATACCGGTACTTGTGGAACTGCCTCAGAATAAATGAATGCATACTATTGAATATAAAGCAATACATCTCTACATTTATGATCCTGTAGTCTTGAAGATTTGAATGTCATTGACGGTTCATGAAGGTTGTAGGTACATTGGGCTTTGACTATGCACAGAATCCTTGTTTTCCTATTTTTTTCATGGCATGTATTGAATGAAAGACAGAATGAATTACTGAGTGTTGTCAAACCTGTTATATTGTCAAACTTTCTGAAATTCAATTCAATGTGATCCCATTCCATGACCACGCAGCTGTTGGAGTTCGGGGCAGCCATCGCCACAAAGATGTCCTCTTTAAAGGAGAAGATGTCCGATGACATGGACTGAATGGGAATAGACTGATGACGCACAAAGTCTGTGAAATGCAGACAAAAACACAAACTGCTAGTTTTGCAGATCCAGGTATCAGAGACCAAACTTCTTACATTAATGTTTCAAGTACTGAAAAAACCATCGTCCGTGGAGACTATCATATACCTATACCATTATAATAAGCTCAAGCTCAAAATGCTTTGATCTGGTAATTTCAACATACAGCAGAAATATATCTTGTATTTTTTTGCAGCAGCGGCATTACCATATCCAGAAGTGATTTTCAACCACTGCTCATCACCGTTTTGCTGGTAAGGCATCAGGTCTTAGTTTCATGGGTGTTAGTCCAAAAAATGTATCATTACTGCAAACAACTGTTCAGTGCCTGTCCCTAAAGTCTAGTGACTAGCAGAGTAATGAAATACTTCCATGCCAGTAGAAGAGAAGACAACGGTGATGCATGCAAGAGGCGATGGTGAGAAAATGAACATTTTTGGGTAGTGTATCATGGGATTTTTTTTTTTAATGTGCCATGTCTCTAAAAAGGTTGAAAAACTGTGATACAGTATACATGCTATCCGGAGCATGTATACTCTGACACATTCATAATGGTGTCCCATTGGACACTTTAGAAACATACGAGTATTGAACCGCTTTCTGTTAGAACTTTTCATCATCAAATATATTTTTGTGACCACACCAGTGTGAGCCAAGTATTTCTCATGTTTTGTCCTGTCATCTTAATTTTGTTGTCAATATACATCAACTTCTGCATTTCAGATATTGCAATTGACTTTAAAACATGTTTGAAGTTTGGATATTTTAACGTTTGTAAAGATTTTTTACAGCATGAAGAAAAGGATCCTATGTCTATGTCTACAAAAAGCTTTTTAGAGGAATAGTTATTAATATACATTGATTCTATTTGTTTTTTTGGGCCTACAATCATACATGCTCATGTGCTGTTAAATTATTAAACCATTTCACTAATGTACTTTTCTTTATCCTGACAATTCTGAGTACACTGGCAATAATTGTTTTTACAGTCATTTTTTGCTTTTACTACTACGCCTTGTGTTCCTTCTGACAGGGGGACTGCCAATGGAAATTAGCCTTTTGGCTACAATTGGGTGCATTTACATTTTTAAAATGTTCATTAATGTACACTTTCCCTCTATAACAAATAAATGAGAAATGAAAGGAAATGAAATGAATAACCAGTGTACTCATGAGCGCCTTTGATGATGCACTTGCTCTTTTACCTGTAGAAATACATTCACCCGGAGGAATAGGAAGGTCATTGAGTCGTTTGCCCTTCATGTCGCTGGGGCCTGCACACATGACATCTGATACTGTGGCGTTCGTGTTTTTCAGCCAGGTCATCAACCACTTGTTCTCACAATTGCACTGGAAAGAGTTTCCTCGCAGATCCCTGATGCATGAAAGCAAGAATCATCAGCAGTGAATGACAAACTAGAAACTGCATGTGCAGAAAAAAATGCAAATGTTTTCCTGTGTTTAACTGAATTGTTTTTAATAGTTATATCATACTATTATTGAGTGATTCATTGCCAAATGTCTAGGTCTGAGTCAGTTCACTTTGGAAAGCATTATGGAAAAAGGAGATGTATCCTATTTCTCTCTCAGAAACACACACAAACACACACACACACACACACTGCTGACACCACAACTGCTTACTCACAGTTCCAGCAATGAATCCAAGTCGAAGAAGAGATCTCTTGGCAGAAACCTCATCTCGTTATTTGCAAGGGAGCTGAGCCAGACGCACAGGGAGACAATAAAAATCAGTTCCTGCCTTTCCTCAATCTTTCTTTAAAGTTGCTGTATCATTTTTTTTCTCCCTAGGAAATATGAAATGTGATACTCTTTGCAATTGATAAAGAGAAGGAAACCAGACTTACAGATGAGTCAGAGCTCGTAGACCCCGCAAAGCATTTTTGGTGATTGTATTAATCTTGTTTCTTTCAATAAACCTGTAGTTTACCATTGTGAACATACAAAGAAATACAACACAGTTATGACACATCAGATAGCAAATGTGGCTTTAGTGATTGACATGGGTAGCTCAGGGTTGTGAATAGTCGTGCACAAATGCAGTGAGTTTATAAAAGAAAATAATGTACGTCTGTGATTTGTTTGCCTTCTAGATACTTACAAATACTCAAGGTGGGAAAGACCAGAAAAGGCGTCATCTTTAATTGTAGTCAAAGAATTGGCATTGAGAAGCCTGTAAAGAGAAACCAACTGTGAAATGAAGCTGAACCTTTGTGTTTTGCTTATTCTCCAACTCTGAGTTTTTTATTTCGGTCAATTTGGATACAACATAATACAACATAAAAAAAGGTCCAATATATTAAATCGCACCGAAAAGGTATAGGCTGAAGCCAAGGCTTATTATGCCTACCCGTTTATGAACCTCGACTCAGGAGGTTTTATACAAAACAAAACTAATAATTTGGGTTCAAACATTGAAAAAGAATGGATATATTGGACAAGTAACAGATGTATCTAGACAAGAAGCAAAGACAAAAACAAAACAAAAAACATACTATAAATTGCAAGGAGTGATAAATTAAGTGGTTCTTGGCAAGAGGTTAAGAGTAGGGTGTGTAAAAAAAAAAAAGATTTTTAACATACCATGGCTTACAAATAGTTTATCATTATCAAATCTATGTTACCCCCTACCATTCGTTGTGTTTGTGCTGCATTGTCTGATCAGCAAAGCACATTAATATCAATTATCTATGAAGAAACAACGTTTCCAAGCAATATTAAAGGCACTTACAGCAGCTGGAGAGAAGGCATAAGTGAAAACACCCCTTCAGTGATTTCCGCAATGGATCCGTTTACTATGCTTCTGTTGGGAGAAGCACAAAAAAGGACACGTTAATACAAATAGTAAAAAAAAAAAAAAAAAAAAAAAAAAAAAAAAAAAAAAAAAAACATCAAGAAGCAACTCAGTTGAAAGGCACCCAATCTTAAGGCTGATTTATGGTTCTGCGTTACACCTACGCAGTGCCTACGCCGTACGGTACGCGGCGAGGCGCACCATACGGTGCGCTTCGCCGCGTACCCTACGGCGTAAGCTCTGCGTCGATTTAACGCGGAACCATAAATCAAGCTTTAGTCGTAGTAATATTACTAAGTGTTTTTCGTGGTCTATTTAAGCCCGAACTCTTTTGCTTAAAAATTCCATATATACTCACAGTGAGTTCATCTCATTCGGTAGTATAGTCCGGGGGATCTGCGCGGCACCGACGCAGATGATGCTCTCTTTGGAGCAGGTGCATCCTGAAGGGCATTTAAAAACCTTTTTGGATTCAGCTTCTCCGTAATAAAAACACAACAGCACCAGAGCGGTGGCCAGGCAGCGCACGGCAGACGTCATGTTGCTTGTGGGGCATCAATGCGGAGCTGGGAGCGCTGCGGTCGGAGCGAGGCTGTTTTCTCCTGTCCTGACATCAAACTGCAGCAGTACAGAGGAAACCCCTGACACGGCCTGATACGGGGCTGCCGCGGCCCGGAAGGGACGAAACAAACACAACAAAACCGAGAAAAAGAAGAAAAAAAACTGATTCTTTTATAATCGCATCTATAATATACAGGACTGTCCCAGAAAATTAGAATATTGTGATAAAGTTCTTTATTTTCTGTAATGCAATTAAAAAAACTGAGTAAAATGTCATACATTCTGGATTCATTACAAATCAACTGAGATATTGCAAGACTTTTATTATTTTAATATTGCTGATTATGGCTTACAGTTTAAGATTAAGATTTCCAGAATATTCAAATTTTTTGAGATAGGATTTTTGAGTTTTCTTAAGCTGTAAGCCATGATCAGCAATATTAAAATAATAAAAGGTTTGCAATATTTCAGTTCATTTGTAATGAATCCAGAATGTATGACATTTTGCATTACAGAAAATAAAGGACTTTATCACAATATTCTAATTTTCTGAGACAGTCCTGTACTGACTTCTTCACACAGGTTTAAGGAAGAGCAGAAAACAACGCCTTTAAATAAGCGTTTTCCTGTCAAGGTGAGCAGAAACATGAATCCTTACATCCAGAAAACTGGTTCACATGCAACACTTTCCAATGCAAAGCTGACCTGCCTAACTAGCAAAAACACTGGATAAAAACCTTTTATTATTTTAATATTGCTGATCATGGCTTACAGCTTAAGAAAACTCAAATATCCTATCTCAAAAAATTTGAATATTCTGGAAATCTTAATCTTAAACTGTAAACCATAATCAGCAATATTAAAATAATAAAAGGCTTGCAATATTTCAGTTTATTTGTAATGAATCCAGAATGTATGACATTTTTGTTTTTGTAATTGCATTACAGAAAATCACAATATTCTAATTTTCTGAGACAGTCCTGTAATTCGCGAAGGAAAATAATTTAAAAGGATCTGTGTGGATGATTGAAGTATATCAATTCGTTGTTGGTAAGCTTTTAAGTGCCAACATGAATTATTAAAGTGACGTGAATATGTTTCATGTTTCATGTTTCATGTTTCATGTTTCAAGTTGAGTTTATTCATACATAGCCATTAAAATAAACGTATAGGCTACAATTGAAACCAATCAGACATCTTGTTCCTTTGGCATGTATGAATGGGTCCCCCAAAGTAAGCTATTAAAGCACATCCCCTTTTGGGAGGGGGCCCAAAGTTCATGAAGGAAAAAATGAAAATTAAAGCTGCAAGCAGCGATGAACGGGCCCTCACAATCCCCCCCAGCGCCCCAAAATATTATAAAAAGTGCCTTTGCTGTTCACATAAAACTCAACTTATCATCATAACTAATTCAGGCCAATGAAGGTCATGTCCTCAAAACCGAGTCCGATGACACCACCCACGACTCTTTATGTCAAACCATCCAAAAGTTATGGCAGAATGTAGGAACTATCAAATATGGACCAACCAGATGATGGGGGGGCACGCTTTTTGGCGTCTAGCATGACCACAGTAACGCTTTTGACTGAGAAAAGTAATGCCCATCGTCGCAGGATCGAGACCGACATTTTGATGTATAACACACCTGGGTGCACGTTACGGTTCGGGCCGCATTAACGGCCGAAGAAATGGCATAAATTGTGCCAAAATTACACGATTAATTCAAAATGGCCGACTTCCTGTTAGGTTTCGGCCATGGCGCCAAGAGACTTTTCTTTAAGTTGCGACATGATACAGATGTGTACCGATTTTCGTACATGTACATCAAACCGTATTGTGGGGCTTGAGGCACAAAGTTTTATCTGTATGGACCAATCAGATGAAGGGGGGGCGCGCTTTTTGGCATCTAGCGTCGCAACTGTAACGCTTTTGACTGAGAAAAGTAATGCCCATCCTCGCCGATTTTCGTGCATGTACGTCAAACCGTATTGTGGGGCTTGAGGCACAAAGTTTTCTAGGCGGCGCTGTTGAGCCATTAGGCCAAACCCATTAATGCAAACCATTAAATATAAAATTTTCCGCCAGGCCTGGCTTGCGTGCAAAATTTGGTGACTTTTGGGGCACGTTTAGGGGGGAAAAAAGGCCCTCATTTCGTCGGAAGAAAAACGAGGAAAAAAATAAATAAAAAAAATTCCTACAGATACAATAGGACATTTGCACTGTCAGTGCTCGGGCCCTAATTACAGTACAATGTGGTACCATTGGGAATATGAAAACAGTAGACATTACAATACATACAATCAAACATACAAATACATACAATCATTCATACAGTCATCCCAATATCTCCGTTATGTGGCAAGGGTATTTTATAAATTGGTAGACAGTAAATTTACTTTTAGATTTCTTTTAAAAATGGAGAGAGAACACAGAATCCTCAGATCGTCATCAAGTCTGTTCCAGATCTGAGCCCTCCTGCAGACAACACTCATACCAGTGCAATGTAAACGCCGTTGTTTACCTGTTATGAGGTGTTTATCATAATGGTGTAGAATTGATATCTATAATAGCCTATCTATAATATAAATATAAATTAAAACTGAAATATTTGTTTCAGCACCATGGAGAGCGTTAACCAAAGTCACCAAAAACGTTGATGCCTTCTGCCTTTAGGGGACAGAAAGAGAAACTCGCATGAACTAGAACATCCATTAACAACACAGTGACTCTGTAGTCAGTGAAACGTTAAAGATATTAGATGATAACAGCCTCCCTTTTCTTTGTGTCAAGTATTTTACTTCACTAAAAAGCATTATTTTGTTAAACAAAAGAAAACATCATAAATGATTTTTTTATAGATGGTTTCCCATATCAAGTATGTTTCAAAAGTACCCAAAGACTTGAATGATACCTAAGTCATGCTGTAAAGAAGAATCTAAATGCTTCAGGGGGTGATGGATTTTTATCCTGCTATAGAAGCCAACAAATTGACATCGTGGGTTGTAAACCCTGTGTGAATGGTTTCTTGGTCTTCCTCAAATTTTCTGCCAAAGGATTTCTTTCACAGTAGGAGTTTGGATGTTTTCTTGGATTCATTTATTTATATTCACTTAAAAGTAAATAGTACTAAATTTCATTTCATTTCAGAGGCTTCTTCAGATCTGCTGCAACACAGACCAGGAGAGCCTTCCTTCCCAAAGCACCATCTTTTATTTCATGAAAAGATGGGGTAGTTTAGACTTCAGATTGAAAATTATGAACAACGATGTCATGCACAAACATGAAATAAAAAGTGCAACAACTGACAAGTAGTTCCAAAAAGATCCAAAATATATAGCTTTAGCTGTGTACCCACTCAATGAATATATAACAAGCACTGTACTAGTTATTCAGTTATTATTCAATCACCTCAACATTCAGTCACTTAATCAAGCTTTAAACATGAAGCTGATATAACAATCAAAACATTTTCACAAAAGCCATTTCTAACAGACTCGGAAGTTGGTGTTTCCTCCAAAATACTATGTGTTAATTCAGTGCCAAATGTGTTGCTAATCAAAACCTAAAACCTGACAATCAGAATCCAAAATCTGAGACCCAAAACCCAGAATATCTAGCCGAGAGTGCAATCATCTTTCTTGGTTACTCTTTCTTCTATCACCATCAGTTTGGGAGAGAGCCAAGATCTAGTAGCTCATTGGCTACTGAATGACTCTGCACCTTATGTCGATGTGGAATGACATAGCAGCAGTTAAATGCAGCCTTCTGTAAGCTTTAAATATCCACTGGTATACATCAAATATATCAAAACACAACAATAAAAAACAGTTTTCTGAACTTATCAATATAACTCTGTCCTTCACAGGATAAGTAAAATGGATCACTGCAAAAACTCAAAATCTTAACAAGAATGTTTGTCTTATTTCTAGTTAAAATGTCTCATTTTAGTAAATCACTGGAAAAAACAACAATTTTCACCTGTTTCAAGTAGATTTTCACTTGAAATAAGTAGAAAAATCTGCCAGTGGAAAAATATTTTTTTGCTTGTAATAAGAAGACACTGCGACCCACGGGTTGAGAATCATTTCCCTATACCATGTCTCTTTGAGGAGACTTAAATTACTATAGCAACAATTATTTCCCCTCAGGGATAAATACAGTTCTTTTTGAATTTACTACTGAATTTAATCCTCTTTGTTTCAGGCCTGCTTCAGTACAACTTAATTTAATAAATGGATCTTAAACTGGCTCCTGCAAAAGTTAATGTGAAGCTGAGAACATCATGTATTCATCACATTTCGGTTTATCAGAGAGGGAACCAATGCCGAGGTTCTTGTGGAACAGGAGGGGGAAACACTGCTGTAGTGGATGTAGAGTTTGTCTGCAGATATATTAGTGCACCACTAGAGGGAAGCTGTTGATCGAGAAAAATAGAAGGAACAAACTCCAAATTTTTGACAGGAAATGTATCTGTACAGTACTGTACTGTACTTCTGTACAGTATTACTGTATGTGATCATATAATTTATATAGCTATTATGACTGTTTTAATGAAAAAAAAATTGACTTTCACTTACTATTATTTATTAATGTGTCAAGGTTAAATCTGTATTAATTATAAATTAATTCTGTCTGCATATATATTAGTAATTAGTACCATGATTTGGTAAAAACCTTTATCAATGACATATATATGCATTTTAATCTTGCAGCAAATGTTAGTTTTCTTAAATGCATAAATATGTGTGAGTGTTTATGTCCTTTGCCGTTCCTCTTCGATTGTCCAGTCTACCATATTTTATCATTATTTGGATTCCATATAGTGACAGAGAGGACTAAAATCACCAAAGTGAAAAACTAAAGGAAAAGACTGCTAGAAAGACAGACATTGATGGGTGCAAAGTGTGTAGTGTGGCGAGTACTGTAATGTTTGTGTGATGTCTCTTAGTGGTGAAATGTGTTGCAATAAAAAAAGGCAGACATAAAAGGAAAAGGATGAATATAAAAGTGTGTGCGTGAATGTGTGTGTGAGAAAGAGAGAGAGAGGGGGGGGTGTAAGAAAGAGATTGATGCAGGTTTTGCAGCTCCCGAAGCTCCGGCCTGCAAACATGCACAAAAGAGAAAAAAGGGGGCCAGCACAAGAAACTACAGGAACGATGGACAAAAATGATGGCTATGAGATACTTATAATAAATAAAAATGGAAATGGAGAAGAGAGGAAGGGAAGAGGAGAGGCTAAGAAGGGTAAGAGGTACATAAAGATATAAAAATGCGAGGGGGGGTGGGGGGTAGAAGCAGGGGCAAGTAAAAACACTAGGAAGGTCAAGATGGTCACCGACACTCAACACAGTAGCGGTGACAAACAAGACGGCACAACCCACAACCCAAGGCGACACCAGGACAGCCGTGCGTTCCTCCCCCACACACCAGGATGGACCAGCCGGCAACAAGCCACCACACCACCCGACCCAGAAGTTCCCCCAGGGCCACCACACGCACATAATCCACCACCAGAGGCATGTCTCATCCCCACATAAGCCCCTGGAGATCCCCACAAGAGGCGATGCTCTGACATCTGTCACACCAACCGACAATCCAGGACCCCGTGGGACCCCGACAGAACAACAGCCAGCCCTTCTCCATCCCACCCAAATTTATCTGAGTTTCTTCATTTTAAATTCGTCTGTTTTTGTTTGGGAACGTGTCTGAGTGCATTAACCCTTGTACTGTCTTTGGTCAAAATGACCCAATTCTTCTATCCTTCTTTCCTCCTGCTCACTCCTTCCTTCTTCCTTTCCTCTTTTCCTCCTTTTTTACCCTCCTTTACTCCTTTTTCTTCCTACCTCCCTTTCGTCATTCGTTCCTGTAGCAAGCTCGTTGCCACTGGGGCCGACCGACAGGACAGAGGACACAGGGTTTAGTGCAGGAACTCCTTTATTTACTCTTCTTTCACCCAAGACACACATGCACCAGCAGAACCTTCAGCAGAGCCCTCTCCAGCAGCCCTCTTGCTGGTGGTGCAGCTGCTCTTTATGAAGGCAGGCAGGGTGGAGAGGCTGATTGGGCATACCTGTGCCTAATCAGCTGAGGGGCTGGCTCCTCCACCCTGCCACAGTTCTTTATTACCTTCTTTGCTTTTCCTTCCTTCCTTCCTTCCTTCCTTCCTTCCTTCCTTCCTTCCTTCCTTCCTTCCTTCCTTCCTTCCTTCCTTCCTTCCTTCCTTCCTTCCTTCCTTCCTTCCTTCCTTCCTTCCTTCCTTCCTTCCTTCCTTCCTTCCTTCCTTCCTTCCTTCCATCTTTTCTCCCTTCTTTCCTCCCTTCCATCTTTTTCTCCCTTCCTTACTCCCTTTCCTACTTCCTCCCTTCCTTCCTTCCTTCCTTCCTTCCTTCCTTCCTTCCTTCCTTCCTCCTTCCTTCCTTCCTTCCTTCCTTCCTTCCTTCCTTCCTTCCTCCTTCCTTCATTCCTTCCTTCCTTCCTTCCTTCCTTCTCTTCCTT